>NW_027122216.1:1200000-1800000 GCF_030686945.1 Centruroides vittatus | reverse complement strand
CAACTAGTAACATCATTAGAAAAATGACTAATCTTTATCGACGTATCGTAATGAGAAAAGATGATGTTTTAAAACGAATTTTTTTTTAATTTAATTTTTTTTCTTGTAAACTTACCAATTTTTTGGTAATTAACAATTTCTACGGTTGTTGATCGCGAAACCGATTTATTTATTGAAGCGAAGCTCAATAATGAAAATGGATAATTGTAAGCGTGCCACGTGTTTTGAAATCGATATTATAATTGGCTGTTTAGATTTTTTATCAATTTCAAAAATCATCGGAAAATTTGTTAATACTCAATTTTTTTATCGTTTTTCCGGTTATTCGATAAATGCGCATTTTTAAAAATATATTCTTAACTACATTTTTATGTAGTTTGAAATATTAATGAAACATGAATATTTTATTTTGTTTATCTACATATTTGTCATTTATCATTAAAAACTAAACATAATTTAAATTTAAATGTAAAAATTTTTCTGATAGAAAAACAGTAGTTAAAAACTTTAAAAAGTTGCATGTTTCGAAAGTATTCAGTAGCAATGTTACTTTGTTTTTTTTTTAAATAACTAATAATTTTACAAATATTTGAATAACATTTTTATAAAATTTGTTTTAAAAATAAATTTATTTCACTGCATTTTTTTAAAAAATTAAAGTATAATAAAATTTCTAATTTATTTTTATTAAATAAACTCCATTATATATGAAAAAAATTAATACTTTATTAAAGATAACGAAGCATAATTTATTCATTTATATATTTAGTTTTATTTTTAAAAATTAAGTAAATGATGATAATTTTTATAACTTTATCGCTTAGAGATTAAAAAAAAGTCTCCGCAAGATCATTTTTATATAAAAAAAATTCCAAATACATTTTCAAAAATAAAAAAAGAGGAAAACGAAATAAAAAATAAATAAATTCCACATGAAAGTCGAACTTAAAAAAATATTTTTTAATAAATCTTTCAATAAATATAGTTCATAAAATTTTCAACACTTATAGAAATCAAATAGATAAATTTATGACAATAAATTATATAATTTTTTTAATTAAAAATATTAAAAAATATATATATTTGATATTTTAAGTACAAAAAAATTAAAACATAAACTATATTTATATAAGTGTATCGAAGGTGGAATTATAAATTTTATTCTTTAAATATTAAAATTAATATCCAGAACAGTATTAATATATTTTTCATAAAAGAATTCCCTATTTATTGCATTGATTATTATTATTTTTATCGTTTAAATATACAATATCACTTATATTGTTTCGCTTGAAGATATGGAAGACGTGATGATTAATTTAGTAAATTTTTAGATTTTGCTGAGAGATAATGAAGATACATTTATAAAAATTTAGAAGAAGAAAGTAAGTAAAGTTATAAAGATATACTAAAATAAAAAAAAATATATATATATATATATTTTTAGTAAGAAAAACGTTTTAGGAGAGGTTAAAAAAATAAAGTTTTCGTGCAGCTGTGACAAGAGGTCAGTATGAAAAATCCAAATAGATCATCAGTCCTCTAATGGCCACGTTAAATCGAAATCCATCAGTAAATGAGAAGATTGGATGTAACGTCATTTATGCATTTGACAATGTCTATTAGTCACTCCTGCGTGATTCTTCTCAATATAGATGTGCGTTCAGCCCTTTAAAATTATCACAATATATATGGATATTAATAACTCAAATGTGCCATTATTGTTATTATAATTATTATTATTATTATTATTTTTCTCGATCGCTTACAAAAAATATGTCAATTTATCAATTTACATTCCACAAAATTGTCACATTTTATTTAATGAAACGTTATATAGAACACACCTGATAATATTATTCTAATAATAATTACGTTAAACGAGTATCGATAGAATAGCAAACAATTTCGTTACTCGGATCGTTACTTATTATTTTTTTTTTTTAATGTAACTCGATCGAAAGATGAATTATTACGAATGTTAACATTATAAATTATCCTGTCCCCGTTTTTTTTTTTTTTTTTTTTTGTAAAATTTTAATAACTTTAACACCATTAGGTTTTTATTTATTGCTTCTTCATTTTTATGAAAATTTAGAAATGTAAAAGTAAAACGAAATGATGCCAATTACTCTCGAGATATTGAAGCTACATTTTTCCCCCCTCTTTAATTGATCTTTTTTTCTTTTTTACTTAAATCACACGCTCTGTGACCTTTGTTTTTTTAAAGGAAATATTCTTACTACTCTTTGATGGCTTTACATTCCAAGAACGTTCTCGATCTTGTTTGTCTGGTTTCAAAATGTCACCCTATACTGTCGACACAGTCACATTTTTACTCTTTTCTCTTTCTTCCCCTTTCTAAAACTTTACCTTTTCGACTTAATGATAATACGAAAGAAATAGTTGGAAGGCTCTTTTTTTAAAAATAAATAACAGATTGTTATCTATAGAAAAAATCTCATCTTCAGATTTTCTGTAGTCTCCTTTAAATTGCTATTGTATGGCCTTATAAATTATTAGATACTCATAGAGAAAAATTAGCTTCAGTTATCTATTTCTTTGCTTCTAAATTTACTTTTTTACATGAAAAAATTGTTTTCTAAGAACGTTAAATACGATCTAGTGACATATGGATAGTATAGGATATCACTTTAAACTTTTCTTTACAGTTCGAATCGCTAAGTGACATTCATTTAAGTAGGACAAGTTTTTCTTAATCCCTCACTTAAAGAATTTAAAACATCTCAATATATTGAACCCATCCTCTTAAATTATGTTCAACTATTCAATTAGGAAATAACATATTAAAATTTTAAATTTGGTCAAGGCATTCTTTTATTATTCATTAACTGAGATCGGGTTTCGTGAGAAAACTGTCACTGGTTTTCAATATAGAAACTTAACACTAGGTAATTTCTATAGATTTATTTTTCTTCGAGAAATGTTATCAAACAAACAAGCTATTTTGAATCAAATTCGCTAATACTCGGTTAATCGTTGAGTGTAGAGGCAATTACTTTGCCTCTTGACATCCAATATTGATCGGAAACCTTGAAACTGACAAGGCGAAACCTCACCAAACATCCAAATGCTTTTTTCAACTCTCCACTAGTAAATGTTGGTAATGCCATTAGGCATGTCTATCTCATACAAAGTCTGATAAGTCTGCTTTTCCCTTCGGGAGAAGCGCTTGACATGTGAAAACTTTCGCTTGTCAGGAAAAATAACTGCATGTTAGATTTGAAAAATAAAACGCGACGGTTAATTTGATTTGTTCAAATATCCTCCACGCTTTTTTTTTCCTTTTTCGATATTATCCCGGTTGAAACGTCTTTCCTAGGTACTGCGCTACAAAGATAACGGAATGTTGTTCGCTTGTCAAGTCTGTCAATATTGTCATTATAATGCGATTGTTTTGCTATTATTATTGTTGTAACAGCAAGATGGTTTTGCTATGATCACAGATTTAAACATAGAAACGTAGTAAAATGATATTTTCATAAAAATATAAAATATAAATTTGTATTTTTCAACCAGTGAGTCGAGAACTCTAAAGAGTTTAACAGCTTTTTCAAGAATTCTAAGAAAGATCTCCAGCAAAAATGATTAAAAAACTGACTTAAATGAACAATAAAAAACTTTATTAATAAATTTCCTAGACAATTGATTGATTTTCTAGTAATATTCCGTTAAAATATATTTAAGCAATGACATCACACGAATTACTTGTAAGTTAACTAAGCACTCTCTTTGCCCCCTCCAGTACTAATAGGTCCGAATTCGTCATGTAAATTTATAACTATTCGTTTATTATTGTGTTATAATATTAATGAACATGTCTTCGCCGATCAAACCTTTATTGTCTCAAGATTCAGGCTTTAAGTTTTAACAAAACCCGAATCTGGAATACGGATCTATCCAAGATAAGGATTTTTTTGAATAAAAGCATAAACATTATTCAAGAATAGTAAATGATAATTCGTAAATAGAAAATACATAAATATTCACTTTACATTAATTTAAAGATTGTTTTAATTATGCTATAAAGACTTTAATTCTGTTTATAACCCTAGGATATTTGAATCCGTAAGTGCATTATTATAATTAAAACATATTTCAAATATTATTTTACATATTCCCATTACATTCGAAAAGAAAAACGATATGATAAATATATTATATACTGATTTACTCTACAATTTACATAGCGTTTATTTGTAGAATTCGATAACATTTATAAAATTAATTTTAAAAATGAATAAGTCATAGAATATTTTCATACCATTTCTATATCAATATCGAGAGATTTCCCTTTACGCAGCCAGAAAATATTCCAACTTCTACATTCGAACAGTTTATATTAACTTATCCACACTTCTCACTTTGCACTTTATCCTCTACTTCATTTCTACCTGGATAATCTTATAATATTTCCATACATATATCAAATGCGACTAGACTCAAAGTAACGTATCTGAAATCATCTCTATTTTATCGCTAATTTATTGTAATAAAGGAAACTATGATCTCAATTTAATTCTTATTACTGTATACCTAACTATTAAACTTAGAAAATTCTATTAATCATTTAAATCAATGTAATCCCGAATCATAATAATTCCAGCATTTATTATCAAATTAATCGTCAGAATTGTACGAATTCGGCGAATGGTTCCGACCATTTCTAATGCACTTTATCTTAAAATGTTTAAGTAGTTTATTATAGTAACGTCGAACTGTGTTACTAAAGTAACACGTTAGTTATTATTGTAGTAACTTTTCGAATTTTCATGATTACATTAATCCAAATTGCGTTACTGTTATGTTATCTTAATCAGGTTATGTTTCCCTTACTATAACTTAGACTGACTTAAGTAATTAAATTGAATTAATGGTTTACAGTGCAAAATTAAATATTTGTTTCTACAATTCATTTAAAATAAAGATCAGATAGAACAGTTAACTTTATTTACTCGCATTTAAATGGCCTGCTTTAATTAAAGCCAAAACAAATAGCTGAAGATAATGTTTAAGCAGATAATTTATAGAAAATCACGAATTTAGGTAAAAGATAAAAGTAAAATTATTATTCCTCTGATCAATTTTAGAATTACGACTTTGTTGCCGAAACAATAAACATCAATTAAATTAACTAAATGTATAAAGAAGAGAACGGCGAATGAAATCTGAAAATTCAAATTGTGAATCTTTGATACGTGAATCGAATTTATAGAAATAACATCAACTAAAGCAATCTAACAGTTTGCTTTTCTACTTCATTACTCCAAACAAACCAACTTGTTCGTAATCTCTATCAACTTGTGCAAAATCCTTTTCTAATTTTTTTTTCTTTTTACAGTCTCCCATTTTTAAATATTTAAGTAAAATATTAAAGTATGTTGTTATCAGTTCATTTCTTCATTGTTTAATTGAATTTGGCTTTAAATAATTCAACTTTTAAAAAGAAAGAGAAGAAAAGATAGGATAAGGAAGAGAGAAACGTCTCTTTCATTATTGATACTAAATGGTTTCCAATTATACAGTTAATATTTTTGATTAAACGTAAAATATATATATATATATATATCGGTTTTATAAAAACAGGAATTTTTTAAAACTTTCCTGTCATTCGTTTTTCTGTTTTCTTTAATAAAAATTCAATTTTACACATACGAAAGAATGATATATTGTCTGCTTTTTCTTCTTTGAAATATTTCCTAACTTATTTTTTTCCTTCCTATCACATCCAATTCTTTTTGTATTATGCGTAGACTCCAGCCGCAAAATTCTTAAACACGCATTTTTATATCTCTTCTCCATCCTTACATAAATTTCATTTTTAATAATTTTTTTCCAAGATTACAAGGAATATTATTACGGTAGCGCATATTCTCTTAATTTGATAAGAAATTTAAGCATGGTTACGGATTATAAGATACAATTTATAAACCATCAGCTTGCAACGTACAATTTTGTCCCTTCTCCTAGGGAGATATAACTGCTGAAGGAGATTGAAGCTGTCAACAGTTGTATTAGCAAAAGAGATTTGTCATTCCTCCCGTTTTCCGACTGAGAAATTGGTTTGAATGACTTTAAAGAAAACATTAACCGTAAATAAATGATTCTTCTTCTAAATTGACGTTGATCATTGCTAGAATTAAGTAGATAATTTAAATTTGAAAACTGTTCTTTCCGAGCCATCCTTCATCACTCGCAACAATAATGTTTAACTGGAAATGAAATGTTACAGATTACTTCTGAAATGCGATACTCTATCTAATATTTTTCCTACTATTATAGAGTAGTATGCAATGACTTATTTATATCCAAGGAGTCATTATCTGCTCTAACTTTGGATATTCTAACGTCTGTATACTTGCGACTATTATTCTCTACTTTTGAAAGGAGAAAGTTTCCGGATGAAGATTTATAAGGAATATAAATTATCCATGAAGACCATTGCTTCAAAACTTATTATTATCTTCTAGCTATTCGTCTCGATGGAAAGGCTGAATTTGTACTCTTAACTGGCAATTTTGTTCTGAGAAATTGTTCCTGATGTTTCCGTCTTTAAAATTTACTGCATCTATCGGAATTCTTTTGAAAAAGTTTTGTTTAATAAATGATAGAGTTTAACTTATTTCAAACCCATTTAAATTTTAAATAGCTGCATACTTTAATCCTTTATTGAATCTTAAAATTATTATTATACTAATTATTTAACGGGAAAATATATCTTTATTTTTATATTTAAATTCTACTATAAATTGAGATTTACTTTAGTTCCGTTAAGTTGTAGCACGCTATAGATTTAAATCCTAAGCATTTACATTAATTTATTTACATTATATACATTTTTTTCTCTCCTTTTGCTCACAAATATCCTTTAATTTTGTTCTTAGTTCAATTCTTTTAGTTTTAACGCTTTCAACGTATAGAACTCAATTCAATTTGTAGTATAAAGGATTATACCAGAATTGAATTTAAGTAAAATTGCAGTGCAAGAACTATATTTTTATTAAAAGATGCGAATAAATTATATTTTAACCTATAAATATATCGTAAAATAACCGGAATTTTGACAGGAAATATCTGAAAGAAATTAGGAACATTTTTAAATGGGTGTAAAATAATCAGCTGTCGTTGGCACATTTTTCAATCGAGTTTACATCACACTTTTGTCGATAGAAGGAGAAATACCATGATAGATTAAACATTCGATTCTGAATTCTGGAATTCGTCCAATGAAGCCGCAAGAATTGCAATTCCTCTACTGCTTTAAGTCACATGGTAGACGGAATATGGATATTCGCTATCCAATGGCAGAAGGTCACTTCGATTAAAGTGTGGATATTTTTAATCTCGATTTCTTTCTATGGTCAAAAATTTGAAGAAAAATCAAGAATTTATCTATAGACTTTTCGACAAAACTTCGTCTATTTAAACAATTTACGCTCTCGCATATAAGCATTTAACGAAGTAGATATATACCGTTCAACAAATGCATTGTTGTATAGAATATATTAACGATTTTTTAAAACGAATTTTTAATAAAATGAATTGAGTTGTAACGAGCTTTAACTATTTTACATAGTTTTCAATTTTTTACTTTTTTTTTTCCTTGTAAAACTTTTAAATTTATTGCGTGTACATTTTAAATTAAATTTTTATCTAAAGTATAGCAAAACAGTAAATTATATGTATACACCGAGACGTAAACCTTATCAAATTAAAGAGGAGGAAAAAAATTCAAATTTGAAACTCGTTAGCGTAAATCACTGGAAGGGATTTGTCTAAGTGGATTGTTAGTCCTTCAATCGTTAGGGATATCAAGAAGTGAAAGCAAAGTAATGTAGACTAAAGCTAAGGACAAATATATCCCCAGGCATAAAGAGGGAAGATTCACGTTTTAAACAGATGTAGATGTATTCGTTCATTAGTCAGTTTCGAGTCTGTCATTCCAGACGGAGAAGCGAAGGGGAAATTTCACGGCCCACTGCAACTCACACAATCTCTACGTTTTGCAGAAATCACCTCCAGTAATCACGTAACCAGCTGTTAGGGATTTTATGCACGAATTAGCTATGCGATCCTCCAACGTGGGTCTAGACCACTATAATAGCGACTTACCTGATCTAGTGAAGAACAAAACAGCCGTCACCATATAAGCAACACGAAAATCGTGCCAAGCAAACCAACTTGATGTCCCAAACATCAGCGTAATGTCTATATTCAGATAGCGATTATATTATCTATCTGGGTTTCTCCGTAGTCATGAGCTTTCTCAGAATTGACAAGACCACACTAACACAACAGTAGGTAACGCTTTGACCATAATGTACCGACACTGTGGCTGTGTTCCTTCACGTGTACTGCTCTTATATAGTGGAGCTGCTGCCAGCTCCCTCTGCTCGGTCGATACTTCTCCACACACACACACGTGATCTGTACCATTGTAACCGTATCATGACAGGGCTTCACAGCATAACGGCGCAGTACACGGAAAAGACTAAAAAGCGAAGAAGAACGACGAAGAATACGGGATTAGGTGCAACTCTCTATTCTTTACAACTACTTTTAAAAATCAGAACTGTAAAAAGGAAGAAGAAAAAAGGGTAGAAGAAAAAAATTTATATATATATATATATATAACTTTAAAGGTCTGCCGTTCTGGGACTGAAATCACCGCAACTCCGGCAAATGGATGTTGATGTATATTTAATGTGGCGATTCACTCCACTTTACTTCTTCGCTGCCGAGAATAGTAAAAAGTGGCAAATTCTTGCGAACAAAGGTGGTCAACAGATGGCAGTATTGATCAATACTTTACTCAGTTTTGTATTTTTGAAATGATTTTTGTCGGAGGTTAAACATTTTTTTTTCTTTCTTTTCTTCTTTTTTCCTTTTCCCTTTCTTTCTTATTTATAAAAGTAAGGATTGAAGATATTTATAAATGGTAATTGAAACATGTTTAACTCTTCTCTTTTATAAAGAACTTGCCAGATGAATTCTTTTTTCTTCCTTCTTTTCTCTCTCTTTTTTTTATTTTTTTGAAATTTTACTCTCTGCACTTAAACACTTTTATTGTTAAAAATGGCATAACTTAAATTCTATTAAAGGTAATAGGAAGAAAAGTAAGAGGAAAAAAACTATTTTATCATGATAAAAATCTTTCATTGTCAAATCCTGAACTCAATTTTTAAACGTTATTATATATTTAATTTTAATTTTTTTTTCTATAAAATAATATTACTTATTAAATTTAAATTTAATTATAACTTCGCTGATTTTCTATATTAAATAAATTATCTTCAACACTTTAAATTAATCTTTTTTCTCTTGTAAATTAAAGTAAAAAACTTAAGAAAATATTATTGTTATTTTATTTATTTTATATGTATCATTGAAATGCAGATTTATCAATTGTAGAAGTGATATGTTACTTATGAAATTTTTGAATTATATTAAATTTTTATTTATTTACTTATTTTAAAAATAAAAAATCGTCTTAAAATTGTAATTTAAATATTTAATTATAACTACAATAATTAGTTTTCTTTAATTAAAGCTAAGAAAATATATATATATATATTATATATATTTTCTTACTTAGTTTCGTAGCAAATATATATATATATATAATATATATAATGAAACTACAGTACTATACCTAAACGTTTATAGATCGTGTTATATTTTATTTTAATTAAAAAAATATATATTTTTAAAATAAATTTAATAAATATTAAAATATACAAAAATTCTATATTTTTATTTTTCTAAAATCGAATAAAATTATATTTTAGAAAAGAAAACAACGTTGATAACATTTTGATAAACGTCAATAAAACTTTTAAATAATTCCAATACAGTCTCTTCAACCTTAAAATTCCCGGTACATAAGACGACAGTTAACACATAAACTAACGTTTATGTGTTAATCGAAAACGTTAGTTTATGTGTTAACTGTCGTCTTATGTACCGGGAATTTTAAGGTTGAAGAGACTGTATTGGAATTTATTTGTACCGGTAATCACGGGTGAAGATTGTCTTTCTACTTTTAAATAAGTTGAGAAAATGAAAATTTCAATGGATTTCCTTGTTAAATGTTTGAACAAAATGACAAAAATTGATTTTTCAAATATTTTCATTGAATTTTTAATATCCTATTTGTAATTACATTCGAGTAAAGGAACTCTTCTTACGTTAAAGTAAAATAGGTTCCATTTGGAAATAATCGGATATTCATAGTTTAAGGGGGGTTTCCTTTCGGCTTCATTAATCAGAAATTGTAATACAGATAACATAAAGATACATAAAGATCACAGAATGCATGATTGCGAGTCATTCGACTTCCATTAATGTTCTTAAAATCCGAATGGAAGAGGAGAAAAACGATCTCTTTCCCTCGCCTTCTCTACGTTATCATTGATGAAACAAAGCATTTGGACATAAGCCTCTTAGTCTACGTTCTTAATAAACTTATAATAATTTACAAAACAAATTTTCTGAGATTGGATTATATTTAAAAATTTATAATTTCTGCTTTTAGTTGAACAACTTTTAATTAGTTGTGATGTGAATAGAAAAAAAGCTAAAAGAAATTTAAAAAAAACTGAAGAAACTACGCTGAAATCTAACTTTTCTAGTATAAAAATATATAAAAATAAATTATTTATATTTAAAAGTTTATAAGACGAAAAGTAAAATTAAATATAAAAATTATAAAGTGGTTTTAAAGGGGGGAAATGTATTTATAAAATAAAATAAATTGAAAATCCCGAAAAATTATACTAAAATATTGCTTAAAATATTTATAAATTTAATAATTTTTCTATAAACAGTCATATAAAACTTAAATAAAATAAAATTTTTTTTTTAAAATAATAAATTTAAAAATACTTAATTGAATTAAAAAGAACACGAATAAAGAAACAAAAATGTTTCTTGAAAATATTTAAATATTTAAGAAATACGAAGATATGGAAAGATATTTAAGCTAAATTGAAGAATAAAAATTAAATATTAAATATTTGTTAAATTAGTTACACATAAAAACACTTATAATTTCCTTGAAGCGAAGTTCGCATATAAAGAAAAATTTCAAAATAATTTTATTACTTTTAACTGCTACTAAAAATATCATCAGTGTGTTACATTATTGCAAAACTACAGTTACATCGATAATTAAGATAATCAAGTGCTTTATTAATAATGCAACTGAGTTCGGATATCATTACAGGAGATAATTGTAACCAGGCATCTAGAAATTAATTATAAGAATAAGAAAAATACTTCCGGTAATTTCTGCAATAATGACATTTCATGCCACTCCTTAGAATCATAAGAAAAAAAAATCAGAGAAATAAAAAAAAGAGGGAAATCAAAAGAGAAAAATACTAAAGAGGTCAGGCGACATAACCTTATCTGGTATTATTGTTATTATCCTGATTGTTTAACTGTTTCTCTATTAAACGAGGTGGTTCTTTAGGGAGCTTACCACTTATCGTTAACAATTTTTTAAACTAAATTTCATTACAGCAAGGTTAAAGTTTTCAACCGTGAAAAATAATAAGTCATTTTTTTTATTATCTATCTCCCGAATCCAAAAACAATAAAACTTCTTGAAAAAAATATAATTAAATTACCTTAAATTTAACTTTGAATTTATCAATCACTAATTTTTTGAAGCGTAAATTTAATTTAGTTTTTTCTACTATTTTTAAATTCTTCTTCTTCTTCTTCTTTCTTTCTTTGATTATCTTTTAATCTTAGATGATTCGATTGTTCTTAAGATAGGATGATCTCTTCTAACGATGATCTTTATATTTTCAAGATAATTTAAATCGTTGTAGAAATGGGAAAGAATCTTATGAATAATTAATAGGATAAAGGCGAGATTATCATTTAATTTATCTTTCAATCAATAAAAGAGAACCTCTGAAATTGAAATATTGTTTAATTTTAAAGAATTAATTATTATTTTTTCTTATGCATTAATAAATTTTTTCTTTTTTTAAAAAATTATTTTAATTCAAAATCTTAAAATTTTAATCCTTTTCTTGCGAAAGCTATTAAGGATTAGTTGAAAATTCTCACGATGATCTTTACAATTATCGTCAAAGGATTATTCGAGGAAATTAATTCTTTAATCTTTTCTGATTTTTTAAAATACAGTATCGAAGTTGATATAATTATATATTTAATCGTAAAATAATATAAAAACTTGGTCTAAACTGTATTAATTCTGAATACTATATAAGTGCATATACAAATTATAAACAAATCAGAAACTTTTAAAAGTTATATTAATGTTTTTAAGTAAAATAGATCTTATTCTTTACTCGATAATGAAAAATATATATATATATATATATATGGAGTATTTATAATTTCCACTTATCTCTGTCCAAACTATTTTCTCTCTTTCTGTTTGCCTTTAAAGTTGTCTTTTCCTGCAAACACAAAATTCATAAGGGAATGCATCACTTTGAAATTCAAAATAGATTTCTTTATTTCTTTGTCAAGTTAAAACAATTGTAATTCCTTCAATTGACAAGATCAGTTTTTCTTATAATAAAAAGTTATATTATAAAACAACGCATTATAAAGCTTTTAGTAAAGAATGCAAAAGTGAGATAGAAGAAAATGTCATCCCAACAAGAAAAAAAATTCTTCCTTTAAATCAATCAGTATTAAATGGAGACGATGAAATCACAATCTAGATCTGAAATAAAGACAGAATCTGCTCTTCTGAACTGCTAATGACAAGAGCAGTCTCGGGAGACAGACTTGACTTCTTCACAAGGCAACGATAAGAAGAAGAAGAGAAACTGAAGGTATCTTGTCAAAAGTCTAGTTTTGTTTCGACTGACAGCAGATATCTTGTTGTATTGGAAATAAATGAAATTTCTTGTAGCCATCTCTCTAAATGACATCAGGCAACCCCAAAAAAAAATTTCTTCGGACACATTTCAAACCCTTAAAGCCTTACTTCTTTCTCTTGTTTGTTTCCCGAGAAACATTCCGACAAGTGAAAGGGCGAATTAATAAGAGAAAATAAAAAAAGTGGATCTTCTCTATGAGAAAAAAAGTGAAACCGAATTTGTTCTCGTTTAAATCCAGAGATTTATATTAATATTTATTAAAAAAATATACCATATATATGTGAAGGAGTAATGAAGTTGACGTCATCTATTTAAGTGAAGGTTATTGATTATTTCATATTTATTTTTATTAAATTTCTCTCCACTCTGTTGTATAATTAAAATAAATAGATGAAAAATGTGCAGTGGATAAAATTAATAGGACAATGAAGTGATTTGTCATCGAAACGAAGTTTAATAAAAATTTGTTTCCATTTTAAATAATTACCACTTGAAAGTTGATTAAAAAATATCATTAAAATAATTATATTTTTTCAAATTTATATAACTTACGATAAGATTTAAAAGATGCGGAGATTAGCGATGCTCACTCTTGTTTGTATTCTTTATAATTTATACAGTTTGTCAAGCGAATATACAAGTATTCTTCATCTAATTATAAAACTACAGCAGAATGCACTTTATTTGAGGCGTCACATAACTTTCAATGTTTCTTAAAGAGATGTGCTAGTGCATGAAGAGTGGCAACCGTGTTTTCTTAATGTGTTTGCATATGAGATAGTATCTAATCTAAATGCAGAATATGTTTGAGAGGTTACAACTGTAACACATTCATAATGCGATATGACGTGATTTATAATGTAACCGGTGTATTGAGATGTTAATATCTTACTTTAATGTACATAAATTGTATTTTTAATGAAATTACTACAATTATAACAATTCAAACAACATTTTGGAATGTTTATTGTATAAATTTGTTTAATCTAGCTAATATTTTTTTCGTTTAAAATAACATTTATCCCATAGAGTAATGGAACGAGGAAAGATAAGAACGAACTTGTTTAATTCTACACTCTATTTTCGTTAAAATTACCTAGATATAGATGTTAATTATGTTGCTGAATTATATAGGACCTATCTCACCGATGCGCTGATTGTGGATTTATCCTTCACAATCAGTAGTTGCCTGCAGGTGCGGCTCCTCTTTGCTCCAAGCCACATCTCAAAATGTTACAAGAATTTTAATCAATCCTATTCTACGCAGACATTTCAGAATCGTTACTGTCTAATGAGACAAAACTTCTTGAGATCTGTAGTTTCCTCGAGCAGACTAAATTAGAGAATTTTTCTTTAATTAAGACTTGACTACAATGAGATGTTTTAAATGATGCAGTTCTTTTTTTTAGCTTTCGGTCATTTGCAGCATTGCAGGAGATGATAATAATGTTGAAACAGTTATTTACTTTCTTTTCAGTTTTTAATTTCATTACTAAATGACTTGAAGATGTTTTTTTCCCTTCCTTCCATACTCGTCTCTGCCTCGTGTGATCTCCCTTTAACTACTGATTATTGTTCTTGTAACAGTTCTTAAACAGTTAGTTGTTAGAAAGGTAGTTTAAGGAAATGACTCCTTGTCGTTTTATTAAATAAAATTGCTTCTTTTGCTGTAACAGTTCGATAGAATAACTCGTTTTAATAAGCATGATATTAGCATGTAACGCAGCTGTTAGATGCTATATATCACGCATATTATACCTGTAAATAGTTGAACATTGCTCTGTACGCTTTATAATTTGCTTAACTGTTAATGTGCAAAGCAGAGTATACATTCTGTACTGTACCTATTTATATAACTTCCATTAGGCTTTCGCAAATCCAAATTACAAATTGGATATGGTGATGATAACTAATGTCAGAGGATAAGTAAAGGATAATGGATATTCGATATTAAAGGCGGAGATAATTATGACTCATAAAACGATTGTTTTAAGTTAAATGTGGGCTATTTTACTTTTTTTTACTAAGAATAAAGTCGGTGGCGGGAGGTGATGAATTGTTTCTGCCTTAAATTAAACGTTTTTTACAAAGGGAGAGTCGTTATATTAAAGAAATTCGCATAAAAAATTAATAGTTCCGAATGATTTATGTAAAAATGAAGTAGAAGAATTATAATATAAAAAAAGAACCATTTCGAAATATAAATATTTTAATATTAATTTATGCTTTGTTTTCTTATATTTTATTGTTAAGTTATAATAATCTCGTTGAAAAATACTCGGATATCCGAAAAATCGATTCTATAAAATAAAGATTAAATTCCTAAAAAATCTCCAAATCAATATCAGGTAAAGCTATTTTGATACCTTTAATCCAGGTCTCGATTGCTCTAAAAATAATAAAAAGAAAAAACTAAATAAAAACCGATAAATCAAAACAATAACTCATACAATTATTGTTAAGTCTTAAATGGAAACAATAGAAGATAATAGACATTCTTATATAAATTGTAATTTGTAAAAGACTCTTGTCTCCTGTCAATAACTTAACCGATCCGACTTTATCTCTAAAAACAAAAGAAGAACAGGAGGAGGAGGGGAAAAGGAAATGAAGGAGAGGAGAAAAAAATCCTCGGCGACTAAGTCCTCCCTGAGTAATAAAAACTATCTAAAAACATTCGTCTCCGTAAATGTTTCGTATCGAAAATAAAAAATGAAGAAAAAACTTCTTATCTGCAACAAACAATAAAGTTTTTTAAGCAGTAATTAGACAAGTATATATTGGGAATAGCGGGTGTTCTTCGAGAGAAACAATTCCTCTTTGGATCATTAGAGTAGTTTAGGGTCCTCCTTAAATCCTGTTCTTCATTCTACCTGACTCCTCCTCCATTTATTGTTCCCTTCTTAATACCTTATAAGGTATTATTGACGTTAATGAATACATCGGA
Organism: Centruroides vittatus; assembly: GCF_030686945.1. Lineage (NCBI taxonomy): Eukaryota > Metazoa > Arthropoda > Arachnida > Scorpiones > Buthidae > Centruroides > Centruroides vittatus. The sequence continues at coordinate 1,784,163 of NW_027122216.1, read as the reverse complement.
ATTACCGGATGATAAATTATACATACTTATATAATTTTTTTTCTCTCTTTAGTTTAATGGGTTAAGAAGTTTTTAAAGTCTATTGAATACATTCTAATCGTTAATACTGTATTATTTAATAATAAATTTGTATTGAGATTTTACTGTTTTTGATTACATAAAATTAATAAAACAAATCATAAAATAAGCTGGCTGTAATGATAATAATTAGTAGGAAAGTGTTTATATAATTTTCTTTAATTTATTAAAAGTTAAATTTAATAATTTTAATTGATATTTTTATTCAAAATTATATAAATTTTTATAGGTAAAATATGTAAGAAAAGAACAAGCAATAGGTAAAGAAAATTTTGCCCGCTCTTCTCCTTAATTTAAGCAAATTAGGAGAAAGAGCAAGTAAACTTTTTTCATATTTTATTTTTAAAAAACAGGCAATAAAGTTGTCATTAATTCGAGCTGATATTAAATGCGTTAAAAATACAGTTCGGGAGTGATAATATAGTTTAAATAAGCAATCTTTACGAGATAAAAATGGCTTTATCTATATAATAACACATGTTGGCATTCGACTAAGCTTATTATTTCTGTCAAAACAGCAGTTTTGTCTTTAACATGGAATCCTTATCTCAAATAGGATACGCCTACCGACATTATCTGATTTCGTAATAGAAAATGTCAAAGCAGTCACTGCATAAATATTTCATTACGGAGCTTGGACATGTGCAGTACTAACGCCTGTAGCACACGTATATAGGCTAAATCGATCATCAACAGACGTCATTCACGCAAAAATTCGTCAAGATTTCTCTAAGCTAACCTCAAATCATAAGTTCTTTCGATTTTCTTGGAAAATCGACCGACAGAAAGAACATTTAGTAAAAGATTCGAATGCATTTATTTAGATAATTGTTTCTAATTGCTTTGATTAACAACGAGTTTTAGATTATTAACCGATGTAAAGGTGGAAGAATGACTTACATCACGGAATAGGGCACTTAAAGGAAAGAAGGGCACACTTAGATGGGTTTGCCATTCGCTACAACACTGACTCATACCCATTTATACAGATATTGATTGTTAGTAATAGCGGGAACTCCCTATAAGTTTACCATTTCGGAAAAAAGTATAGTTATTCGGTAATATCCGATTCTTTCAAAGGTAAAGTCGTAAAAATTGTTGTAACTTGTGATTTATTGAGTTATGTCATTCAGAAAATTACCCAAATCCATCAACTTAAAGATAGAAAAAAAGAGGGAACAACAACTAGTCATCGAGGCAACAACACTCTTTTCACTTTTACATCAGATTCCAGTTGTTCTAAGCAAACGGATGCGACTGAAGAATGAACTCTAACCTGCATCCTCTCAATCTAATTTTGTATCTAAAACTTTCGGCCTGTAGCGTGTTAAGAAGAGATATTGTTGCTTTATCACAAATAAATTCAACTCGTTCACTAAATAACGTATTTCAGGTTTTAGAAGTTAATTTTCCTTCATCAATTTATAAAGTTCGGAAGATTCTTTTCATTTTCTATGTAGATTATTTTAAATAAAGTCTTCGTATATGAGAATATATTCAAACAAGTTCATCAATTCTAAAGTAGGAACCGTGTCATTTTTCAATGACATACAAAATTACCGGTCTTCCGTGCATCATCTCTTCTTGCTCCGGTTAGATTGTAGGGGGAATGAGTTTTGATTAATTATTGTCGACTGCCCACTGACATTACTTCCAAGAAAACGACAGAAGCTGGTTCAAATTTGGTAACAGTCGAATGGGAGATGGGAGGAGTCGAGAGACAGCAAAGAAAAACTGGTCGGTTCTTTCTAAAGAGAAATAAGTCTAGATTGGGAACGCCCGACACCATATTAATCCCTTTACTGATTTATAAATCGGGGTACATTTTTCTAACTAAAAATTAATTTGAATCCAGCATGTAACTATAAAAATAAATTATTATAGTTATCCATCTCGAGCTACTTGTGTAAATTTAGCATCCGTGTATATATATAATCGAGATATAAACGACATTACGTTAAGTTACCAATGAAACTATATGAATTTGTATAACGTTTTGCGTGATTGCCACTCTTCGATCACTACGGAGATTGTTACGTTTTGAAATTCGATGGTAACTCCCATCCTGTACATTAAGGTAGAATTGTGACAAGCGACAACCTGCGAATCACGAGAACGAGAGGTCGGCTGTCAACGAAGGCAAGTTACAAGGACAAAAGTGAAACCTCATCCATCATGGCAATTAGCTTCACCTGTCGTGTTTTGACACAAATTCCATACTCACACGTTCCAGAAAATATTAAATACCGATCGTAGCTTTGATTTTCAATCCGCTTCTGTATAAGAATCATACAAAATTCATAGAAAATCATCATACAAAATTGATGATTTTATTGCATTTTTTCCCTTCCTCCTCCCGCTTAAAAAAAATAGATTTCGATTGGAGAAAAATTAATGTTTTAAGATAGTTACACCCGTTTTGTGGACAAACAGAGAACATTAGGAAGGCCAGCAGGGATGGATTTAATGCAATTGCTATACAATCAATAGTCGATCCCGTCGGTCGTTACATTTTACCATTAAGACAGTCATAAAGAGATGATAGGCGACATACAGCAAATTACGTCTTATGCGTTCCTCCGAAATGATGGTTTCTACATTAAGTGACGTCATTGATCCATTATAGGTCCTTTCACCTTTTGTGTTGAACATGTGCTTGGCGTGCAATCAGCAGTCGCAAAAATGATGGCTGGTGGTCACATGCTGCTTAGGAAAAAAAAATGGATGTTCATTTGTATGAATTATCTTCATCAGGGAATAAAAATATATAAGCAGAAATAGAAGTAATTTCTACTTATATTGATACAGGATAAATTCGCTATAATCTTTCTATCTTAAAGGAAAAATTAAATATAAATTAACGTCCTGTCTAAGTCAAGGATGTTTTTCTAAGTCGAAAAAGTAGTAGTAAAGAACGTAGCAGATGGCAAACGAAGAGCAAAATTTCTCATTAGTTTGAAAGAATAGAGACAAAAGCATCATACAGTAACCATGTGGGGACAAGACAGACACTCTGACGACCACTACAATCATTGATCACGTGACAGGATGGGGAGAGGAAAGAACGCTATACATCCTGTTTGCTAAACGAAAATTGCATTAAGGAAAAGCACTATTAGTATCAAGAGAATGATTAGAATTGTAGTTTTATTCAGGAAAAGATATAGTACATCAGGTAATTTAGCAGCATCACAGCTTATAAATAAAAGCAGATAAAAATTTAATTATATATATATATATATACATAAAACAGGAGAAAATTTTATTTATATTTTAATATAAATCACGGAGATTTAGAAAAAAAATGTACCTAAAAAAAATGGTTTAACTTCTTTTCAATTTTTAGAAAAATTCTTAATAATTAAATCCTTCGGGCATTTATGTTTAAGAAGTGACATTAAAGAATTTAAATAGCAGAAAAAAAATTTATATAATATTTTACTCTAGGCAAAAAATAAATTAGTTACTTTCATGTAAATTTTAATGGCATTTATGAATATTTCATTATAAGGTTTCAAAACTTTAAGTGAAAGATAATGTTTAAACACTAAAGCAATTTCTAGATTAATTAATTTTTCATTAACGAATTTTTAAGACGTAGAATGAAAAAGAAAAAAAATTATTTCTATATTAGAAGATAACTAGATAATGGGTTTAGTATAGAGAAGAGCATCATAAACATATCGCGGAGGAATTTATGCAAAATTTTAGAGCATAAATTATTGATAATAGATAATTAAACAGTTAACACGTAAATTAATAATACATAATTAATGAATATAATTAATACTATAGAATAGATATAATTAATTAATAGATCTCTCTCGTTAAGAGATAATCCATTATATGACTATTAGAAAAATCATAAATTATTACATAGCGATAATATATGATAAATATAGATAAAATTAATTTATAAACAATATGAACTTGTTGTTATATCGATAATTAAAGCTTAAGCGTTATATTAATAGCTTATTTGTTAATATTCAAGTAACAATTTATCAATTTAGTGTAAATAAGCAGTTAAAATCTGAAGATGCTAACAATAAATTTTCAATCTGTTGCTATTCTTACGGATAAATCAGCATCTCTCCTTTCTCATCTCCATCTTTTCTTTGGATATATAAAGAGTCGATAAAGATAAATATACATTATTTATCTGTAAAATGGAAGAAGAGAGACGGAACAAAATGAATTTTCAGTCGATTAAAGCAAACATATTGCAGACAGGTAAAGGCAAACGAAACGATTATTAAAGAAGAGCATCCGGATCTACAAGTAATTGTTCATCATCCGTCAGTGATGGACTACTTCTATTTTAACACTAATTCCGATTTCCGAGTGTTTCGGAAATGTCACGCGATGCCGGAAATTGTCGACGTCGCAACGATTAATATTAAAGACAGAAAGCTTCGTTTGGTAACTTAGATTACACAACTCATCCCTTCCTATAAATACTTGATGAGTTTCTCTAGTATTTAAAGCTTTTTCTCTTTATGAATTTTTTAAAAACTTTTATGCAAACAATATCCAGTGTTTATGTTTTTTTAAAAAAGAAAAATGCTTGTAAAATTGTTCATGTATCAACGGCGATTGCTTTTATTATACTCTCTTCTATCTCTTTCTCTTTTTGTCTCTTGAGATCGAGCCGCATCCATATTATTATTTTCAAGTCTCTCTCGCTCTCTCCTAAACCTTACTTTCGCCTAATTTAAGCACGAATTTATTTTTTATTTTGTCTTAGAATTATTATTTTTCGATCTAGATGACGTTGGTTCTTTGTCTGTGATTTTCTCCTTCATAATCAGAATCGGTTTTTTTCCTTCGCCATTCTTCTTCTTTGTCTCTCTTAGGGAGTTTGCCTTCACTAACAAAATCCTCGTGCCTCCCTTTTTGATTTGAGAAGGTCCATAAGGTATACATAAAAAATAAGTTAATTTTTTCCTTTCTTCTTTCTCCCTGATCCTTTAGCATAATAATGAAACTAAGAAAGATCACAATTAAGAACACAAAAATTATCAGAAAGAAAAACCGAGGAATTTTTCCATGCAAAAATATTTTCCAATGTGTTTTTTATCAGCATCAATTCGTGTTTTCCACATTTGTTACGAGGGAAAAGACAAAAATACGATTTATAAGAGGGAAACGTTCCGATACAAAACTTCCTTGATTTGTGTTGATAAGCGAGTCAAGGAGTAGTGATATACACAGTTAAGAGAATAAAATCCGCACCGTGAATTTGGTGGTGTGTGGTTGCAATTGCCATAGTAGAGTGACCATATTCGTGGTATATTTAATGGAAAGTAGAAAAAGGAGCCGTAAACGAGAATCGGGGGATTGGTGGAAGCGCCCATTAGATTCAATGCGGTGGAAATCGGACGGTCAAACGGACCAGTGATTTGTAGAATATCTATGGAAATTTGTACGAAAACCGCTATAAAAACCAATTTTTAAAAAATCGTATTTTATTAGTTACATAATGTAGATAATAAGTTTATTAAGAAAATACTTTTTTACTTCCTTTCAGATGTGTATCTTATATTATGTCATGTTAGACAAAAAAGAAAGCCGCTATCAGGCATCTTTCAAAACTTTGCTTATTCGTTTATCTTTTTTCCTTTCATTTTTTCCTTTATTTAATTTATATATCTTCAAATTTTGTATTATTATTTTTGATTCAACGAATTTATTCAATACATCATTTTCGCTTTCATTTCACACTTGTTTTGTTATTCCAAAAACTTTTCTTATCGGTAAGTTAATTTATTTTTATTTCTTTATATTTTTGCTCCTATAATTTTCTATCTTTCCCCTCGCTCTACTATGTTTTCTTTCTTATTTGTTTTCCTCTTAGATCTAATTTTTTTTTCTTTTTTCGCTTGTTACAATCTTCCATCTCTCTTTCCGGAATTAAAGTAAGAAGCAAAATGTATACCAACATTTGCTCCCCATAACCTTTCATAAACGTCCAAAATACACACTAATTGCAGCTAGAAAACCCAGACGTCAAACAAACTGACTAGTTTCTCCTATTTCCTTCATTGTTTGTTTCCAAGGCTAGAAGCTCATCTTCGTCTTCTCTACATCATTTCGGGTGTCTTTCTCAGAGCAAACAATAGTAACCGAGTTACACGAGCCCTGGGGTGGAGGCTAAGAGAGTCGAGTCTTACTTCAATTAGGAACAAATTACTTTCCCAATAGAACGGACGGCGTTTTGTATTTGATTATTTAACCAGTTTAGAAGTCGTGAGACCTCCCTTTCTATAGTACACATGCAGACATTAGGAAAATTGTCAGGTAACAGCTAATGGTCATTTTATCTGGATAGTCTACGTACTGAACACAGTGGACCATTAACAGAAAACATTAACATTAGTTTCGACATTCTCTCGCTTCGTCCGGCTAATGACAGCAACATTACTGACACTCCGTTTTTCCTATCAGCCATGTTAGACATTTTCAATTGTTCGAGCCTCATCTACGCTGTTTATATTTTCGAAATAAAACACGCATTAATGACTCGAAGCTTATAAAACTCGGCATTTATCAATACAAATTTTTATTTTTCTAACTTTACAACAAACGTTTTTTTTTAATTTAAAGAAGCTTAATACTAAATGACGCTTAGATGAATCTAAGCGTAAACTAATTGATTATTCTTATCAAATTTTTTTCCTATTTTCATATAGGAGGGTGTTGTTTATAAAATGGAGACGTCGAAGTGGGGAGAACCTTTTAACACGACTGTAAAGAACAGAGTGTATCGGGAACTGAATATGGTCTAGCAAAGGAGCAAAGCGAAACGATCGATGACATATGACAACTAACATGATATCTAAAAACCTGACGGACGCTAACAAGTATTTATTTTGTCGTAGAGCTCCCCTTTACTACTCCACTGATGCGACTCAACATATCAAGCAACTCAGTCACGTGCTGTCTTTTGTAATGTGAAATTTACGACCAGCATCACGTGAACACGTCATCCAGTACGTGAACAGTCCAGTCACGACGTCCCGATCATCGTCTCCAGCCGAGCGTGCCCGTTGATCCATTATCCGCTCCAGGTATGTGGTCTTCTTTATGCTTTTTTTTCCTGCACTTCTATTCTTCAATCTACAGACAATACCTGGAATACCTTCTTAATGTAAAAATTATTAAAATCGAATGAATAATTCCTTCCAAAGTTTTATGAACGAGTTATGTTATTTGAAAATTTAAGTAAATTGTATTACGAGACAAAATGATTATATTTATAAGAAAAAAATAGGTTAAATTGCTGTAGAAGACTTTCAAACTTTATTAATCTACAGTTAAAATGAAGAAAAATGATCGCGGATGACAACTTGCCTGCAATACTGCGAGTAATGAGGAAAAGCTACATTTATAGGGGTAATATAACTTTAAATGGATATTGCTTCGGGAAGAGCGGCCAGCGTAGACTTAACCATTATTTTTGGATAAATTCTCTTCTGACAGATTAGTTTTAATATGAAAAATTCATTTATACGTTGAATATTTCTGGAAAAGTTCATTTGAGTTCACATCTTTACGTCTGATTACGAGCGTTAAAAAATGAAATTATAAAGTAAGCAAGATAATAAATTAAATTCATTGTAGCTTCTTAAAAGTGTAATAGCATATTCTCTAGTAAAAGAGACGAACTTTTAAGTTTTAAATACGTGAAAAGAATCGATTTAAAGTTAGAAAAGTGTTAGTGATGTAGATGAATAATTATCATAAAAAAGTAAAAAATTTTGATTAATATTAATGCTGATATATAAGAATGTAGAGAAGAGGAATGAGATCATTAATATCAGCGGGCCTCGATAGAGAAGGTATAAGTCCAGATTACTGAATGGCGGTGTATCAAACAAACCTAATTAATAAGTAGGGGAACGTCATTCTAAGCTCTTCCAATTAGAAACGATGAAGCTGTTGAAAGGACTATGAAATATTTTGAATTTCATATTTAATGGATGATTACTGATCATCTTTGGATAAATGAGGCAAATACTTAATAATAAATTAATTCCTTTCTCCTTGAAAATGGATTGAAAAGGCGAATAAGTCAGAAAAGGAATGAAACTAGGAGAACCTTTTGCCTTCTTAATGTTCTTTCGTCGTTTTCAGAAGTGTCTTCCATCGAAATGCTATATTTCTCGTTGCCATTTTTACAAAAAAAGTGAATGGCATCTATTCATCATTATAAATTATACAAAATGGATTAAATGTACGGTTTTATACTTAAAAATGCAATATTAACGCTTTTTTAAAGTCAAAATTATTTCCAATATAATTTTAGACATAGAATACAATAAACGGAATACAATTTGTATCTTGTATCTAGTAATTAAACATTTGAATAGCTTCGGAAATAGAAATCTACTAACAGTATTCTATAAACGATTATCTGAAAGCGGTTATCCTGTTCTCATACATACACAATTATCTATATTTTTCACAGTAAAATGTTACTTATAGATCGATTCGTCCGCTCATACACACATAATATCAATTAATTAAACCAGACTTTGTATTTATTCTTAAAAAAAGGAGCAAAAGGTGTCGTTAATGTTGTGGTTAAGGTTTACAATACCGAGAAAATTAATCGAATTACCGGAGGCTACTCGATGTGTTCTTCCTTTTGTTCTCTTTTAACCTGCATCCATTGAAACAATTAAATGTAAGATTTAAACATACAATAGAAGGATCCTGCTCTTTTTACTTACTGTTAACTAAAGTTGGTTGATACCCGAGAGGCTTTCATCCGTTGTTCTAAAGATTCACAATGATAAGTTTAATAGGTCTTTCCTTAATTAATTTTAAGGTGATAAACACAATTAAGTTACCGTCCAACTTTTTAATTTTTTTTAATTTTTTTCCTTCTTTCGAATTATTCTGTATTTATGTATTTTTTTCTTCTTCGCATCTTCACATTTAATGTTAGATGATTGTAATTTGTCAAGTTGCAGAATTTTGTTATCTATAAAAATAATTCTTTGTATACATAATGGAGACGGTATACATATTAATTTTAAAGAAAATAAGCAATAGTTTAATTATATAAAAATTTTTTTTAGTTTATTTTAAATAGAAGAAAGCTTTGTTTAATGTTTGGAAACCTTCCTTACTACATAACTGGAGGGATTTCACATTTATATATTCTAAATTTCAAAAGAGGTTAGGAAACATAATTTATAAAGAAGTGCAACGTAGCAAAATTTTTCTCTCTTTCTCTCTTCCTTCCTCTCTTTATAATCTTCTATTGTTTCAACTTAAATTTGTATAAAAATTTATATTGCTGTAAAATTCACGACATTGATCCTTTAAGGAATTTACTTTCTAGATTTTTCTTTTTAATTTTTAAACAATTAAGAAAATTTAAAACTTCTCTTATATATATAATAACTGCCATCTTTGGCAAAATTCCAACTCATTAAATTGAAGTTAGTTGTTTAAATATTTGTAAAAGGCCTTAAAATTCTTTTTTAAAAAAAAACGTATAAATTTTTACATTTTAATAAAGGCTTTATAAAGTTTCTAAATATATCTATAAATTGATTTTTAATAAAAAAAGGGAAAATAAATTATGTTTTTTTAAGAACAAAAAGATGCTGTTTTTAATTAAAAAACGATCTTATAAGGAGCGAAGTTTTTTTTATTAAAGAATATTTTTTGGTGAGATCATATAGAAAAAAATCAAGCATACAGGTAAATTTTTTGTAAAATAACCGATAGAATACATCCTTAGGCAAATATAACATAGTTGTACTTTATAAATTGATGCTAACTGAAAATTTAAATAACCACAACTTGTGTAGATGACAGTTTAATTACAACGCCTGCAAAATTTCTAATTATCAGTTAGCCAGTATAGAAAACGGAGTTAATGACATCTTTAGAAACCAACTAACTCCACCGTCCAGTTTTAAGACGGGACTTCTTGCCCTCTAGCTGCTACGTGTCCGACGTAGATTAACTTTATTGATTCTTCAACCATTGTGGGTCCTATCCTAGCTTCTTTCGCTTCGGGTTTACAAGTTAAGTCTTTCTTCTTTTCCCCCTTTACTAGTAACTCCTTTATGACTGGTTTTTATTGTCCTGCACTTCATTACGTCACACTGCCGTAATTATACCTTGAGGTCGACTTGAGTATTGGGACCTCCTTTCCAATTCATACATAGATATATGGAGTCTCGATAGGAAGTTTCCTAGAAAAAGGAGAGAGTTGAGTTAAGAATGGTTGAATGGCCCTTCTAAGAAGGTTCTTGCTTTATTGATATCGTTTCAGAGTTTTTCCATTCAAAATTTCAATTTTTAGGTTAAAAATTGACCAAGAATCTTCACTAAATTAATCATAATCTATAAAAATTTTTGCATAATTAATTCACGAATTTCAAAATTATAACGAAAATATAATTTTTCTAAGAGATTTTATGTATAATTTGATCTAAAGTTTACATTTACTTTCTTAAATAAATAGAAAAATAAATTAATAGCGTTTTAAAATAATTTAAAAAATATAATTAAATAATGATAAAAATGTACTGATACTATAAATTTACATATTTTATTATTATTGTTTAATTTTTATGTATCCTTTATCATTGGGTATTTAATGCACCTTTAGAGACTCATTTTGTAAATAAACAAATAAAACCGAAATTTCATTCAGAAATAAAAAGAATATACGAAATGTATGCATTAATATAAACAAAGAGAAATATCATATACAAATCAATATAAAGTATTTACATCTTCTCCACTTTCTTTACTAATAAATAAATAAATAATATCATTAAATATTTAATTAATATAAAAATATTTAGATTTTATGTTACGCTATCGTTTCCCTGTACAAATATTGATTTAGCTACATTGTACATAATTATTTTCCAAAATTTATTAATTATTAAAGTAAATACATGCTTAAATTTGCATATTTTTTACATAATTGTAACACAGCATTAATATAGACACTATAAAATAAATTTATTAAATAATTTAAATCTGTATTCCATTTTCTTATATAATTTTAAATATTTATATCATATTTTCTCAGATTTTTAAAAATAAATTTTCGAATTTTTAGGGGGGAAAAGATATATTACTACTTTCTAAAAACTTCGTTTCTTACGAAGCATAAGAAAATTTAAATTAAAGTTTAAATGAATAGAGTGCATAGAAATGTAAGAATATATAAAATATCATTTCCAATATTAAAAAAATAACAATAATAATTTATCAAGAAGGAAACAAAAAATTCAAGCTTACAGAAAAATCGTGTTTCCTTATTAAATTCTTGAAAAGAAGAAGAATCGAATCAGAATCAATCCAATAAATGAGAAATGTTGAATAGGAAAATATTATAAATTCTCTTTAGAGCAACACTATCTCTTTATAAAAAAAATAATAGGGTTTGAAGCATATCTTGTTGAAAATAAATCATGACGTTATGTAACGTGTCAAGGTAAATGGGATTTAGAAAAAATGGCATTTGCTAGATTCTACAAAGAGGCCCATACATTTTAAACTTTGACACATCACATCAAAATTAATTCCTCCGTGTCACAAGTTGGACGAACTACATCTTTCCTTTTCTAATAAGTAAAATAGGTAATTAAGCATTTCACTTTTAATAAAAGTAAAAAGATAAACAGCCAGATTATAAAACTTTTCAAACTATAAATTTATTATATTTTTAATTATTAATATGTATTTTTTAAGCTGCAAGAGTAAAGTTGGCCATTTTAAAATTATCTTTTGAAAAATTAGTTTATAGATCGTAACATTAGTAAAAACAGAAAAAAAATACAACCTCAGTAATGAACGGAGGAGGAAGATGAAGAGAAAGAAGAAGAGCAACGAGAAGAGTTAAGAGCAAAAATAAAGGAAGAAGAAGAGGAAGAAAATGATTATTTTTAGACTTTTTATGCAGAATCTATTAATGTTAATTGAATTATAAATCGCTTTTTGTCAAAATTTACAGCGTAATCTTATTGTTTCAAACACATTTTCACTCATATCTTACCTATAAAAGTATCAATTTAAATTTTTATACTTTCAATATATATATAATATTCAATATATACTTTCAATTCAATATATAATATACTTTCAATATTTTCAATATTTTATACTTTCAATATATAATTTCAATATATATATATATATATATATTTCCTTTGTTTTAACTTCTGCGCCAACACAGGAATCATAAAAAAAGAAAGAAATTTCAACAAAATTCATCCAAGAAAAAAATATGTTTCACCAAATTTAAATTTAATATCTTCAATCGTATCAGACGTAGAAAATAGAAGAGGTATTCCAGAAGAAATAAAGTAAAACAAGAAAAAAAAAAGGAAAAATACCTTACTTCCCATTTGTCGTTGCTTTAAAAGAATAGAAATATAAATTCATAGCTACTTTTCTGTTATAAACTACAAAGTGTACTGTCGAGAAATAGTTTATGATGCTTTTGAACATTTTTATCGAATAATCAGATGTTTTAAGATATATTTGAAGAAAAGGTGAGAAGAGGAGAACGACCCGAAGCTTCTACAGCTGATGACATTATTTACACTTGGAAAATATGCTCTTCGACAAAGTATATTTAATTCTTTTTTCAATTTTTATAATTTATAAAGTTGTAGAAATCTATTTTTATAAAATATTGACAGATAAGCTAAAAAAACTTACTTAGAAACACGGCTAAGCTCTTACTGCTTATTTTTAGCTCAATTTCTATCATCTCAACGTATATTATATCATTTTTAAAACTGTAAAAAGAGCATGTTAATTATTACTTTAACAAGAAAAATTCCTATTAAAGTTTATTTTTAAAATTATTAACTTTTTCTTTTACTAATTTACATACAATTCCATATAAATAGTTTTCGGTTCTAAAACATAAAAATAAATTTAATGTATACATAAAATACTTATAAATTTGACTAATTAATTAAGTAGAATTTATGAAAATTTATTAATATTTTAATTATTCAAAAATATTTTAAACTACACAACATAATATATATTGAATTTCATGTTAATTTTCATCGTTAGACAGAATATTTTGTAACAGAACGATACATACTTTTATACTCCATTTTTCATACTTTCGGACACTGTGGAACAAAGGTGAAACAACAAAAAAATCTTTACCACCAATCATTCCATCTTTACCACCAATCAAATATCTCAGATTTTACCGAGCAACCAATTAGCGGTGCGATTTCAAATACGATGTTATTTCGTGAAGTATGCATCTTTACATCCTTTAGAAGCGCCCAATAACCAGTGTTGTATTATAAATGTATTTCTTATAAATATATCTAACTATTCAGCACTACATAATCTAAATATTTTAGTTTACCTTTAGTCCAAAGCGTCAGAGAAACAATTAAAATATTAAATCAAAAACCAGAATTTCCTCCAAGAAGCACGCTACAGACAATCGTAAACAAATTACTGTGACGTCAGCAACGGGTATTGTACTTCAAAATTGATCCCAAAAATTGATTCCAAAAATGACAACTAATATGTTTTAAAATAGAATATTTTTCCTTAATTTGTTAATTAATTAATTGTTTATTTATAAAATCTAATGCGATATCAAATAGACAATAAAGGTCTCTCTCATTATAACAATCATAGAGTAAAATCCCATAATATGTATATAATTAATAATAAATTACAGAAATTAATGAAAATATCTTAATTATAATACAATCTGTAACGTTTTTTAGAAGAAATTAAATAAACTAGACATGAAAATAATTAAAGACTTGTTATGTATAAAAGAGATGAGTGCCAAATTTAAATCAATTAAAGTGGAAAAGAAGCATCCTTACATCGTTTCTTTTAATAGAATGAAATGATTTTGCTTGCAAGCATGTTATCCTCTTCTATGACAAGATAATTATGGTATGTGTCACCCGAGGGGTGCACTAATACCCAAAGCGTGCACATAATTTTTCCCACTGACATTAGACCTATAAGCGTTAAATAAATACATCTTTCTACTTTAACTTCTTAAGAATAGATTAATCTATCTATAATATAGATATAAAAAGTATTTTATAGTTTAAATATATATTTCTTCAAAGTAAAATTTATATAAGTTTACTCTTAAAAAATAACCTTTTCTTAAAACAAGATCATAAAATTAAATTGTTTTTTAATGACGTGGAAAGGAATTTTATAATGCCTTTTTTATACTTTTCGTATTATAAAATATATTATATGCAATTATTTTTAGATATCCCATATTTTTTTATATAAAATGATTTGATATATTTCAAATCTAATTTTAAATTTTAAAAATAAAAAAAAACACTAACATATATTCTATTTAGAGAAAATCTTCAGCTCGTTATTATAATTTTATTTTTTAAATGAATAATTTAAATTAAACTACTCTTTCCAAGTATAATTTATTTATTTTTATAGTAATTAAAGCTTTATATAATATATTAAAAACTAAAGGATTTATGAGGGTTCAAAGTCAGTTAAATTTCTTTAATTACCATATTTAAAATATTATTAAATATGATAATTTTCGTTATTGGATATTATAATTAATTATTCCATAATTTAAATACATAATATATAAAAGAAAAATCTATTTATAATAAAAATAATTTAAATATTTTAGCTTATAAATTATTCTATTTTGAGTATATAATTAATTTATTAAACAGGAGATGATGATGACGAATTAATTTATTTTTTAAATTATATATTTTAAATAATATTTTTTTTATATTATATAAAATAATATTCTACGCAACGTAAATTTAAAAATATTTATTACTAATTTCTTCATTAAAATAAAATTATAACTAGGAAAAAATTAATTAAGTTATTAACATTTTAAGAAACAAAAAATTCTGTTTATTAGATTTTTTAAATTAAAAAAAATATATATATATACTGTTATTATAAAAAGTAAAATATTTTAATCTCAGCTCATAAATTGACGATTCACTCGACGACATTTGGTTAAATAAAAGCAAGGGGAAAAAAAAGAAAAAGATTTCTTCTTGTTGGTAAAAGCAAAGTCAGGAGCGATCTTATTCCCTGCAGGACGATTCCATAATCAAATTAACAAGTTAGACATCATTGAACAAGGGTGGAGGGTGTAGAAGAAAGTAAAAGATAAAGAGAAGAGAATAAGTGAAAGAAAGAGGAAAAAAGCATTTCTAATATCTGAAAAGACATTAATGGACTCAATGGAGAATGTTTTAACAATGAAATATATAAGTTTCCACAAGTATAAAAATTTTCTATTTGATCTAAGTAAGTTTGTTTGCTCTTCTCTGATTTTTCCCCTTATTGAAATATAAATTAAATTATGGATATTGTACTTTTTTTTATTTTATATTTTGACAGTAAAAGGATCAATAAATGTTCTTTTTTTTTCTCCTTCTCCCTGTCAGTATTTTGTTTCTGTTATGTTCATTTTTTATATAAATATATATATATATATTTATATATTTATATAACAGAGTCATTCTTTCGTATTATTCTTTTAGTCAAAACTATTTAGCTTAAGGGAGAACATTTATCAATTTATAATCTAGAAATATTGTTCTATCAGTTTTATTTTTATGAATGGATATTCTGCATTTATGCAATAAAAAATTCTTTATAGTATTAATATTAATCTATCAAAAAATGATTAATTTATGAAGAATAGTAAATTTGTCTTTAAGTAAGGTTTTTATATATATATATTTTTATATTGGATATAACCTATAAAACGGGTGTTCCCAACCGGTAGATCGCGATCTCTAGAGTAAAGTTTCGTGCTCTTGTTTACTGTCGCAATCTTTTACTTGAAAAGATAATTATAACACTGACGAATCTCCTTTAAATAAATTTAATTTTAGATGAATTTGAATTCTGTTTTCGTATGTAACAGTTTAATTATTTTATTTTTATTATTGTTAAAGCTTTGTAAGGTTTAAAAGCAACAGCATAGGGACAGATCTTCATTAATGATAATTAACAAAATGATGTTTTAATCCCATTGGAAGAATAAAACTTGTAACAAAGGAAAAATTGTTGACAAAATGAAATTATTCGTGACAAATTGTCATGATATAAACGGGATCAAGTATTAAAACATCGTTCAAATACAATAAAATAATTAAACGTACTTATAGATTATTCTTAAAATACAATTTTTATAATAGTATTCTAATAGCAAACAAGAATTTTTTCTATTATATACATTCTTCTATTTAAGATAGTGTATTTGAATAGTGTAATGTACCGATGTCTCTTATATCCAAAAAATTTTTATTGTATGATAATAGAAATTTTCTTGATTCACAACATAGATTTTTATCATCTTCAATTTGTTCTCTTACAGATTATCTTATTAATAATATAATAAAATCTTTTACTCTACTATCTGCTGTAAATAAGAATAGATATAGTATTTTACGAAATATTCTTTTACAATTGCCTAATAGAAAAATGTAATTTCTTTATTAGCCTACTCAATGCATAGAATGTTAATTTGATATTAAAATATTCTATTTTGCATTCTATCATTGATCACTACGTCATTGAGTGATGCTACTATTAATTTACATCAATAACCATGTATTAAGCCGTTTCCAATTTGTAAAATCACCAAAAATGATCTGTTTTATATAAAAAAACTCCCCCAAAACGTCTCCCTTTATCAAAAGTTGATCTCAAATGTAATATTACATGTATATATATGTACTGTACAATTGTATTATTCGAAATCTTCCATTTGACAAATTAAAAAGGAGAGGGAAAAATTCCCTATTTTTCTGTGTATATAAATGATAGAACAATATAAAATGGATAATGATAGATGTTCATTCGATTTACCTAAAACAAAAATGTTTTATTATTAGTTTAATCATTAACTGTGATAAATACACTTAAAAGTCTTAAAGACTGCTTATTATTAAGGCATACAAATTAATATTTCAATTTTATTTTACAATAATAAGTTTATAGAAAGAGAGGAAAGGACGGACAGCCAGACAGATGGATAGATAAACAGGCGAGTAGACAGACAAATATAAACAAGGGGGAAGCTACGAATAAAAGAAAAATGCAATTTTTAATTGTAAAAATGCTTAAATACTAAAACTAATAGATTCAAAACTATTAGTTATGGTAAATGTATTCTATTTTAAAGCGAAACTTTCGGATGATGGAAGATTAATCGGCAGTTCCATTCAGGAAACAAAAATCATTCGATTATTTAAGAGAAGTTAAGCTTAAAATTTCGTCTTTTTAAAAGAAATTAAAGAAGTTAAGATGAAAACGGCAAAATACAATAATCGTTACCTTGTAATTAGAGGCGAATTAGAGTCGAAGTATCGAAAGTTTGTACAGAGAGTAAGAAAGCTGACGTCATTCGATTGCAAACTAATTAAAGTTCTCCACGGACGAACAAGACTTTACTTAACTGTTCGACCCCCCGCTCTCTTGTCGATTTGTAAACGTTCGCTTACCATCCGCGGGGGACTTTCTACTAACTTATTTCTTCCAAGCTGAAGCTTAAACGTACGTTTTCGACAGCAGATGTCATTCCTTGCACCTTTTACACTCCATCCTCGACGTATCATTCTTTCACCCCTATACAATTTTAAACAAACAAAAAAAAAACAATAAAATTTCCTACTCTAAAATCATCTTTTAATAAATATTTATATAAATTATAAGAAATTATTCATATATTTTTATAAAATATCAATTAATTCCTGTAGAGATTTCACGTAGTTGCACATTACAACTTCATTATTCCTACGAAAATAATAAATTAATACAAAATTTAATTAAAATTAATTAATTTTTTTTAAAAAAGTCTGTTTTATATTTTTAAATTAATTTTATAAATTTAAATAATCTTGTTTATAAAAGAATTTTTTGTCTACTTTTTAATGAAAACTTCGAAATATGTTTTTTTTAATTAAACTTTTCTAAAATTTAATTTAAATATACTTTTTTTTTTTAAAAAAAATAATTTATTCTTTTTAAATTTATATATTTATAAAGAAATTATTTTTAAAGTTAAGATTTAATAAAATTTAAATTTTATCTTGTAAAAAAAAATATTTAATTATTATTATTATTATAAAAGTTTAATATATAATCTTTTAATATTTATTTATTTATTTTAGAATGTTTTTATAAAATATTATTTTATAAAACTTTTAAAAGTAAAATATTAAACGGGTAAAATTTATTTTTAATATTTATATTTTCTTTTTTAAGGTGTAAAATTTTATTAATCAAGATTCAACGACGTAAATTCTAACTCGTGAAGTATTTGGATGAAGAGGAAAATCTCGTTAAATTTTGAAATTTTACACTTAATATTAGAAGAAAAATTTTAATTTTATTCGCGCGAAGAGGAGGAAAAGGGGGAAAAAACTATTCTAATTAAAGGAGAAGCGTAGGAATGCAACATTGAGCACATTGCCATTATTGTGGCCATTAGCTATTTTTCATCATCTCAGTCAACAGCAATATCGCATAATTAAGACATTTACAAAACAATGCTGTTCTTCCACTATAAAATGATGTAATTGAATAAACAGATTACTTTGCTTCTCGCTTGTTAGCTTCCTTGATGACCTGTTGAGTACATATCTACTACTTTATACCTTAAATTTCTAAACTTTCCAGCTGCTCCTTATCATGTTAACATAATAACAAAAGTATTCCTGAACTCATAAGCCGCATTAATTGCACGAAATGGTTACTTTCTTACTATTTAGAAATAACATTGACTGTATATTATCGTGTAATTTGGTGAAATCATAGATAAAACTGCTTATTTTTATATTATTTAGGATAACATATGTCTAAAGTCTTTTGTCATACTATCTTGACGATTATTGTTAAATTTTATTAAAAATGTATGAAATTTGGGTGTGAATTGGATTATTTAAGCTATATTTTTTTCTAAATGTTACTAGAAATCTAGCAGAAAAGCAAATAAAAGAGATAATTTAACAGTTTTTATTCAAAGGAAAGGCACCGTTACACAAGAATGATACTTTGATTAACTATACAGCTCTAATAGTAGTATAAAAACTAGCCTAGGAATTAGACACGAGAACTTCTATCGTATTTTCATGAAAAGAAGAACATAATTTATCACCCAAGTAATAAATCTATGGTTGATAAATTGTAAATATATGTGATAAATACCAGTCGTATCCATCATGATAATGGCTAACTTCTTCGAACTTTTGTTTCTTAATTTACTTTTCTTGTAAATAATTTTTGTTTCTCTTTCTCTTTCCCTTTTCTTTTATGTGCATTTAACAAACTTCTAATCGTCTTCCTTCCCTCCTACTCACACCTGTCTTTTCTCTGTTTTTCTATCTGTTACCCTTCTTTTTTCTTGAATATTTTCGTTTTCTTACTTCTTTCTTGAATAAAACTTTTTTTCTGATAAAAATCAAAGGCTTACAGTCAGAAAAATAAATAGTGATTGGATATTTTAATCGGTACTAATTGGTCGGATAAGGTTCCTATCGATCTTTTTTTATACAGTTCGATCATCTTATTGGACACTTATCTGGCTTCGATCCGACAAGAGAAAACGTCTGATTCTTTCCTCATTTATTGGCCATTTTAACAATTCCAATTTATGAAAAACATAAAATTTTTATGATTAATAAAGGAGGATAACAAATTGTTGTTTTTATATGCCAAAATCATTCGTGTTGTATATGTTCTTGATATTTTTTATAAGGATTTTCTAGCGCTATTCCGAATACATTTGAGAAATTACAGTATCTATATAATTTACAATAGATAAAACTTATTTAAATCTCGTAGTTAAAGTTAAATTATACTGCATATAACTAATATAATAACAATTAAAATTATGTAGTTTTACGTTATAACATAAATTTCGTAGATTATGTCTAATAAATACTTCCAAGACGTACACTTGTAGTATTAAGGAGACATCCGCAGTTGCTAACAATTGCTATGCTCGAGTATAAACTTGTAAGATTAAATTAAATAAAAATTAGAATGAAAGTATCTAATATATTATGTATTTTCTCATCCTTATATTCCCTCCTTAAATATATATAAGGAAGGAAAAGGGTAGTAAACAATACGTACTGTACATAAGGATATAAATATATCATCTCTGACAATAAATATAATTAATGTCTTTTATTGTTAGTGAATTTTGTTACCTGATCAATGCTTTTCTCGAATAAATTTGACATCATCGAATATATTGCTATTAGAATTATTATACTAGTAATTTAATTAATTCAATTAATTCTTTTAGTGTTCTAAGAGATACTATAATCATGACAATGATATTATTGTAAAGATGATCGCTTAACAAACAGCATAAATATTATAAATCGGTGTGTATAAACATGTCAAATTGGAGTGGAAAGTCAAGATATAGATAAACAAATAAATAAATAAGTGTTTGTTTTCCTGGAAGGGATAAACCCTTGACTTGTTACCTTTCTTTCGATGATTTAAGAGTTAAGATTTGTACTTTATTCATTCATTTTATAAATATTATTTGATTAAATTTACTGTTATTCTTTGAATAGTGTTCATTTGACGATCATAAAAGTACGTTGAAGACAATTAAACATTTATTATAATATTTTAAAATGTGGGTTCGGATATAGGACCGAACACAATTTTTTTTTCCTGATACAGTCGAACCTGTAATAACGACCACCTCCAAACAACGTCCATGTTTAATGTCCAATGGGCCTTTGTTTACAATAGACACTTTCTAATATAAGTGTAGTCTTTGAATATTATTTTATTTATTAAGAAATAAGTTCTTGGAAATTATTGAAAATTAAATAAACAAACGACTTGTGTAATTTTGAACGAAATGCGTTAAATTCAATAAATAGGATCAAATCTTTTGTATTCATTTAGACTTTATCTCGATAAGTATTTTTTCGGCTATTACGCAACAGTTATAACAATAATATTAATTGTTATCCGTAACAACAATCGTCGTCGTTTGATGCAAATGATGAACACATAAAACAATCTTAATAGCGAGAAATAATTTTAAAACGAGCGTAAATCGGCAATTGCGGCACTTGTTAATGCTCTAGCAACAACTATTATTGCAGAAGAGAAATAATAATAATCATCGTTAATATTTATTATTGTATTAGTGCATCAACGATAATACGATTTTTCGAGCGCAAAAATGATCGTCACCATCCACTGAGTTAACAAAATGTCTGATGTCGATTGTCTAAGTACACCATCCACTGATACAAATATTAATATTTAATATTATTTAAAATATGTTTTGTTTTATAATTTAAGCGATATTTATTAAGTTTAATATATCAATATTTTTATATTATATTGTTTAAATAATCTATGACGCTTCTGAGTTGAAATCATCATCATTTTCCATAAAATAATAGCAAAATCTTGTCATTTATAACAATTATACTCTCACTTTTACGAACTTTTGTTTTATAAATTAACAATAAAAACTGTTAAAAACGATATTTTATTAATTAAAAACAGTTCTATGATATTTTTTTCTATAAACTGACAGTATTATATTCTATTATATTCCATAAATTAATAGCAAATCTTCAAGAAAAATAAGTTATAAAAACAATTTTTTATGAACATCATATTACGTTCATTAATAGCAGAAACAAACAATTCTAGAGAAAATAAACAATTTTCTTAAGAGTAATTTACTAGAAAATAAACCTTTCTGTTATTACTACAATAGCAAAAATAATATTTATAAAATTTAATTACATAAAATTGGTCTCAACTTTAACATTAAAGTAAATAATCTTATTAACAAAAAAAATAATAAGAAGAATCTTAAAAAATTGATAAAGTTTCCCTTAAAAATAGTAATAACTTAACCATTAAATATAATAAGAAAGAGATGTTATATATTTACCTATCATCAAAGACAAGTGTATCATTTCCTTATCTCATTTAGTAGCATTTCTTCAGAAAAGTTTACATTTTTTTAATATTTATTCAGCATAATTTCTGTATTAAAAACTGATATTATACAGATGACATTCGAGTATTAAATAAGATTCTAAATGGTTTCCGCTTCTCTTTCTTCCTCTTTTAATTTAAAAATGTTTTATTTCCAATATAAACGATTGTATCGTAATATGTTGCTCTTATCAACTTACCATCTACAAAAAAAAAAGCTATTAAAACAATACGTATCAATTTAAAATAATGGCTTTTCTTGTATCCATTATAAATATTAGATAGAATATCAATCTCCTTAGATATATTAAAATTTAATTTGCGTTATGGTAAACAATTTCCTTTTTTTTTTTTTTTTTTTAGTTAAGAATTGAATGGAAAAAAAAAACAGGATAAGAAGAAGAATAAGAAGAAAAAAGTTAAAAAATAAAATAAAATAAAAAAAGCAACATAAAATTGGATTGAAGTCATTGCAAATGGACGTTTCGAGTCGCAGCTTAAAAGAAATCCTACCTGGACACACGAGTCACGTGATCGTTTACTTCCGGTTGAACGTGCAACTATACCGGCGGAGTAAAACACGTGGTCTCTGACCTAAATTGGATTTTGTCGATGTGTTTCAATCCACAATGTAAAAGGAGGGGGGATAAAAAAGAAAACAAGAAGTAGGAAGAAAAAATAACACAATTTTTTTATATTTTTATTCTTATTCTTTTCTTTCTTTTACAAACATTTATTATTAATATTAATAATAATAATAATAATATTATTATTATTACTACTATTATTTATTTAATATGAAACAATATAAGTTTTCTCTGCATCCTATCTGTCTACTCAAATAAGCTAAATGTGTAGATTGCGAGTGAATTTTTGGAAATTTATTGTATGTTTTTTTGTTTTGTATGTAAAAAAAGAGAGTTTTTCTTTACGAAAAACAACAAAATAATCATTTTTTTCTGTTTTTTTGTCTTTCAGAAATAAATGCAGAAATTCATCTTTTCAGAATTATGATGTAGTCTATTAACATCAATACTCAGTCGCTGGTGAAATTATATTTACAATCATTTATTCTATAAATAAATTTAAATAATTCGAAAGAAACTGAATTAATTTAAATAAATTCAATAAGTTTTTTCTTTTATTATATAAACATCAATAATGATACACGTACTTACCGTTATTATATGCTTTAATAGGAATATTTTTGCATTTAACTTCAATAAAAAAAAATTAAATAGTTTGCTATTAAATTAATTTAAATTTATTAAAGAAAATGTTTGTTTTATAATTATAATTTCTATAATATTTTAAAAATAAAATTATATTTATATAATCTAGTAAATTAATTATATAATAAGCTCTTTATAGAGTGTATATTTTTCTCTTGAAGCGAAAATAATTAAATTAAATTATGGAAACAGTTTACAAAGATAACGAAGTTAATCACGCTTAAAAAGAATTTAAAATTTTAATTTTAATTACGATTATAACATTATCATATATTTTCACAAATGATAATTATAAATAATGGAGACTATTTTTAATTTCAAATTTATTTTATTTTATATCAAAATACTAAACACTCTTAATTAAATAAATATTGCAAAATATTTCTTATATATTTTCCTGATTTAAAATGAACTCTTATAAGCTAGAATATTATCTTTTCTAATTTATGAAGCATTAAGTTCATTAAAATAATTTCTTAAGTATAAAAATAATAAAATCTCTGTTAATGATGAAAGCTGAGAATGCTTCAAGGATTTTAACATTATAGAGCAGTGATTTCCAGAGTGGGCGCTACAGTACCTTGGGGACAGTAGAGGTCACAAAGGGGTACTGAAAGGCAAGGGAACAGTAGATGGGCACTGGAAGACTTAACGAGAATGCGGGTAGACAAGGGAACAGTAGAGGAACACTGGAAAACTTAGAGGGGTGTAGGTAGGCAAGGGAACAGTAGAGGAACACTGGAAGACAGAGGAGACAAAAATTAACTTCGAATAAAAAAAATTTACTATTGAACTTCAAACAAATGTATTGTAAAGTCAGGTTTGGGACATAAGACTATATTTATGAATAAAGTACTTTCAGGTTACTTTTAGACAATTATTTTTCATTTATAAAATAAATGCTTAAATTTATAAAATAAAACTTTATTTTTCAATGTATCATTTTTGACTGATTTTTATGGGGTGCTAAATAAATATAATCACTAAAAGGGGCGGTAGTCCGAGAAGTTTGGGAAACACCGCTACAGAGGTTAACGGTTTAAAGGTAGATAAAGGATAAAGAAATTGTAGGTCTCACCTGACAGGTGAAACCTACATATAAAACCATTGTGCAAAATTTTCCAATTCTTTTCTAATTTTCATTTTGATGCGGACCGTATCTAAATTATACGCTTGACTTTTTCCTCCATTCTATTCTTGACGCTGAAGGATGATTCTCCATCCCTTTTCTCTAGATCACCATCATAGAGTCGGATGCACACACACACACCTGACGGTATTTTGGTTGATGACCGAAATCTTTCATTTTAATATACACCGTCTGGAAGATGCAAAGCTTTTTCTTCTTCTACCAAAACACTTCCTATATTTATTTAACGTCAATATTTCAATTAAACGACTAGACATTAAATCCCCGAGGTGATAATGTTGGTAGAAATGGCCTTTATTTTATCTAATTACACCAATGGTGCTTATTTTTATCGTTTACTGGATCGATATGAGAATTAAATTGGCAAACTGATATCGCCATTACTTTAATATATATATATATATAGATATAGAAAGAGAGCCAATGTATACTGTTCTAACGGCCTTAGTTTAATTACATGGCTTATTTAAATAACATATATGAGTTAAACGTGAGTCTTAGCAATTATCAGAATTTCCGATTATTTACTTAAATATTATCATAATAAGGTTTTCTGTATAACGTCAAAATTAATTCTTTTTTTAAGTATAAATTAATCTTTATATTTAAAAAATAATAATAATAAAATCGTTTCATTTTTCGTGAAATTTTATAAGAAGAAATTTCAAAACTAATTATTTGAATAAAGATAAACTATTTACTCTGGCAATAAAATATAATTACAGTAAAACCTGTCTAAAACGGAACCTGAATAAAACGGAAACGACGAAACGAAAAAAGAATTCGATACCGTGTAACACGGGTTTACCGGTTTACACAGGTTTATTGTATCATATAATAAAACCTGTGTAAACCGTAGTAGTACCTATAGTTACGTAGTAAAATCTGTGTAAATCGGTTTTACTGTAACCTGTTTGTACAGGTTACAGTACAGTAGGTTACAAAGGTGGGTTCGGTCTTCAATCGTTATTATTTTTTAAATACTATACATTATATTAAAGAAATAAAGATATATTAAAAAGAATAAGTGTGGAGAACGGAATTGACATTTTTGGTACTTATTGAAGATTCACGCTCGATTTCCACCTGTGCCCTTTTTATATTTCTTCATGCCTGAATCTTATTGGGCTGCGATTTGAAAAAAAAAAAAAAAAAAAATTGTAGACATAAATTCTCACTGTTGTGTCCGTCCGTTCGTCTGCTCGTCTGTCTTTCCTTAATTTCGAGAACGGATACTTTAGGGGCAAAAGGCCATGATATTCCATCAGAAGTCAAGTTATTTCAATTCAAAACGTTTCTCCTAAAAAGTGTTAGATAGATGACCGGCACGATTCTATTGCTAAAAGAAAAGTGTAATATACAGCGGCAAGTCTTTACTAATTTGAGGTGGAAAGCACATATTTTAAATTAAATACATTAAAAATATAATTAAAAATTAAAGCCCGGTATTGTAACGAAGTCACAATAAATAATTGCTTGTTTTTATGTAAATTTTTTCAATGTAACGTCTAGCGTAACTACATGTCCTCTTTTTTTCCGGACATGTCATACATTTTAGTTTCTTGTCCGGAAAATTTTTAACGTATCGCAAAACAACTAAATTTTCAGGATTTCTGTGTTTTGGAGATGGGCGTGTAAATAATCAAAGTTTACAATGAATATATTGATTTATAACGTAAATTACATCAGTATCTGCTAGCAACGTGCTTTTATTTACTGAGAAAAACATACGTCCTACATTTTCTCCTAATGTCCTCCATTTTTATTCAGTGTGCTCTTTTTTCCCCATGGCAATCTGGTCACACTAATGGTGTCTGTACTACAGTATACATTTTAATTATTATTTATTTATTATAAGATCTGTAAGATGAATATTTCATAAAAATCTATAATATATTGCCTTGAACTGGATATATAAGTAAAAGATTATTTTATTTATTAATTTAATTGTGATGCTTATTTAAAAATTAAATAAATCATTCAATAACAAATTCGCGGTTACAAATAATATAAATTTATTTGAAATATTTTTAAAGGATTAACAGAAATAATACCGTTAATTGCTCCGTCGATACGAATTAATTAATTAAATAAATAAAAGCGATTGTAAATATTTATTTTAAAATTATTCACTGGATTTTCTTTTTTTAAATAAATTATTTAAAGTTTTATTACAAATTATATCGTCGCTTTTAAATATTTATACTTAAGTATACAGAAATTTGGAATTTTTAACATTATTTTTTCTTATTAAACACACTGAATCTTGTATCAAAAATAATGTTTTTGGTGTATCTGCACTAAAAACAAATATTATTAAACAAATTTTGATAAAGGTTATTAATATAAATTTAAATATTCATATCTTCAAATATATGTATCAATGTATAAAGATTTTGATGAGGTTAAATCAAGCATTTTTTCTTTTGTTTTTGTTGTTGTTTTAGATTTTCTGAGAAAATATTAATTAGATAATTCAGATGTATTTTATTATAATATATTATTACTTAATTATGTAAAAATATCTTTAAGTTTTCAAATTATTTATGAAAATATTCACGAAAAAGCCAGTTAAGACTGTTGTATACATCGTTTCCATTAAAAATGGTTGATGATATCCGTCTTGTCCATTCACCAGGAACCAAAACCTTTTTGGTTCCTGGTGATTGAACAAGACGGATATGCGAAAGCGTTTTTAGTATTCTTCAATGTAGCCTATATATTTTTTAAAGTGTTGCATACATCTTTTCAATCGTTTGCTTGCTAACTCCAAATACGAGTCCTCTATTATCGGACATTTTCGTGCATGATACTTTACACTCTTCTCCATTTTCAGCCAACAGAGAAGAGTTTAGAGCTATCGTGCCTTGACAAATTTCTTCCAGTTTTGTCTTAGATAACACTAAAATCTGTTGTGAAAATTAATTTTTATTGTTGTTTTCTGTTTAAACTGTGCTTTTTTTACGTTTAAAATAATGTTTTATTTATTTATTGTAAAACATTAAAACTTCGCATCTTAACAAGAATTTTTATAATTTAGCTTTTTAGCTATCAAGAAATGGAATTTCTCTTTTAACACGTCGACTTTTGTAGAAATTTTTAGAAACTTTTGTATATTTTAATGGGTTTTATTAATTGTTTGTTGCATTGGTTGCTGGAAAATATTGTCCTAGAGATATTTCAAAATAAATAAACTCGTTAAACCTGAAAACAGGCACCCCTATTTTCAGGCTTAACGAGTTTATTATATAGTAAGAAGCATGCAATACACGCAAAATACAGTGTATAATGCATCTTTCTTACTATAAAAGAATTAAATTTAGTGTTGACAAAACATGTATATATTTTTTGGAGACATTTTTACACATTGCTGACATCTAATCTAAAACTTTTTATGTTTATTTATTTATTAATGCTCCACTCAATTAAGATACTACAATGAAAAAAAAACATAAAATGCGAGTGTGATTTATGTGTTTTTGTATAAATGAAGATATAAATATTTGTAGGGAAAACATATTTATACATTATTTATAAGGTAAAGTATTTTAATATCGTTTTCTTAATGAATCATAAAAAAGTTTGAAATTTCTGTAACATTGATAATACGTATTTTCAAAATATTTTCTTAAAACATTTAATATAATTTGTTATTTATAAAGTTTTTTATAAGCAAAATCTATATTTAAAAATTGCTTTAAAAATATAAAAATTATGGAAAAAAATTAACACAAATATTAAATATAATTTAAAATTAAATTAAAATTAATTTAGATATTTAACAACAACAACAAAAAATAGTTTTATAAATGAACATTTCCATCAGTTTAATTATTTTATTAATTTATTTGTCTTATAAAATAAGTTCAATAACATTAAAAATTATAAAATCAAAAAATATTCTCTAAATTTTTGAATTGAAGAAGAAAAATTTCCCTAAAAATTCAGTAAAATAGATTTTTCTATAAAGCATTTTGAAAATCCATCTTATCACATTTCAAGTGAAGATGCAAAGAAATTGTTCACATCAGAAATACGATGCATTTGTCTCCTTAATTATTCATATAAAATAAATAATATTCAAAGAAGATATTTATAAAAATTGGAAATATTTAAATTATAAATTTTGTAAAAAAAAAGTAAGAATTAAAGTAGAAAAAATTGTCAATTTATATTTTTTCTTATTTTATATGGTTATTATGCAAATAACATTTTTCCTTCGGGTATAAAATAAAAATAATGTAATGTAGATGCGAGTTTTTGGTTTACTTTAAAGAAGGAAGCTTTAAAAAATCTCTATAAACATTATTTTGTATATTATATCTGTTCTTTTAAAAATATATATATAAAAAAAGAAACAAAAATTTTATATATTTTAGTGAAAGTAAACTCAACTAGCAAGTTTTATTTTCATGTTACTTATATAAAAACGAAATAATAAATTAGTCTTCAATCTTCCTAAGAGCATTTCGTATATTTGCTCGAAATATTTTAATATTTTCAGTAGAAAACTTAAAAAATAAGTTAAAAAATATAAAGTAAGTTAGAGAAATGGAGATGGTTAAAAAGAAATAGCACATTTCAGACTCTAAAGTACTTGATATCTGAAACATAGTGGCATTTTACTTCTAGAGAAATGGCACTGTAAAAGTCAACTACCTATCCCTCGATTTTACCATCAAAGTGTCTTTAGAAATAGTCTGTGGCCATTTATAAAGGACACTTCATCTAACCAGCTACCACTTTTAGTAACTTATTTCACCTATGATTGCAGAAAACGGCTTTGTTTTCCCTCTGATACGTACTATGATGATCTAACCTAACCATTGGCTCTTTGCTCTTCAAATTTCCATCGGAAATACTTTACTGAAAACTATTATTTTCGATTATTTAATTATATCACAATATATAAGAAAAAATTTTTAATATATTTTTAAAGTAAAATAATAAATTTAAACATCTATTTATTTTTAAATAATCATTAGTCGAATGCTATAAATAATGCGTGTTATACACAGTTAAATTTGTTAATGAATGAATAAAATAAATTAATTATTAAAATATATAACTTATTATTCAAAAAGAAGTAAAAATATTCATAGAATTATTCAATTTTTATATAAACATAGGCTAAAGTTCTTGCGTATAATATAACATTATTCGCCGCAGACATAAAATTCCAATATCATGTTTATGTATCGTTATTCCTAAATATCCAATAAAAAGTTAAGATTTTCTTTATAAAATCGAAGAAATTCAAATGTTAAATTAATAAATATTTAATGAAAAACATGATGTTGACTCATTCAAATATGTAAATATTTATAACGATTAAATATGTGCACTTATGTAAACATTTAAGTAAAAAAAATTATACAAAATATAATTAAAAACCTAAAAGTTATTTCAGATTTTTAATTTCTTATAAAACACCTAATTAATATTAATTAATTTATTTTGTATCTATAGAATTTTCACATGCTTTTAAAAGAGAACATCTTAAGCACTGTACTGTATATCGTACAGTACATACGAATATACATAGTGTATATATTAAAAAAAAGATAATTTTTATAATTTTTTAAACAAAATACTATTTAAAAATCTTATGAAGATGAACTTAATTTAGGAAATTAGTTGAAAAGATCAAAGGATGAAAGGAAGATGGATAACGAAGAGACAACATCAATAGCAAATTTTCTACAGATGAGGAAAACGAGTCTTAAAAACAAAAACTTTTTATTAATTTAATATATTTATATCATTCATTTTAACGAAAATAAAATGACTTTTATATATTCATTAAACATATTAAAAAATTGAAAGCCTACACGCAAACATGTATATATATATTTATAAATGTCTCTTATTACCTTTAATGATTTAAAGAGAAAGAATAATATTAAAAACATATTTAAACATTAAAAAGTAGTATTAAAAATTAAAAGTATATATTTATTTATTTATTACACTTAAACTTATCTAAAAAATTATCATAAAATAAATTATTAGATGTGACATTTAGTTAAGATAAACATGTTTAAGTAGTGAAGAGAATTTTTTTTTTTTAGAAAGGGAACATAAATTTAAAAAATAAAGAAATAAATAAATATCCATTCTTTTTGATAAAAATATTTCTCTTTAAACTAAATGCATCTATCTTTGGTTATGTTTACCAAAAACTATTCCAGTTGAAATTTCAAATCAATTTTATAGACTAGACTTAATATTCTTTTAAAACAGGAAAAAAAAGAACTTATGTTTTACTATATCTAGATTATTTATAGTTATACCTTTCCGTTTGTTTGAAGTTAGGAAATTTTTCAAACCTTTTTTTCATATAAAAATATATAAAAAGTTTTTTTTATTATTTATATGATTTTTTCATTTTTAACATTGAAAAATGAATAAATTCTTTTCAATTTATCACATATCTAATGAATCTTTTATACCATTTCTTTTCCTTTTTTTATCACTTATTTTTATGAAAATATCTTTTAAAGATTCTAAAACGTTAAATTATTTTATTCGTGTTTAAATATATATATATATATATAATGTTTTAAAAATAAATCGTTTTATTTTAAATATTTAAAATATATATATATATACTGCGTTACTTTGCATTTAAGAGGCGAATTTAAAGTTTTTTTATTAAGGTGTTTGCGACGTACTTTTTGGTCACTCTTCAAAGTCTGGATGTAATGAAAATTTTATAATATTTTCTCTTTATTTTGCATTTTATATTAACTATACTTTACCTTAATTAAATTATTAACGTTTCCACTCTTTAATAAATTCTGTAAGGGACATTTATTTCCAATTAACTTCCTGAAAATACTTTTTTAAAAACCGTGACTTAAATTCGAAATACTCTTGTCACTTTTCAAAGTCCATATAATGAAAATTTTACAGATTTTCTCTCTATTTTATATATATTTTATTAATTATAAAGTTTTTACTATTTAATCAATTCATTTAAACTATATTTACTCCTAAATTATGTTTCAATACATCACATAACTAATGAATTTTATAATACCATTTCGTTTAGTTTTTATCACTTATTTTTATGAAAACGTCTGTTAAAAAATATATATATAAAATAATTTAAAAATTATCATATTTCGAATTTAATACGCATTTCTTTCCGAGCTTAAAGCTAGGATATTTCTTAAATTTCAGTATTTCAGATACAAATTTGTATAAATACTTTTTCTTAATTATATATTATTTCGTGTACATTATTAATGTTTTTACTATTCGATTTACTATATATTACGTTTTATTTTCATGCAATTATTATATAAAGTCGAACCTCCCAACAACGGCTACCTGTAAATGGCAACCATTTTTTTTTCAAGAGCATTTCTTTTAGAAATGCATACAAAATAACCACCAAACAATGGCCATTTCTTAATGTTTCTGTCAGTGGCCGTTGTTCAGAGGTTTGATTGTGCTTTATTATTTTTTTTTATATAAAAATAATATAAAGTTAAACATTTAATTGAAAATAGCCAGCTTGTAAATAGATTATATTTAAGATCCGATTTGAATGCTTTGTTAAACTTTAATTAAGATTATTTATATTCGTTTTTTAAATATTTTTATAAGCGTCTTTACATAATAATTTATTTTATTTTATTTATTTTTTAATGGAAGATATTACAGCTTAATTTCCATAAATTTAAAAATATAAATCAGATTTTTCTCAAATGAGAGTTTACAATTGGGTTACGTAAAGCATAAAATATTGTTTT
Organism: Centruroides vittatus; assembly: GCF_030686945.1. Classification (NCBI taxonomy): domain Eukaryota; kingdom Metazoa; phylum Arthropoda; class Arachnida; order Scorpiones; family Buthidae; genus Centruroides; species Centruroides vittatus. Next base: position 1,751,938 of record NW_027122216.1, on the reverse strand, counting down.
ATACATAAAAAAATGATTGGCTTACAATATTCAATGATCATTGGAGTAGACAAATGTTTGATGGATTACCCGTCATCTGGAAGAGAGATATTACTTATTAACATAAATCCAGTTTAAACAGGATGAAGGAGGAGGAAAAAATGCTACTAATTATCTTCTACTGGGGATTAACGAGGATGAAATTGATAAAAATCTAATTGAAAAATCGCACTTTACAATTGATTACTAAAAATTATAAAAGGTTTGAAAAATTTATTATAAATTAATTAAAATTCGAATTAATAATTAAAAATCTTTTTATAAAGTAAGAAATGTTTTCATTATTTAAAGATTTTTAATTTTTAACTACAATCAACAAAGATTATTTACGAATTAAAAGGATTAATAAGAATGTTGTTAATTCTTACATTTTAATGCATTTAATTTATTAAATTTAATTATATTTTATTTAGTTATTTAAATAATAGAACTGGAATTTAAAAATGTAAACTTGAATAAAATATTTAATTAATTTTTTAGATAGTTAATGAAATATAAAATAAATAAATATATTAAATTACATCATGTTTTTACTTTAAAAATATTAAATAAGTAGTAAATATTACAATATAATATTTTAATTTCCTCTAAAGTCTAGTACAGTACTGTACAATATAAAAAACAATACGACAGACATTAAAGTTTATAAAGATATTGATTTATCGAGTAACTTAAAGCATATTGAATAATAATAAAGTCCATCGTAAAAATTCTTCTTTTATCGAAAAAAATCTACACAAGCCAAGTATTGTAGCAATGATAGCTGGGGCATCATAGAAACTAAATTTAGCCAGAAGTCATCTGTATACTGGAAAACTAGATAGATATTCGAAGGTCTGACAGAAAATCTGACCCGAGGACTGCCTATCTGACAACCAGTCAAAAATCAGGTGCGTTTTTTATGTTGACAGGAACCATCTTCCCAAGTCAGCTTCACAAAAATGATACTTCTTCCGATACACTCCCATATCTGTCCTTTTACCCTCAAGCTACAGAAGATGCTGTCCATCTCCGCCTTCCACAACTCTCAACTTATTTCCACCTGAATGAAAGTTATATCCATCAAGAGAATAATTCATAAACTACTAAAACGTGGTTTTTTCCTCACAAAACAACATCTTTCTGGGTGCCTTTTTTTTTCTTTTATATATATATAAATATATATATACACATGCACATAAGAGACTCGAATAGGTTAAAGTTACATTCGCATCACCTGTGATTTTTCTCAATCTACCGGTTGAACTTTCGACATCTGTTTTTATCGAACATATTCACAAGAGATGAAACAAAATTATATTTTATACACTTTATTTTTTTTCCTTCCCGCTAAACAAATTTTTACGATTTGTTTCGAAGTTTGGCGTAAAAATAATTATTTGTTGTAGATGGAGTAGAATTGTCGAAGGTAGTTTTGATGATCGGAGTTTTCGCTCCACCCCGACACCATTATTTTGGTTAGAGAGAGCGAAAATGGAAATATAATTAACTTTTCGCGTGTTTTCTCCTACCACGTGTCTGACAACTATTAATCTAGCAATGTCATAGCCACCGAATCCTAACAAGATACACTATCTCTCAACCTGATTGGTCCTACTGATATCAAGTTTGGAATGACACGATGCAGGTTTACATTTCTTTTTTATATATATATATATATATATATTTATCGCCTTACATTCAAAGAAATAGATTTCCTTCTGAATTATATTATATATTAAGTTTAAATTTTTAATTATAAAAATTCAAACTTCTTCTTCTTCTCTAAAGCATCAGTTATCTTTTATCTTCTTCTTGATCAAAATTTTATTTTATTTTTTATTTTTTCAATTATCGCTTAGAGTTAAAATATTTTTAAAAGTACTTTTTACATTTATACACAATTATTTTCTATTGCTTTAAATTTCAAATTAATATCTTATTTAAAATAATAATAATAATAATATTTTAAGTTTTAGTATAATTATATTTTCAATATTTAAATATAATTTTTGTATTAAATGTTATTGTAGATAGGATGGACTATCAAAGTTTGTTAACCATCAAATATACTAATTTGCTTATTTTTTAATTAATTGTGCCATATTTATTGAAATTGGTGATACTCTGTACCAACTTTTTGGTAAGCTCAATTTACAATTCACATTCATATATGTGTCTGAAACAATATAGAAAAAAAAGGGTACAGTTAAATAACTGTTGAACACCCCTGAACTATAAATTTTAATATAAAAAATATTACTTTTAACAATTTTATTATTCGAATAACTTATTTTCATTTATAAAATGAATACATTAATAATAAATTTAATTATGTTTATTGAATTCTTCCTGGAAGGAATATTTATTCGACTTATCATTTACAAAATTAAATTCTATATATATATATATATATATATTAAATCTTAATTTTTATTTTTCTAAATTATTTTTTAATAAAATAAACGTATTTACTTTAGAAAAATAAATTAATTAATTATCAAATTATGCTTAAACTAAATCTTTATTTATTTATTTATTTTTAATCGCTTATAATTTCCTTTTATTGTAGTTTATTTACTTTTTGATATATTATAAAATCATAAATACACGAATGTAATTTATTTTTTAAATAAACTTTTACAATAATTTTTATTTTAATATTATTTCTTTGCACGTGAAATTATTTTTTAATTTAATATCCTTTTTTTTTATTCTATTAAGAATTTAAAAAATATACAGATTTTTATTAAATTTAAACTGATTTGTAAATAATTTTATTATTCTTAACTAAATTTATTTAATAAGAAACGAAAAATTTGCAATATTTGCCGGATATTAATTTTATAACCACTTAAAAGGGGTTTTTTTATATTTTAAAATTTTACTTTATTAATTTAATTTTGATAATTTAAATGTTCTGGATGTTCAAGAATATTTTCTTTAGATGATTTTCTTGTGAAAATGGCTCTTTTCTTTTTTCAGTGTTTATTTAAAGAGGGCTCAAAAGTCGGCTAACCGTTGTAAAAACTAAATTTCCATCTCATTCAAATATTTTATCACTGTAAAATTCACAAAAATCGTCAAAATGCTACTTTTCTTGTTCGAATTATGTAAATTACAACGATTTCACGCATTTTCACAAATTTGTCTTTTGCAAAAATTGCTAAATTGCTTGCAAAAATTGTTACCTGACATTTGGACAAAGCTGTTTATTTAAATATTTATTTATATTATAAGCAAATAATTAAAATATATGCTAATTTATCTTGCTTTAATACTTCTTTACTCAAATTATTCTTGTTGAACAAAGGGATGAAGAACAGAGAAGAAAAGTTTACTATAATTTCTACTCCTAATTCATTTTTAACATATGCTGAACTCTAACACTCTGCATGACTCTATTTGATAAGGACATTAATATATTAGATCGTAATTGGTTCGTGGATCTAATTGGTTCTTGGAAAACAATCGTTAAAAGACCGTCGTAAATTGAACTCTGATTTCCGATTGGTTCATTATCGTAAATGGACAATCTATTCCTGGAAATGTAATTTAAATTATGTAATATCATGTACACAGATTCCTAACAAAAATATATAATCTCATAAATCATAATAGAAAATTTATACCAGGGATCTACTGTAATAACTTTAACGATAACTTAGACTTGATTTCGATAAATTTAAGTCTTATTGGGCTGTAATTTGAAAAAAATGTAGACCTATAAATCCCACTGTCGTCGGTCTGGCCGTCTGTTCTTAACCTCGATAACGGTGTCAGAAAGTTGAATGTCGAGGGGCCAGATATGAAAAGCTTAGGGGCAGAAGGTCCCGATTAACTATATACGAAGTTCCGGTCTAGACCGGAAGTCACGTGATTTCAATTCAAAACTTTCCTCAGAACGATGTTACATAGATCATCCGCCTGACTTTTGTTGTTGTCAGGAAAAGTATGATTTACAGGGGCAAGACACTACTAATTTGAGGTGGAGAGCATATATTTTAAATAAAATAAATTAAAATATGATTAAAATTGCAGCTTGGCATTGTTACGATGTCACAATATCACAATAACGTTTGCTCGTTTCTTTTATCTTTAATTTAATCATTTATATTTTTTCTTTAGAAATAAATCATGTGATTTAGAAGATTTTATAATTTTCACATCGTGCTTTTATATTAAAAAAATAGTAAATTTTAAGGTCTGTTTCTGTCTGGAACTTAAGCTCAAATGGTATCCCTCTATCTGGACGTGACAATAAAGCAATTTCGAAGGGTAATTTCGTATAAAGATGACATTCAATACAATTATTAACAATGTGAATCACCTTTGGCGTTATTTAATAATGAGACAAATGACTAGAAAAAAAGAAGTTTATGATAACTCTAAATATTTCATGAATTTTTCTGTTATAGATGAACAAGGATATCAATAATGTATTTTGAATTTATTTTTGGGGAAAGAATGTTGCAGGAATATAAAGAATAATGCACGAATCTTGAATAAACTATAAAAAATTTCTTTGATTCTGACACTTTTCTGGTCTCCGACATGAACTATAATCAGAAAAATGCCCCATCACTCATTCAAACTAGGGAAGATCCAGTGAGAAATCACTGGATTCCCAGAATTTTTTTAAATAATTGTACAGTCGAACAGAAAGATAACAAAGATAATATATAATAAATTTATTAATAAAAATATTCTTCACACAATTTAATTTTGTTACACCCTCTTATCCTCGCTAAGTAATATCTAACAATCTACGAGAAAATTGATTTACAAGAGATTATCGACTTTTTTTTAATCGCAGAAATTAAAATTTAAAGCATCAACTGATTAATTTAATAGTTTCATACACTTATTATAATGAGCTTTAAAAAATTTAAGATAAATGAACGATATTTTAAGAAAAATATCGATCGAAAGAAGCCATCGAAGACATTGACAATTGGGATTTCTCTAATTAGAACTGTAATTGATCTCAATAAAAATAGTAGAACAAGAACAAATCTTATAATTTCTTAATTAAGAGTAAATTAACTTCTGATTTTCTTAAATAAATTAAATATTTTATATTAATTATTTTTTCTTATTTATTATAAAAAAAAAATAATTTTAGCCAATTCAGGCTGAAGAAAAATGATTTCTCATCATTTTTTCGCTTACCGAAAAGTGCAGAATTTCTATAAAAAATATTTTATAAGGAAAAAAATTAATAAAAATATTTATCTAATTTAAAAAAATTAAATTTAAAAATGTTTTATATAGAGGTATTATTAAATAATTTAATTTAATTAAAATCTCACAAACCGCTTCAAGGGGTTAAAAGTTACTTTTTTTAAAAATTTTTTTAATAAAAATAAATTAATTATTAAGAAGGTATTTTAATAAAATGTTATAAATGTATCTTTATATTATATATTATTAATTATATAATTTAATAATCGAATTACTCATTATTATTTTATTTATTTATTTATTTATATTTTTCAAGTCTTCTTTATAAGTTGTTTATTTACTTTATTTCTTAAATACAAAAACTAAAACATAAAATATAATAAAGTTAATTAATTAATTTTTATACAAGTAAAAAAGTTTTATTTGAAAAATATTATTAAAGATTTATATTTTTTTCTAATTAAAATTACTTTAATGATTTTTCTCTTTATTTTTTTGTTTTAAAGAGAATAATTACTTTTTAGTTTAACAAATAGAAAATTTTTTATAAATTATCTATAAGTATGATGATGATAATTTTCGTTAAATTATATATAACTTAATAGTATAAAAATTTAAATATCTGAATAATTTTTTAAAGTAAAATTTCTTTATAACTTAATCATATCATGCTTTAAAATAAGGACAAAGACGGTCCAAATCACTTTTAAAATTTTTAGAAATAGCCAATTTTAAAAATTCCTCTAGAGTATTCCTTTGATAACATCACTATCGGTAATTGCATCTTAGAAAAAAATAAAAAAATAAAAAAAAATAAAGAAAAGAAGAAGAAGAAGAAGAAGAAGAAGCTTAACTCGAGACCATGGACGTTCGAACAAGTTATACAAAGACGGACAAACATAATTTATCTAAAGCATGGAAAAGAAGGGAAAAAGGGTGTCCTGAGGGCACCCTACTGTAGAAACGAGTCGAGCAGTAAACAGAAGGGACCAAACAATGTTAATCTTACGTAGAAGCAAAGACCAAATACTTCGCCCGCTGGTTAAACTAATAACGGTATTGGGGCTGAGAGGAGGGGGGATGGAATAATGTTCTGACAGTTTGATTTGTGTGCAAGTACACATTTGTGAAAACAAAGAAACATTTATGTCGACTTCTTTCTAAAACGGGATTAGAAAATTTCTCTCTCTCTCTCTCTCTCTCTCTCTTTTTTATTTCGTTCTTCTTCCTTTTTTTAAACCTTTTTTCCAATACTTTCATCCACCAAATGGACAATTTTTCAGTTTTTAAATGATTGCGGTCACCCACTGTTCTTTTCTCACACATTTAAAACACTTTAGCATTTTGTTATACTTTAGAAAATTTTTTTCATTTTTTTTTTAGTATAAGAATGTTTAAGGAAGTTCGATTATTTTCTAGAGATCAAGTGTGGATAAATTAGTTTTCGGTAATTAGTAATTAATTATGGTTATTACGCTGTTTAATGATCTAGTTTGTTATCTTATGATTAATTAGCGAGAGATGGAATTTTAAGGCTCCTTTAATTGAAAGGAGTGTAAAGGACATATAGTGATTTTATCGTTATCTGAATTATAACGTCTAACGCTCTTTTCATTGTAAATAAACGTGAAATTCTTTAAAAATATATTAAAAATCATTTATTTAAGTGTTATGTCCATCTTCCTCTACAAGATTCCGAGCATTGTAAAGTAAATAAAACAGTTTCCAGCGACTAATTTCCATGAACGTTAAATTATTATTACGTATTTATCCTTATCTAAGGCATAAAGTGTTAATAGTCATATATTACACAGAAATGATTCATAAATATATAATTTCAATAAGTATTATGGAGGCAAGTAAAACGCATAAATCAAAGTATAGAAGTATAAATATACTTAATTTATACTAATAAATTATGAAAATTAACGTAGAGAAATGTATAAAAAGTGAATCTCTAAAAGAAATTAGGCAAATAAGTATATAAAATATTAAATTCCAGTTATATAAAGAGTTCCAAAAGAGTAGCTTTCTGTAAATGGTTAATGTGAACCTAGGTATACAAAATGGCGGCGCTTCCGGTAATCTCGATGGCAAGTGTTTTTAGAAATTAAATGTTAATAAAATAATGTAACGGTTGTATATTTCTGTTTTTGAATAATTAACGTCAAAGTTTACAATGCGATATATCTCTTAAGTTAATGGGTTAAGCTACAAATGGTTATACGATTGGTTTCTATGAATGACAAAAGAAAAGTCGAAAATATAAAGAAAAATGCACTTTTTAATAGGTTTTAATTATATAAAAAAACTTAAATTAATCTTAAGAATGTAATTAAGTATATAATCCTTACATGGAAAATTTATAAATAAAAAAATCCATCGGTAACGATAAGAGATTTAACTTGAGAATATTTTTTGAGCAGTGTTTCCGCATGGTACCTCCAAAAAGTTCGATCACGTGAGAAAGTATGCGTAACCGTCAATCACATCTAGCACCCTATACCCACCCAATATGTTTAATATTAGGTAGCTGGACCGAATATCTGAAGTGTGTACGGAATATTATTGTCTTTAAATGATAAATGGATTTTGAAAATCTGCTGATTTCGTCTGTTCTACTTTTGCCGATCTTTGTCTTTTTTTCAGCAATCTATTCTGTCATTTTTACACTCAATTTATAACTTATCGTGACAAAAATAATATTTTAGAAAATTATTGCCGACACGTATAATTTTTTAACGTCGTAAAAATATTTAATCCTTTCCAAACGAGTGAGGAAAGAATTTCTACCTAATAAATAAATTAAAGTATGTTCAGTTGAGTGGTAAAAATTTCGGATATTTTAAAAACAATTTCTTTTAACATATGCTTTAATTATAAATAAAATAGAAGAAAATTTACGAAAAAAACAACATTTTATTTCTTTTTTCAGTAATATATATTACTGAAATTCTTTCAGCAGCGTTAACCTCCATCTTAGCAGGGTTTGTGTGCCTTTCTACGATCTAAGAACAATTTATAAATATAAAAAATAGCAAAAGAACAATACAGTAAATTTTTTAAGTTAAAAAACAATGATAAAAAACCGAAAGAAATCTCAAATTCTACATTTGCTTACATCTTCATTTCCAGTTGTAAATTCTAAAGGAAAGATGTCTTGTAACCAAGATCTACAAGACTTATACATATACATGAGTAAAGTCCTAATCAAGTTGAGTGGAAGGCTGAAACAACTCGAGTCGTATCAATTGGGTCCGTATTTAGAAACACTCTACATAAATCACTCAAGCAAGAAGTCTTACTGCCTGACTGTCAAGGGTATTTTAAGATAAACGATGAAACACCCATACTAACTTTAAAATGCCTAAAACTCCCAATTCATTTAAGATAATCTATTCTACTTTACTTTTCAATATTAAAATTTTACTCGAAAAGGTGATGAAGACATCTTTAATAGGAAGTAAAATGTTTTCCAACGATTCTTTTTACTTTTATCTTACATAACTTCGATTCTTTATTTGTTCCTGAATGCTATTCGCTTTTTATTAAGATGCTTTTATTTTATGACAATCTCTTATAATATTTTATAAAATTTATTTATTAGATTTAGAAAAATAATCTCTAATTTTGGTAAACTTTTTTCTTTATTATTATTTTATTTTATTTTTTTTACAAAGTTCTTGTTTATGTGGATCGCTTTGTAGCTTTACAAGAAACTTAAAAGCGCTCCTTTCTAACTTTTCAAGAGCATTTTTTACATCTTTCTTAGTGCTTTATATGTCTTCTTTCCTAAATTTTAACTTACTTTTCTTCTATTTTTTCATTTCTATTTTATTCCTTTCTGTTCTTTTTCCTGACTTTTCTTTTCTTCTATTTTCTTATAATACTCTTTTTTCACGGTTTTATATCCAAAACTTTTATATATATATATTTCCTTTCTAGTTTTTTATATATACTTTTTGTTTCTTTCTTACCTCTCTTCTTACATTTATAAAAAAAATAACCTCGTTTTTATAAGAATTTTTACGTCTTCCTCTTTATTATGTTTAATTCTGCAAATGTAGAATTGAAATTCATCTTACTTCCTTCATTGGACAATATCTAATTTAAAACAATTACAAATAAATAATTTATTATTTAAGTAAGCAGCCAGCATCACAAATAATTCTAATTAAACTTCCGAAGCAAAGCAATAAAACGAAAACAAGTAGACAATCAATGGTTAAGCGTCGAAAGCTAAAATTCTGACAATAACAAGATTATGTTTGACTTTCTAATTCTTTCTTTGGTATATCCACTTCCGACATGGTCTATTCTAATTTTTAAAGATAAGGAAGACGATAAACTAGTTATGGAGAATCCTCTAGGACGTTTTTCCTTTTCTTTCTAACCTACATATGGGAATTTATTAAAGGGGAAGTTAAACAGAACAAAGAAGGTAAGTAGAGGAAAAAATGGATCCTTGAATCAGCTCTAAAATTAACTATACCTCGGGGTAAATGCTAACGAGTGAGAAGAAGACAAACACCAGAGGAGAATGCGAAAAGCAAAGCTGATCTTGATTGAAGTAAAAAGGAAAAAAATAAATAAAAAATAATATATATATATATACACACAGTATGACCAGGCGCATGTTAAAATTATTTAGTTTAATATTTTGCTTGTGGGTAGAGGAATTTATTCAATATATATTCTTTCGAGAGAATTTTGTAGCTTTCAGAAATATATTTAAATATTTAAAATTAATTAGAGTTTTTTCATTCGATTTTTTAATGGAAGAATTTCATGCACAATCAAAATTTATTCATGAGTTTTTTTAATAAAATGAGAATAAACTTTTATTAAATTAGATTTTGGGAGGAAGAAATAATAATTTTTTTTTGTATTTTTAATGCTTAATTTTAATGAGAATTAGATTATAACGTACTCAAAACTTAGAATTAGCATCTAAATGTTAATGCGTTAAATGTGTAGATAATATATTTTCTTTGAGAACAGGTATGAATTTAATTTTCCATTAATAATTATGACAGAAGTGAGATTTATATTACAAATGTATACAAGAATATTTGTTCATGAACTGAAATGGAGAATAGCATTTTAATGCGAAACTAGAACTAGTTGTAAGCAAGATAATTGATATACTTTACTAATGAGAACCGACAGCTAAGTGTAGACTATGGAAATATATTACGTTTCTGAAAATGATATTATATTGTGAAACAATTATACTTCACATCAGTATAAAAACTTAAATTTTGTCAGATTAAAAAGTTTAAATAGAGGATTTACTATAGATTCGGATATACCAAACTGACATTAGAGGAGAAGTATAAGAGCTAAGGAATAAAAATTCATTTCTACTTTTTCAACTGGAATCGATCGACGTCGAACATTAAATCAAAAATAGGATTAAGAGAAGCAGCGGATCCCGAGATGGCAACACTGTGGCTAGCAACTTCATCAAGATGGGATGGAAATCAATATTTTGGAAACAATGAAGTTATATCGAAACGAAATTGACGGGTTGCCAAAAAGTGGAAAACTTTAAGCGACTTTCTATTCAACCATTCGTCTTTTTAAACGATGATTTTCTGACAGTTTTCCATCCCATTTTGTATTCTCTTCCTCGATACAATTCCGCTACATTGGAGGGGTGGATCAGTCGTTTGTGTATCAGGCACAACACTGACCTTTCATCCAATCACAATACTCTATGACTAATGACATCAGTCGATAGTTCTTTTTCCACTCATACCTGGATCAAAACGTCATTATTGTGATTGATACTTTGCTTCAACGACACTCTTCTCTACTAATTTACAATTAATTATTAAACTTTACAAATTTTATTACCGTCTTCCAGCGAAAATAAACGCTTTATTACCAAATTATTTATGCAAAAATTCTTTATAACTTTCATAATATTCTATTCTTAATTCTTAAATTTGAATGTCTAGACAGTTTGATTCTCTCTTAATTTCGTTTCTTTAACTAAATCAATTTATTTTCTTTAAAACTTTTTAAAACTTTTTAAATTTCCTCTTCTTTTCTTATTTAATAAAAATAATCTTAAAATTTAAAAAAAAACAACTAGAATGAAATTATATTATAAACTCATGTAAACTTTCTCATCCTAGGACCAAATTTTCTCTTTTCTTCACTTAATTTTATCATAATTTATAAGTAAATTGTAGACTATTGAACTCTTGTATCAACTAATTTAATTTGCCTAAATATGGCAGAACTTTCAATATTTACAAACGAAACTTCCTTATATTGAATTTTCGCCAAGATCAGATGAAATTTGTATAGTTACTATGATTTAATGCTTGATCTTTGTTGGCAGGCATTCTGGTAATTTGGACCACTTTTAGAAGGATTGGCACATTGTACTCAATACAAGAATGTGCCAAATTTTGTTTTAAAAAAAATACAAATTTCATTAATGTTTTGTAATTTGTTCTCAAAAGAAAAGTTCAAACAAATGATTTTATTTTATATTTTTGTTTTTATTTTAAATCGAAACAGGAAAATTAATAATTCCAAATAAATTTCTTTATGAGCATTTTTTAAAAGGAATTTAAATTGTTTAGATGTTTTGACCTAAAAGCGTATTTTAAAAATGTTTTTAACTATTTTTTTAAAGTAAAATATTGGCTTAAAGCCATTCCAAAACTTTATCCTATAGTCGAACATTAAAATGAAACGATTGTCACGAAATTACTATCTGTTAATGAGCAAATAACATATAAAATATATCAAAGAAGAAAGCTGAAAGCTAGGAAATCTATTAAGAAAGAAGAAAATACATATTTTGTTACTGATAATGGACTGAACACACTTCTTCTTCAATAACAAATGATACGGATTTAATTTCCAAGCAGAATCACACATCTGTACTTCTTGGTCTTCCTTTTTGATTAAACAAGTAGTTCATATGGAAAGTTTTATAACTGAAATGTTACTTTTTACTATAATTTAACTACTTTCCAGTTATTAATTTAGTATTTTCCTCGTTACATCGACAAACAACAATAGGAATTTCAATTTTAATTCATAGATCAAAAGGGAAAAGTCTACATAATCGAAGATTTAAATAACGAAAAGAAACGTTAAGAATAATTATAATTTAAATCAAAAATTTCTATTATTAAATCTTAAATCTTCTTTAAAATCTTCATCGTTAATTATATCTTAGAACAGAAAGGATAAAGATGCATTCCTATAGAACAATAAGGTTAATGAATTATTCATATACAAAGTTAACAAATATCGATATTATTTAATTAAAAATTAATAGAAAAATAAACTAAAATCAAATAAATATATTTCCGTTCTAATTTCATTTCGTATTATATATATAATATTTTAAAATTAAGTTTAAACGTGAACCATAAACGACCAAATTTATCAGTTGGGCGGAACAAAACTATAAAAAGTGGCGTGCTAGAGCTATAAAAGTAATTGGACGAAATCGTTTGAGTTTATTATGTTTAGGCTTGATGAAAGTTGCCAAAACTTTTGAAATATTTGGCATTAAACAAATTTAAATCGGCGAAAATGAATATCGAAAATTCTTCAACCCGTAACGCAATGAAGAAAGTTATCATTTTTACGCTAATTAATTCGAATATATTTTTCTAAAAAATAGATTATTTGTACTTTATAAGTTTTAGGAAATAGAAAATTTTACAGTCAGATAGGCTCCTTAATAATAATAATAATACACTTTTTCTTTCTTTCTTTATCCTTGAAATCTATCTGAAAATTGATGTTATAAATCGACAAAAGCTATAATTAAAGATGATTTTTTTCCTCTTCTTCTGTTGACAAAATTATATGTGTTCTTCCATTTTCGACTATTCATCATCCATCAATTTTTCGATTGGTGTGATCCGGAGTCATCTGAAGTGGAAATGTTCCAAGTTGATCGTTTCTAATATTGATGTCTTTGCTTTGACATTAGCGCTAATCTGTACTCTCTGAGGGATCCATGGTTATTTTGTACAGACTGTTTATCTATTTTCTTAACGTTGATTGATCTTTAATGTCTCTCGCAGCTTAATCAGTATTTTTCTTATTTAGAAGCCATTCTCTCTCTCTCTCTCTCTCTCTTTCAAATTGATCTCTTTGTATACGCTTTAAAACTTTAGTTTTACAGAATTAATTTCTAAGATAAGTAAAATTAGAATTTGTAAATTTATCCTGTCACAAGTGTTTGATACAAACTTATCCTTTGAGGAAGATTAATGGTATATTTCTTTTAATATTTTTACGTTGAAAGTATTGAAGTACGGCATTTTCCTCCGCATTAATAGAGACGAAAGCGCATTATCTTTAAATTAATTTTTTTAAAGTAAATTTTTATTCTTAAATATAAACGTAACTGGTTGCTTACATTGTATAGGTAATTAGATGCAAAAAATGATAAATATCTTTATTCTTTGATGGTTTAATTTTAACAGAAATTTCCTTTTTTAACGATGATGTATAGATCTTCTTTTGCCAACGTATTTAAGTCTTTTTTTAAGTGTAACTCTTGTGTAATGAACACGAAACTTGGGAAGAATGTAATATCAGAATCACTCACGTGATCTAAAAATATATACAATGTAACCGATATGAGTATGTACCGCAAAAAGTAGGCTTTCCGTTCCATTTCCGAATGGCCTTAGAGGAAGAACGGTTTTCTTTCTTATCAGCCACCTTAAAAATCCCTACAAAAAAGAAAAGATGAAAGAAAGGAGGATAAAATACGATGGAAGGAAAAACAAGAAAGAATGAAAGAAAAAAAATATATAGGCCTATACTGTAGTTCATCCGAAGTGCGAAAGAGAGTGAGAGACTCTTTCAAAAACGATCAGCGATTGAGCATCCGGTATCATTATCGAAAATGTGTCTTTATATAACAAATTACTCACGGGATATCTGTTGTACTGATTGGGTGTAAGAAGCCGAAAATCTGTTGGACAAACAGAACAAAGTGTGATTTGTCACATGTGACCTTCCCTAATCCGACATCTTGACAGTGAGAAGCGCTAATCGTACTTCTTTCAGGATGTGTTATTGTCTTTTTTTTCCTCAAAATAAGGTTTCTACTTTTAAGAGATGTAATTTAAAAGAAGTGGCAGAACTTAAAATGTTTCCTAAAAGATTTAAATCTCCTCATAGCGTGTCTTGGAACGTATTTTCTAAGCTTATTATGAATTATGTAGTATTAATCTCATCATTAGTAAAGTTTATTAAGTTTCTATACTTAATATTAAGTAGATCTAGTTGATAACTAGTGACAAATTATAATCAAATTAGTTAAAGGTTATAGAAAGCTTAAAATAAAACATAATTTACAAGAGATTTAAGAAACTTGAGAAGCTTCTTATGTTCTTGCAACGAGTAGATATTTAAAATATGTTAAACCGAGTGAAAATCTGTATAATTAATACTATTTTGATTGATTTAATTAAGATTTTTTATCATTCAATTTTTAATTTGATCAAATTTTCAGTAACGCCAACGCTACTTTACATTAAACAAAGGAAGAAGACACAACTGATGTTATATTGCTTCTCTTAAAATGTCTTCAATTAACACTTATTCATTAAGCTGATAAGAAAATAGAGTCGAATGTAAACATTCATCTTAAAAAATTATCTTTAACATAAAAATTTTATTATATATTTAAAAAAAAAAAAAAAAAATACATTTTATTTACTAAGTGAAGATTACGTTTCTTCGTACAACTCTTTTATAAAAAGAACATCATTATGTAATTTTACAATTAATTCTAATTTTTAAAATTCTATTATAAAAGAAGAAAAAATAAACAAAGGAAATTAAAAATCATCCCTCTTAATAATCCGATTATCTTTAGTAATTAAATTCTGTAATTATTTTTTTGTGTTAAAAATTAATTAATTTTTTTTTATTGTGGATAAAGTAGTCATATTTCTTTTTCGATTCTTCTTTAACAAATTTTTGTATTCTTTAGTTCCCCCCAATTGAGAGTTTCTACTACCTTCCTCTTTAATGTTAGATAAGAGAACTATAAATTTTTCATGTTAGAATGAAAAAAAAGAGTCGTAAGAAGTGTCTTCTGTATCTCACCAGTCATTTACAATGATATCTTTAGTCGAACGATAAAGATAAGTGTTCCTTTCTACATTTGTAGTGATAGCAATCAATTTTTTCACATTTAAGAAATCATATTTCCAAATTTGGTGAAGAAATTCGAGAAATCTTCGTAAGTAGAATGGTGTGATTCGCCAGTTTGTAAACTTCTGTCACAACTTTTTGATTTAGTGACTTGATAATACTCTGTAAAGTAACTTTAAAGTTCTTTCTTTCAGATTTAAATTAACAATCTAATAATCAAGATTAAGCAAAGTTTTAAGTGTAAAGAAAAAGTTCTTAATGATAAATATTAATTTATATAGAAAGAATCGTTGAAATTTTAGTTGTAAATCGACTCGAGACTGTTTGTGTTATTATTTATTAACTATATGCTCTAATATGTACAGTACAGTACTCTATACGCTTGAGTATACCCTTACAACACGAGTATATACTTTGCATGCTGTAATATACGTTCTATACATTTACATATAAATCGCTTCGTTAAGTTATTTTAGTTGCTTTCATTAGAACTGTATTTAAATCCTGTCATTTAAAAGGTCTTTAACAATAGAATTTTCCGCAGAAAAAAGTTTAGCCGTGAAAAAAATAAAATGAAAGAGTTTAAAGTAAAAAGCTAAATAAGAATTTCAAACAAGCGTATAATTACAGGATACAAATTTTTGCTGTAAGGATAAAATAGAAAATACAAGCAGTTAATTTAAGTTTAGCTTTAATCTGTTGATTACTGTTTTTATTCGTCGCAACAACGAGACGATAAGGTTGAGTCATTTATCTGCAAGTCCTTTGTTAAATCACCACAAAAGAATGATTGGCATTAATTATCGTTATTTTTCGTTGTCCTGTTAAGAGATAACTATGTTGTCTGAATTCACAAACACTGCAATCGATAGGGAAGAGAGAGAGAGAAAGAAAGACAATAACGTTAAAGTACTCGCTATCGCTCCCTCGCTACTACATTACATTGTCAGTGGAAGACCAGAGTTGATTGCACTTTTCCAGTAATGGTGCAGCCTTCATTTCATTTTATCGCTGCCTGTTATGTTACGATAACGTTACATATCGCATCCATTGCATCATTTGCAGAAAGAGAATCGAATAGACAGAATTTTCTTAAGCGTTATGACGCTTGTCGTTAGTATCCGAGCCGAGAAAAAGCTATCTTCTTCTCCTTTCCTCCTCTTTCCTCTTTGCATAATTTGTCTCTTTCGTGTGAAACTGTTAATAAGCAAACAAAAGTTGAAGCTAGAGAATCGTTTAATCAAGCGAATGTGTGACCCACGCTGTGTTTACTAATATACGGACAGATGGTGTGGCTATTGTGCGGTTGGCAGCTTCGAATCACGTGTACAAATGATGTTTAGCGTGTTTCCTTCCATTAATGTTGGTAAACAAGAAAATGCCAAGAGTCATTTCCAGTCGAAACACTCGCAATTTTAATGGATATCGCTTTAGAATGGTGCTCGCTGCTGATGGTCTATCATCATTTTAATTATTTTCCGATGGTATGCGGTTTTAATAAGTGTAAAAGCATTACCAAAATGTGCAACGGTTTGTAATGACGTAAAATATAGTTATGTTTTCTTAACGTTAAAAACGCTTATTTTATATAGCAATTTTCTGCACATGCCCGAGTTATTTCGGTAGCTTAAAATTCCATTTTCTTTATGCTATTACCGTTTTATAAATAAATATCAATTTTTTTCTTTATTATCATCAAAAAATTTTGTTTCCCCTCTTTCGTCTTTCTCTTAACGAGTTTAAGCTTCTATTCTTTCTTCAATTTTGCTAAAAATTTCTTATTAAAATCCTCCTTCTCGGTCAACATTTTAATCCTTTTAATCTTTTTTCCTACTTTATAAATCTCTCATCGGGAATATTCCCTTGAATAAAGAACGAAAAATATTTGAAAAATATAGAATATACGACGACACCTGAACATTAACGTCTACAATTGTTTAAAATAAACGAGTTGCGAGTTGTATTCTATTATAAAATAATGCACCATTTTTAAAAAATATTCAAATGCATTTGACGTGTTTATGGGGGTTGATACTAGTAGAAAAAATTCTATCCGACTTAAAGTAAATATCTCTTCGAAATATATGATGAGATACGTAAAACATGATCTAACTTTAAGCACCGATAAGGATGGTTTAAGGATGCATAACATAGGTAAAGTGTCGAATGCCTTAGAGACATACCCTCTCGTTTTTTAAATTCACTTATTAAACTAGACATTCCCGACTTCTTAGGAAGGGTGAAGATTACCTTCTAGGTCATCGTCGTATCTCTTACTTACCGTGTCGTCGTAAAAGTTGATATCCACATCGACCCTACGGCTCCAATATGTGCAACCATCCCTGTTTAAAATAGCTCAAACTGTCTGGTTGTTGCTAATAAACTCATTTTTAAGATGCAAAATGTCTAGAGAAATGATTTTCGCCACTTATTAAATGCTCCCATATATAATTAATTAGTAATAATTCCTCTTTAGAGAAAGTACGCTTATGTATATGAGAATAGATTAATATGGAATTAGGATGTTAATGTAAAGATGATGCTGACAGAATGCGATCAATATACAAGGATTGGTATTACGCTGATAACGTATAAGGATGATGCAGCTAATGTAGAATTGAAGGGATGTGTAGAGCGTGTAGGGAAGATCTGAGGATGATATAGGAATTGTAGGAATGGGTTTTGTGATAGAGGGATCAATCTATGATTTAGTGATGATGTAGGGATGTAGAGATTATCTTGAAGTGTAGAAATTATTTAAGGATGATAAGGGATGATAAAGTTGATTAAGAAACGGCGTAAATGGGAATATAATCGATATAAAACAGATGTTTTAGTAGATAAGACTGGTGAAATAGGTGAAATAGATCGTAATTACTGTTTTTAATGCAAAAGTCATTATATTTATTAAGAAAAAAATGCTTTTAAATCTGTGTGTTTTGATCTTATTGCGTTTATTCCTATGGTGAGTAGATGAAACGAATTTCGGAATCCAACAAACTTACCTGATCAAAAGTCTTTTAAAAGTTTTAAAGTTATAAATTGATATAGTCCTATTTTCGAGTTATATATAGTTAAAAATCGGCCATCATTTCAAATAAAACTAGACAAAGCAAACTAGAAAATAAGTAAATAAAAATACACTTTATCTTCTGCAAGCGAGTAGATCATTACTTTCTTCTATTTCTGGAAGTGTCAACGCATCGCTGCACTTAAAATGCTAGTTCTTTGCGATGCTGCAGTTCCAACTGGTACAGAAATACCCCTAAAAAAGGAAAAAAAATTTGCTGTGCTGTTCCCCCTATCTATAGTCGCGTAGAGCCACGTGGGGTTACCCTCCTACTCAGAGCCCATTAAAGAGAGTAGTGATGAAATATCGTCGATCCCACTTGATTTCGATCAAGCTATACAGTTAGAAGCACGACTGACGACGATATGGTCTTTATGGATAGTCCGATATAAGGAGTTGACTTTATAGGAGTTTTGGCGCTTGGCAAGCAGAGTCGGATCATTTGGCAGAGCCAAGCAAGATTAATGTATAGGAGATGCAGCGAAGAGGAGCTGATGGCCCTCTAGTTCTTTCTATCTCTACTTCTTTTCTTCTACCCTCTCCTCCACTAGGCATTCTATTGATTACATTTTCTGCCCTTCTTTCCGTACATTCGCAAAGTTTTTGTACAGTTTTTGTACCTTTTTAATCTAAATATTAACCTTCCGAAGTATTATAACGATTTCCAGTTGCATAGAGGTTTATTAGTCTCTATTAAATCAGAAACTGTGCAATCTCTACCACTAGAATGAAATATTCGTGATTTGACATCTTCAGGGAGTGTGCAGTTAGAGTAATGGGATGGGGAACCACCCGGGGATATAACACACGTTTCTGTTCCCAAATTTAATTTTGGCACCAGATAGGGTACAAAATAGGATCCTCTTCTCTAGCTCGTGCATTAGCTCCTTAGAATTTGTTAGGGAGCTAGTGAAAGAGGTCAGGTGGACCACCGCTGGGATACAAATGCACTTTTGTAAATCAATTTTTGGACGAAACGGTGCAAAACACGCCACTCTTTCGGATTTAGAAATCTAAAAATTATCAATTATTTTATATTCAGAAGTGGTTAATAAAATTGGCATTTTATTAACACTTTAAAAATTCCTTGAAAATATTTATTATTTCTTGAAAATAATAAATCTGTTTATTACTAAATTATTAAATAAATCCTTATTACGACGGAATTTTGAGCGTAACTTTATGAGTTTAGAAATAATTAAAGGTATGAACATCAAAATTAAATTTAGATAATACGTTCTGCTCCGACAAATATATGCAAAACAGTACGGGAACTCTCATTAGAACTACCTAATTGTTACCTAGATAGCATTGATTAAACTACATTAGTATAAAGGCATAAAACGTTCTTATTGGCCATCCTTACATGTCACACGTCACCATAATGACAAATGGTGATCTGTCCGACTCGATGCCTATTTATAAACCCATTTCAACCACACCCAGTCAGAGACACGATCCCCAAAAGAGGGCATAACGCTGTAATTTGCTTGGACTCCAAGGGAGGAGGGTAAAGAGAAAGTGATGTTGGTATCGGATGAAAAATGGTAAAAATCATGGCAATGCCATTAATACCGTGCTTCGTATTTGGTAGAAGGGCGAAAATTTACAGCCAAGTAATTTTGTTGTCACATGCTACCAAGTCAGACATATGGTTGGCGATAGGGAAAAGTCATTTATCGACTTCAAATGTCTGTCCCCAGGAAAAATAATAACCTGCCCTTCCATAGAAGAAACGCTAATGTCTACTTTATCCCTATACTTCGTCTTCTTTGACTATGTTTAGCTTCCAACGCCAAATACCCTTCTTTAAAAAGTAAAAATTAAAGGAAAATCTTAAGAATTTTACACATTTGTTATTTGATCTAATTATCTAAAAAGTTTCGAGAAACGAAGCTTATTTGCTCTTTTAATCGGCTAATTAACAATTAGTTCTATAACACTATTTACGGATGCCGTCGTTGAATAATGATGAGCACTTGTAAATACAATTTTTCAAGTGAAAATTGCATTTTAAATCACTATTTACGTAGCATTTAAAACAGTTAAAAGGTTAAAGTTTCTTTTAATTTCTTACATTAAAGATAGTTTCCGTGAGGGGTAAAGGACGGGTGTTATCTTAAAGACTGGCAATTTTAAATCAGTATTAAGTTATGAGGGACGAGATAGCTTGTAAGGTTATTTATAGCAGTTTATATTGAAAAATTCAATTTGTTGCATCTCTGATGGAACGTTTTGAATCATTACATTCAAAGGCTATCTTGGGTGTCGTCTTCGACTTTTACGAACTTTCGATTTGGTACGAACACAAGTAAAATGTTAACTTTTCCCTTTTTTACGTTCTCCTCCACACAACTTTTATTCCTCCCAAACCTCTATAAACAGTATCAATGGACTAACATAGTAAACCACAACACACAACATTGACCAGGTTAATGTGCCAAATGCCTCCTAAAGAAAAACTATTACAACAGGGTTAAAACCTTGTATCTACCTCTTAATATCCTTTATACTGTTCCCAAAA
This sequence comes from Centruroides vittatus, assembly GCF_030686945.1. NCBI lineage: Eukaryota > Metazoa > Arthropoda > Arachnida > Scorpiones > Buthidae > Centruroides > Centruroides vittatus. The sequence goes on along the minus strand of NW_027122216.1, from coordinate 1,730,984 downwards.
ACAATCGAGAGAAGGGATATAAACGACAACCGGTAGAATATAATGGTTATGAATATTTATTAAAGAAGTTTCGTTCAATAAAAAGAAAGGAGTTTAGTGACAGGATTTTAAAGTTTATCTTCCAATTTAGATAAAGCGTTATATCATTGTGTGTGACCCGACAGTAAAATTTACTTAGATTCCTCCCTAAGGTTGCGCTTCTACTAAATACAATTTAATGAGCAAACTTCCATCAGGAGTCATATGCATGACTGTTGCTTACTTAAATGAAACTAGCAATGAAACAACATTCAGTCAAGACAGATTAAGCACAGAAAATTAGAGATATCGATAAAATGATCAAAACTGCAGCAATTATTGTTCGGATGCGCTAACTCGCCATTAGTATCTTTGCATGGACGTCCAACATAAAGACTAACGAATGTTTATACCAAATAAATCAGACGGAAAAGAGATAAAATGAGGTTTTTAATTTGGATTCGAACTGATGATCAAATTAGCATAGAAACATTACAGATATGGCTGATTCCATTAGTTCCATTAAGAGTCGAAACGGGATTAACATACATTTATATCGCATCAGAAACATTGTTTATCTAGGAGATTATAAATTAGAAAGGAAAAATATTTATTCCGAATATATATTTAAGACTGTAGAAGGAAAAAGGAACAGGTAAAGAAAAAGTATATCTAAATTTATGAAAGTAAGTCGAACAACATTCCTTCTACACGAGAAAACTAGGACAAACCAAACGTAAACAACACTTGAAAACATAACATAAACGAGAAAATATCGTTAGAAAAAAGACCAACAAGTTCGAAAATAGAAGCAGTCGTATGATAATAAAAACAAAAAGTTAGGAAAAAGTAAAATTCCCCGACGGACAGTTAGCTAAAAGAAAGATCTCGGTCCCTGGAGAAAGTCAAAATTGGAAGTTCGACTACGAATCAGAAATCAAAAAAAGAGAGTTTCTTGCACGATAGGGAATGTGTTGAGTAATGATCAAGGGGAGAAAAGGGGAGGTAGTAAAATAAAGTACGCTAGATTCGCTCTCGCGACGGTCATTTCGACTGCCGGACCCACCCCAGGTGCTACCTCAACGGAGGTGACAAATAGGATCAACATTGGAAAGTGAGTGGAAATACTTGTAGTCAGAAACGTAAGCTCTTTCTACTCAAACTTGATTACCTGTCTAGAGAGGGAGAAGGATAAGGGGATGGCTTTGCATCTCTCTCGTTAGTCAATAAGCTGCGTTTTGTTTGGTGGATTCTTCTCTTCCTATTTCCCTCTACTTATCTCGTTCACAAAGCATGTAGATGTTTTCCTGCACGCGAGACCGTATCCTATTTCTAATCCTTTAAATCTTCTTGTATTTAAACGTTAAATTCGGTTGAATAATGGTGATAACTTTGTACTAAACTCATTTGTGATCTTTATGAAAGATTAGCAATAGCGAAATGTCTCTTTGGGAAATTAAATACCGCGTTAAGAGTTTGAAAACTTTAAATGAAACGTTTTCTTAGAAATAATGAATGTTGCTGCGGTTTGCTGTGCTTTAATTGAGCGCATGTAAATCTGATGTTTATCTTCAATTTTAATCTCCCTCAACGCTCCTCTGGACTTGGACGACTCTTAATTTTGCTTCCGTTTTTTCCCTTCCGCACTTGCAACGTGCCTAATGGGTTAACTACGCGTAATAAAATTCTGAAATTTCTTTAAAAAATTATTGTAATTTTTAAAGAATTCAACATAGACAATTACGAGAAATTTAAAACGCTTCATTATCGAATTTCTACCAGGATTAATTAATATTTTAACGTTTAAATTAATTTCAATTCGAATAATTTGCTTCATACCCATGTGAAATTTTCATCTAAAACAGAATTAATTCGTAAAATATTTTAAATAATTAAATAAACGACAATTTTTAGCATATGTTTATAAACATTGACGGTAGTATATAATAAAATCAAAACATTTTTATACACGTAATCGAAGGAAAACTGTAATTATTTGTGATAATTAAATTCCATACATTATAAACGTTTTGAGGCGGCATAAATTATCATTGCAATTCCAGAATGGTATCAAGTAATTAAACATACATTGGTTGATGATTAATAACTATCCATCAAGTAAAACGTTTTAGCCACATTATTATTATTGGGAGTTCCGTGCAAAAGTCAAGTTTCGTTCAACATAGAATTGTGTAAGTCTCTTGAAGGATCATTTTTCACTTTTTGAAGTTTTACAAGACGTATTTACATTTTAACATAATTTATTATCTTTAGAAGAACAGAATTTGCACTGATTATTATCCCCTTGTATAACTTATTAGTATAACAACTGTCGTATAACTCTTTCTTTTTTTATTATTATTATTATTTTTTTTATTTCCTAAAGGATGCTGATAAATATTAATGATATTTAAATATATAATAAACGGCGATCCGTAAAGAGTGAGGGAGATTTATCAGGTATATGACGTGTTACTATCTTTTTCAAAGTGAAAGGGTTGCTAGTTTTTTCTGGAGAAGAGATATTCCGAGAGGAAGCGCTGGATTATTGATGCAGAGAAGGAGAGATCACACGTTACCTGTTGATAGGAGAATTCCTGATATGATAGAAAAATAATGTGATTTATTATACGTATAGATATGGCCTTACAATGAAAATGAATTAAATTGACATATAATGTACAGTACATCACATACCTAATTTACGGAAAAACTTCAATAATTGAGATGATATTCAACGTATAATGCGCTTATAAGAGAGTATAATCTAAGGTAGTTAATTCTTCTAAATTCAATTTTACACGCTTAAACAATTCGAAAAAATATATATTTTTTAAATGTTTTATCAAAATATTTAATAATCCACCTTGTCATTTCTTTACGTAAAATAACATTTCATGTGTAAATTCGATTGCATTCTTCATTTCATCTGGTTTTCTCTAATTTATTAAATAACTTTTTAATTAATTTTTAAAAAAAATAGGAGTTTGTATCAGAGCTACAATTAAACACAAACACATCAGACTCTGTAATTAAATTATACAATATATAAGTTACATATTCACGATGATTTGCATGTATGTTGGATGTTGCCAATGGATGTTCATGCGTTACATATATTATCGTTTGTTATGCGTGTATATAGTTTATCAGTGCAAAGAGAATGTATAAAACATTAGGAAGATTTAACAGAAAGATGGTGAATAACAACGTAAATAAATAAGTTAAAGTAGTATTTTTTAGTGATGGTGCCATGTTTCTTTTACGATAAACTATATAAACGTTGATCTCTTCATATTCATAAGGTCATAAATATATAATATTTTCAGAATTTCCACTATAAATAGTCCTATCTAAGTACTTAAATGATATTCTTTTCATATCAAGAATCAATAAGTTGCACTTCAAAATATTTAAATATTTATGTTATATATTTTAATTTTAAAATGGAGTTTTCTATACATTTCTAACAGTTTTATTTTCTTAAAACACTTATTCTTCCACGAAATTTATTCAAATGGTTATATCTAATAAGAGAATTTGTATAAAATTGAAAAAAAAAATGTACGTCGATAGTAGATTGGAAAAGCGACTAAAGATAATTTTAGACGTAACTACACCACTTTATAAAAGATAAAAGTTTAACCGTCATAATGATAGAAATAAAAGCTTTATATCAGGAATGCTCTATCCATATCCAAGCCAACTATGCAACTATGCCAGTGATAAGTGCAGAACATTAAAGCTACAACAGGGACAATATCTGATAGGGTTGGTCGTACGCCAACCCAATCATTCCAGTCTCTCCACACCGTTATTGAGCCTCTTCCCTCAAGTCTGCAGAACACTCTTGGGAGAGATAAGGTGGTGGCGTGTGACAAAGTGCCCCCTATAAAGTGACACACTAACTCCGAAACCCTACATCCTACCTACTGATTGCTGCTACAACTGTATCAATGAGGCAGATAACTGTGTCAATCCTCCTGTCTACGCCTTCTGTGTCCTAAGGCACAAGAGGATTATTCTATCTACTTTTTGGACAGAGTTTGGAAAATATTGCTGTTTTGCCGTTTAGATGAAAGAGATTTAAAGTTTTTGCTGACCACTAAACTAATACGACAACTGATGACTATTCTTAATAGATCGCTTCTAGGAGGAGGGAAAAAAATTCTCTAAAGTCCCTTAACTTGGAAAACTTCTTAAGAAAAGCTTATAATTTTTTTTTATTTTAATCTCTGTAGCTATCGCGAATTTACTCTAATCTCCTATATTAATATTTATGTAAATGTAAGGACCAGAAAAACTCTCTTTCTCAGACTTTCGGGCCACTCCGCCTGGAAAACGTGACCAATACTTCTATATTATTCTTATAGAAGAGTTCGTTAAGTTATTGATAATATATCTACAGGATAGGTTGTTTGTCATATTAATAAATAATAAAAAAATAATTAAAACAGAATTTTAATGACTTTTTTTTCGATAATGCGCTCAAATTCTTCAAAAATCAAAGAAAATTGCAGGGGAAAATGACTTAAATTAAATGATTAAGATTTATAGAATACTCAACTTTAAAAAAAAAACCAAACTAATTTAATAAATTAGATCAGCCTCAATAGAAAAATTCCATTTACGAGATATTTTAAACATTTTTTTAATATTTTTTTCCCTCCCTTAAGCTTTCATTTTCGTGATCCGGATGACCTCGCTACAAAATGTACTCTTCGAATTTGGGATTAATATAACAACGTTTACGTTATTATACCATAGAACGAATTAAGGGTGTACAACCCTACCATTAGCGAAAGGGATGCAATTTACTACAGAAATCTCTTCTACATTAAGATTTATTACAACGCATCAACATCCGGCTTGATGGGGTACAATCCTCTAAGTTTCCGTAAAATGGATTCGCGTAAGACATGTTACAATTCTCAAACACGTAATTAATTAAAAAGAAATTTTATTTCTCCCCTCCTAATTCCCCCCACGTTTTATTTTATTTATTTTTTCTCTCTTCCTCCTCCTCCTCTTCTTCTTCTTCTTACTCTCCAGCCATCATCATCTTAGAAATCCCATTATGGAATTTACAAATATACATTATATTCTCATTTTATGTTTCGACGTTGGATACTTTTTTTTAATTCATGAAAATCACGTTTACATGAATATTAATGCGGTTGTAAAAATTACAACAGCGGCAACAACAACAGGAATTTTGTAAGGGGGAGATGAAAAAAAGGGTGGTAAAATAAACCACAGTTTAATTATATAATCACAAGATGCGGGGATTACATTTATTAACAATTAATTCAACAGTCTCTTCTAAACCTTTAATTAATGTTGTGTATGTTAAAAAAATAATAATAAATTTAACATAAAATGAAGCTGCATAATTTTTACTCACATTTATTCCTAATATAACACCAAATTATCCATTAATTTTTGTTGTTTTAAACGAGTGAATCTTTACCTAATTAATTACTTTAAAGAGGGGAGATTATGTGTTCAATTTTCAAGGTTTCTCCTTCTTTTTTTTAAATCTTTTTTTAAATAATAAAATTATATTTTAAAGTATGAATATTTAAAATATATTTCTTTATTATTTTTTAATCGTGTTAAAAGGTTTCTGCATTTTTATTAAGAGGAAATTTCTTACTTTTTCTTTATTTTAATAGTATCACTATTGGGAATTGCATTTTTATGTTTAATTTATTTTTTTTTAAATTTCTATTAACGTATACAATAATTAAAATTTATTAAATGTGTTAAAAATACGTCATAAAATAACCATTACTATAATTAATATAATAATTAAAAGCTTATTTAAAAGGTTACTAAATAATAATTTTATTATTATTATTATTATTTTTATAATTTACTTTAATATACTGTATTTTTATTAAATTAAAATGAATAAAAAATTCGCTATAAAAATTTAATTTACATTAAATTCTGAACATTTTAAAAGTAAAATTTAATCATTTAAAATTACATTTAAAAGACTTATTATTTTTTAAATTAAAGTTAAATGTTTTTGCAATTTTAATAAATTATATTTAAAAAGTTTTTAAAATTTTAGATATTGTTATATAAAATAATATATTTAAAATCTTTTTTTTTACTATTAAGTCAATTATAAATATGAATATTTACCAGTTTTATTATTTATAAATTGAATAAACTCACTCTAAATGACAAATTATTTACTAGATTTATCATCGAAATATAATTTATTTATCTAAGGAAATATATAATTTATCATCATCTACAATTAAAGAAGATTTATTTTAATATTTTTTTTTTATATTTTTATTTTTATTTTCTAAATATTTGTCCCGCTTATTATGATGCATTGGATCAAACTTAGACATTAGTTAAGTCTGTCTCTAACAAAGTTGAGAGTTGACAAACAAACTAATGACCTCAACTGTTCTCTTGCCAATTCTCTACTAAGACATTAAAATTAATGAAGGAAAAATAAAGAATTTTGAGTCATACTTTGTAAAAAATATCGAATAAAATTTATGTTTAGGTATCATTTTTTCCATTTTAAAAATTATTATATACAGTTTTTTTCTTTTATGTAAGAAAAATAGATTTTTATTCATCAATTCGAAATGATTTTCTACTAAGGAATAGTTATAAAAATTTTATTTTTATTTAATCTAATATAGAAGTTTGTAGATTAATGGATTCAATAAACTATAAAATTTAATGGGTTAATTATAAATGAATGGATCGGTTATCAATACATCAATTATCAATGGAATGAATCAAAACTTAATGACTCAATCATCTTTGGATGTATGATCAATAAATGGTTCAATTATCAATGAATTAAAATTTAATGGATCAGTTATAAATAGATAGAACAATCATCCATGGATGGATCAATCATTACTAAATCAGTTATCAATGAATGGATCAATTGTCAATAGATGGATCAATCATCACTGGATCAGATATCAGTAAATGGATCAATTATCAATAGATGGATCAATTATCACCGGATCAGTTATTAATGAATGAATCAATGAATGATAACTATAAAATAAATAATGAAAAAATTATTTTTGATTAAATAAGCGATTTTCTTCTTAATATAAATTAATGAAAATTTATATGTTTTAATGAATTCTCTTTTATAAATGATTAATAATAATGTACTGTACATACATATGATGGTCACAAGATAATATTTAGTATGACAGAAAATGATTTGCATGATTAAAAGTAGAGCAGAGAGCAAACAGACAGACAGATGCTAGTTAGAAAAAGAAATCTATGTATAATGAGTTTAAACCCATTTACAATAATTCATTCATATTCTGAGAATGTCAATGAGTTTTTCCATTTTTACTTTTCTGTATATATTCTGTTCTTTAGAGTGTTGCCGGGTAACGCCATATTTAAAAGGCGTGATCGAAATTCATTCGAGGGGGATCGAAAAGGGTAAGCATACTTCCGTATTTAGCATGTTTGCCGTTTCCTATGCCCTTATTGTTACTTCTCACACATGCTATCTATCATATTACCTTTCTCTTAACTTTTAAATATAGAAACGGGGTTTAAATCTAAAGATTATAGGTATAAGATTTTCACCCCTTTCTTCTTCTCTACAAGTAATTGGTGTTTGTATGTCTGTCACGGTTGCGTTACATCAATATAACTGATGATATATTGGGTGTAGAGCGATGATATTTCGTAATATGATTGGTATTCTTAACTGTTACTCGATATATAAAAGATTAGAATGCTGCATCGGGCTGTATGTCTAGCCGTAAACAAGTGTAAAAATAACTTTTCTGACGCTAATTATTATATTAAATGATACATTTAAATCGTTTTTTTACAGCTTAATGAAACTAGAATAAAAATTATAAAGGAGAAAAATATAAGTATCGATTATAATAAACTGCATAAAATTAATGAAATTCCTAAATTTGATTTATGTTTCTTTTAGGAAATTTTATAAATGACTCTTTCGCGTTTCCTTTTTATCCTAAATAAATTTATACAGATTGTTTTAACATAAGTTGGATAGGGCAATAAGTATCGAAACAAGGACAGTGTATATATCAATATATATATATATATATACTGTACTGTACCGGCTTCGGTTATATTTCACCTGGACAGGTAAGATAAACGATTAGAAACCAGGTGATATCTTAAAGCATTTTCGACCGAAGCAAGAAAAGTAAATCTTAAAATGGCGTCAGGGGAATTAGTAGAAGTTTTCAATAACAATTTACTAAACTTTTAAAATGAATTTAGTTTCACATTTAACTGACAAAAGGGAAGAAAGCGAAACTTAAAAAAAATGAAGTTATATAATCTGTAACAAATTTGTCACTTTAAATGAAATCTTCTAAATCGATTTTACTCTATTTTAAAGGTCGCCTTGTTCTATTATCCGTGAAACGACAAAAATTTCTTTCTTTCTTCTTCTTCTTCTTCTTCTTATTTTTTTTTTCTTGGTGACAATTCTGTTGAAGTTACGACAATCGACCAAGTCTAGAAAATGAAATTATCGTGAAATAAGTCAGGAGAAAAACCCCCGACCGAGACAAAACATCGAATGTGTTTGACAACGTCGAACGAAGAGGCTGTCAAAAGTCCATTAGCGAAGACGGTTATGCGGTCTTTGTACAGATAGAAGTAGCACATACTCCTCTTTTACAGAAGGAGATTTTGTTAGAGAAGAATCACAACAACAGAAGAACGGTGTAATAAATGGATGAAAATTTACCCCGAGTCATTTTCCTTTCGGTACTATTAAGACCTAATTGCTCTTCGAGCTTGGTTGAATTCGATAATTTGTCAAAAGACCGCGATCTTTTTCATTTGCAAAGAAGATGAGGCGTGAATTAACTGAGAATCTTAGATGGCGGTCTCCGTCTCTCTCTCTCTTTCCACATTTATCTTTCCAAGCGCTTTAATCATTTACTTTTTTATACATAAAATTATCGAAATAATTAAAATTAATTCTTAATTTCTAGGATCTTTTAGAATACTTATAATACTGAAGATATACGGAGGTAGTCTTTTAACACGTATTCTGTAGAATAGAGAAAATCCTCATCCTCATCCTCAAAAATTAAAGAAGCACCTTCGCAATTTTTCCTTTTTTTGTCCATACACCTCAGGAGCACAACGAACTTACACTTTACTCCTGTTAATTGCGGGTTTGAATACCGCATTGGAAATTGTGTTTGTTATTTTTAATAGGGATTGTTATAAACAATTGCCTTATTTTAACCATTCTCTTCCCTTCAAGAAGGAGAGGAGACGTTTCAAATTCTGAAAGTATTATTTCGTTAAAACTTTCTAAATATAAGTTTATAGCTTTATAATTGCATCGTTAAAGTTTCAATGCATTGTTTATATACTGTATTGACTTATTAATTAATCCATACCTTATATAATCCAAATCCACAGAAGTTAACTGAAGAGTATCAAAGTTTCCTTACCTTTTATCGTAGTTTCTGTATGAAATCATAATTAAACTTCTTTAAAACATTAAAAAATATATTAGTGAATATACTACTTTAAAATCAGCCGTAATTGAATTTTTACAACAGGACACCACTCTAAACTGTCGACTTTTAACTCATTTATCCGCCCAAAAAATTAATTTTCCTAAGTAAAATAACACATAAAATGATTTTCTTTATATTTAATAAGCAAATATTAAAGCTATTAATAATATAATCATTAATTCGAAGCAGAGATCTGGTTATCCGATTCAAAACACACCATTCATTTGCCTAATAGAGCGTAGGACCCCGCAGATAAGTTAAGTACAAATAATCATATTTAACCGAGATAAACATCTGGATATTCTATTATAAAGTATGTCAGAGGAGATAAAAATACATAAATGGTGCAACATAGTTATATATATATACATATATATAGTTTTCATATAGGAAGGTTTAAAACGCAAATTCTTGCGTGAGTACAAACAAACCAAACACAAATGACAACAAAATTCTCGTGTTTGAAGCTATATATTCTATAGAACCGTTTCAATTCTTCCTGAAGTAAACATAAGATCGAGTGAGTTTGATAAGCAAGTGTTAGAAGACACGCAAACATTTGGTCAAAACGCTTGATGGATTTTACATTTACGTGAGGTATCACGAACCCAAAGACTTTTCTAGGATCTATTTTAATTCAAAAACTACGTGTATAGACGTCATAGAATACAACTTGTGTCATATTAAATATAAATTCTCCACGTATTCAATAAGCGAGTAATTTATAACATTAAAAGTGTAGAAAAACCTTCATAAAAATCAAGTCTTGTAAATTTCCTAGACAAGGATTGTAAGGTACTTTACTGTGTGTTTGTTAATGTTGCTAGTGGCAACGAAAAAATTGTCGTAGCTAACAGTTACACTTCGTGACAAGATTTGGATTACGTGAGATATAATCCCTGATAGTTTAATAGTTCATACTTTCTCAGTTTGGTCAGTACGAATGGTTTTTCTTCTCCTAAAGCGTAAATTTTAGCAAGCTATTTAATTTATGAGTTATAAAAATGTTACTCGCTTTCACTTTCTGCTCTCTGCGTGTATCACGAATATCCTACGTTAGATTTTCCAATTATTGCGTGACGTTTAAAAGTTAGTAATCTGGATTATGGATTTTTATACCCGCCTACTTATATGATATGTGATTTAGAGGATATGTAAAAAAGGTGTTGGATTATTCTCTTATCCATCTGTTTAATTGGATTTTCTAATTGTTTCGCCGTTTAAAATATGAATTCATTATCTTAAATTGCAAATTTAGACTTCGCTAAAGATAATGAGCAACTTCTTGTCTTAAATAGATGTTCGATAGGTTCAATAACGGCATATTTCATCTTGGTGCGCGTTGAACGCGTCGCGCGTCGCTCTGTTTACTTAATTAGATTTTTAATTATTTATTTGTTTATAATAAAAATTAATTATTTAAAAATATTAATTTACTTTACAAATAAAAACTTTATGTGTTAAATTAATTTTGATAAGTTCAATAGCATGAAATTTGATCATAGTCGCGCGCCGAATACGTCGCATCGCTCATACTTTTCCTATCGATTTGTCTAATTAGGTTTTATAATCATTTAATCGTTTGTAATAATAATAATTAAGTATTTAAAAATATTAATTTAAAGTTTGCAAAAACATTAACAAATAATTTCGTGTAATCAAATGAATATTCGACAAATATAAAAAAAACCATGAAATTCGATCAACGTCGAGAGGAAGTTTGCGCGTTAAACACGTCGCGCAGCTCATAATTCTTTCTTTATTCTTTTATCGATTTGTTTAATTGGTTTTATAATTATTTAATCATAAGTAATGATAATTAATTATTTAAATACATTAATTTAGAATTCGAAAACACTAAGACAAAATTTCCTGTGGTCTTATGAATGTTCCATAATCTCAATAGTACGAAACTAGATCGTCGTCGCGCTTTGAACACGTCGCTTATGATATACATAGTGAAAATTTATCGATTTTGTTCGAAAACAAACGAATTATTTATATATTTTATAACAGGAATATTTAAATTGGTTAATCATTAGCGTGGTGCGCTATAAAATTCATTCGTGACGATATATAATCAACCACTTTATAGTAGTTTATTTGCATAATAATTGATGCATAACGAGAAAATGACAATATTTTGGAATATAACCATAAATAGAAAGGCAGAAAAAGTAAATAAATAATCGAAATTTATTTTTATAAGCAATTAATGTAATAATAACGAATAAATATAACAACTAGACAAGATTTTTCTACTCGGTCCATCACGCGCGCGCGATCACGTCGCTTCGCGTCGCATCATTCTAGCTAATTGCCTACAAATTTAGCTCTTAATCGCTACACATTTAACGAAAATACAAAAATCTTTGAGTTTTGAGTTATTTTCTGGTGTAGAACATCGAAAGAATATTAAAATAACCAATAAATTATGTAAAAAAAAGTACATATTTTGCTGTAAAACCATAAAGAAAATAAAGAAAAACACACGAAAGTGTCGTAGAGAAAGGGGAAATAATAAAAATAATAAATGCACATAATATTACTAAGTGCATCGCATATAATTCGGGGAATTAAAATAATTCCGAAACGATAAAGCGCGCACATATTATAAATAACCTCCATTAAATTTCTGTGGCTTAAGCACAGAATCTCCAGGGAAGCAACACCCTAAATTGTAACAGCTGCACAGTACACTGCCATCTATCGGAGTCATGAAAATTTAATGGTGTAGTGTCGGTCGACATCATAGTGATTTCGTCATAGAACGAAACAAGCCATAACAGATAAGCTTATCAGAAACATAGCCCCGATTGTGATACAAAACATTAAACGTCAGTTGTAAAATCGACGTGTGTGAAAGCGGAGGTAGAGATTTACTAAGGATGCGTATAAAATAACAGGAAGTAGATGTCTCGAGACCCGGATGTGAATCACTGCACTTCCTCTCACTAGAGAATTCACGTTTATCCTATCTTATGACGTCACAGTTAGTTGCTACTGCTAAACAATAGATTCTGTAGAGTGTGGTGAAGGGTGCTGCTTACTGAACGTGAATGAAGCTGTCCTTATCCTTTGATGACTCAACCATAACACACTTTATGAAAGGATAGGTGTAGCTGAATGAGATAGACACTAGCCAGCTTCTCGGTTTATCTTTGTCAAGGTTTTCCTACCCCCTTTCCTCTAAACTCTTTTCTATCGCGTCTTAAATCTGTACTCGATATCTATTATAAAATGAATTTTATTTATCTTTATTTCTGATTATAATGGATATTTTTATTGTCCTTAAAAGAGATATCATTGATTTATGAACGTTTACATCAACTCGAAACCAATTCTAGTCGCAAACACAGATTTTTTTTTTTGGTAAACAGTAGCGAATGCGCATCGAATTTCTCACTTATTTTCCTTAAAAGAATTATTATTATTTTAGAATTTAAATTATTATAAATAAAGACATTAAAAATTCGATTAGAATTGCTAAATTAATTGAGAAAATTCTTCTAAAAACAAGAAGAAAATGGCGTGGCGCTTCGCCAATCGCTTCCATTTTTTGGCATCTATATTTATTCATTTGTCTTCAAAGTAAAAAACAAAGAAGAAGAAGAAGAAAGAATAAAACATTAAGAACTAAGATTAATATCCTATAAATATTTGGAAGATTTCTAAATACATTTAATCGTGATTTTTTCGAAATTCTTTTGAGATTTCAAAAGTTAAGTTATTGTTTTTATATACTGACAATTAAGATATAATTTGAAGAAACGTCTACCTTGTACAACCTTCTCTTCGTCATTAGTAAAGGACTGAATAACACAGACATTTCGTCCCTTGATATTTAGCCAGTTAAGTGCATAGTAAAATCAGGAACCTGGAACTAATCTGTCCTGGTAGCGAGGAAGGGGTAGAGAATTTTAATCTCCCCTTTGATCTTTTTTTTTTTTTTATTCTTCGTCTCCTTTTATGAAATAATTATTAAGACTGGCGACGAGGTAGAGTTGGGTCACATTCTGCCATCTATAATGGCACGCTCATCAAAACTTCCGCAGTTACGACTTGCCACCGTGCAGCATTAGTTAATTTTTGTGGTCCTTGGGCGTATCCGTCATTCTAGATAATTTAATGCGAATAAATGCGAAAATGTGTGACTCGCAATGTTTATTATTGAAATTAATAACAGCTAAAACTAAACTAAAACGAGAGGCGGTCTTTACTCATTTGTTTTTTTTATTTATTATTTTGCTTCTTTTTTTAATTAGGATCTTTGTAATTTTTGTTGAATTTTTTATGTTTCTTTGGGTTAAATAACGATAATGTTATTGTTTCGTACGTATTAAATGCTGTATTTAAGTTATCAATGCATAAAATATAAGGAAATGTTGATTTTTTCCAGTTTTTATTCGCTCAAAAACAACGCCGTATTAAAATAGTGAAGCGAATAAATGATAAAAATATATATAAAAATATCGATCTACAGTTTATTTTTATAGATTAAGATAAAAGAATAATTTTTTGAAGTGAAAAATATATAAATATAAAGCTTTTTATCTTATAAAATAAAGTAAAAATCACTTGCGATCTTCAGCATCTCTCCAGCATCTTTTCAGCATCAACGGAACAGCACAGCATCAAAACATTAGTGTAAGAAGAAGAAAAGAAAGCTATTTATTTAAGTTAAATTAAACATTACACTTTAAAATTACTTTTATAGCTATATTTGAAAGAAATTTACTCGAAGTTATCCATTATCCTCTCGTTTTTGCTTTAACTCCGAATGCGGTTTATACTGCATCTGTGGATTGAAAAACCGAAATTGAATCACCACATTTTATCGCTTGGAGCAGTTCGGTGTGTTGTGGGATTTCTCCTCCAATGTCCCAACAAGGTCAAAGCAGAATAGTTCAAGCTGGATGATAGTGATATGTGCTTTTTAAAGTATCTTAACCTATACTTAGCGATTCTTTCGGGAACATACTTAGAGAATTTGGAATGAGTTAAGCATTAAAAGATGTTTGCTTTCGGAAATAATACTCGGAAACCTTTGTGAGATTTAGAAGGGGTTTTTTTGTCATCTCGAATGTAATGGGTATTTTCCAATCCTAAACTATACGAAAATTTTAACTAATGCATCCGAAAAGATAAGGAATATCAAATGTTTACCTAAATCGGTAGAGAAAAACAAATCTTGACTTTAACTAAATTGATTTCTCGATAGATGGAGAGTGTATTTTATTGTTTTAATAAACAATTCCTTCTTTAGATCGAATTTTAAGAGAAGAATAATGCTGTAAAAATTGATCGTGTTTCCATCGATTCCTTTCGAATGTTCCTAATTCTTAAATAGAATTATTATATTTAACCCTGTTAAAGTTCTTTAAAGTTGAACGAGTAAAATTTATAGAAACGAAGAGTCTTATTTTAATAAATAAAATTAATAAAAAAAACTTATTTGCATTATTTTTAAATTATATGGCGGCATTTTTAATGTATTCATGAAAAAAAAATCAATGGGAGTTTTTTCTTAAGATAATTTATAACATTGAAGTGATTCGGTGTAACGTAAAAGTTTCATTTGATTGTATTAACATTTTAAGACATCATTACCAAAAATTTAATGCATTAATCCATTAAAATTTTCGAAAATGATGTTGTAAAAATTTATGGTTTTGATGACCATCAATTTTTCTTTGATAGATCCTGATCATTTTTAGTACTTTGTAACTATCGATTACAACGTTTAGCATCTTTTTATCATAACTTAATGTGTCGGAATCAAATAAAGAGATTTTAGATCAAATTATGATTAGTTTTTAGTACATTTAATTCACAATCTTGATCAGATGTCTCGTGATAATGTTATCAAACTCGATCGATCAAGCGATCGCGGTTTACATTTTAATCAGGCAATTGGACAGAATTTTGATGCTTATCTAACATTTTGATAAGTTAATCTTTAAGAATAATTCCTGTTTCTCGTTTACGGGCTGAAGGAATTTATTGTCATTCTTCGCTTATATTACTTTATTAATTATCTAATAATAATTTTACGAAAACTTTATCCCTTTTGTGAAATTATTTAACTAGGAATATTGCTTTCTCTTGGGCAAATACATCACATTATTACACGCATATTTACGCATTAACTTAATAATGAAACTCGCGAGAATCGTCCTGATCATCAATTCCGAATCTGTGGCACTTTTTGAAACTAGCATTCTGCAAAATAAACTTCTCTACGTCTGTCCAAACTTAATAAAACTATGCAAAAACATGTAAGTATAAATATATATCTGCATAAGATTTATTAACAAATCAAGAATGGTTGTCAATAACCAAACTTCTTCGGGGATGGTTAACACTACCAATTGGACTATCTGCTCCTGCATTTAATTAAGATAAACGCCACAACCATCTGGTTTTCGCTAATTAAGATGGTAATGCAGACATCTCGTAAGCTCACTCGTTATTCATTTATGCTGTAGAGAATTCCCTCTTTATCAACTTCTACACGCTAGACTTGCAAATTGGCGACATTCAACGACGAACTACAATTGTTCCACCGAACTCACCGTTCCCAAATCATTTCAGAAACATTTAAAAGTCTGTTGGTTATTCAGTGTTAACAGGTTCTGTCGAAATTCTATTGTTCCATCGAAGAGATGTAGAACCGTAGCTTTTCTACAAGCTTCAGATATGCGTTTAGGTTTGCTCCTCTGCATCTTTAATCTGTAGCACCCTAATGATGATAACCGTCATTATGAGGTTGCATTTCTACGACCCTCATCCCCAGCTGATAATATGCTAATGATCTCCTATCTCTAGCAATATTCGATTTGATTTATAAACAGGGGAAAGTATTTTTTTTTCCTTCTTCTGGTTGGATTAATGTGAATTTTAAAGTAGTTTTAGAGGCGGGTTGAATATTGAAGAAATATATCAGGATTCATTTTAAATTAGAAGTTCTTAAAGGAGTTTTTCGATTTTTAATGAGATTGAGCAGCTATTTTTATACGTTTCTTAGCTTAGAAACGAGTTCTTCCAACACACTTCTCCCTCTTTCATTTATTGCTCATCTCCAAGATGGCCAGTTGATGCTCTTAAAGCAGATTTAGTATTTTAAAGATAAATTTATTGTCTCGAAGAGGATTGCAAGTAAATATTTTTATTATTAATTTAAATTTCGAATAATTTTTACATTAGTCGTCACGAAATCTTCGCAATTTCTTTGTTTTCACAACGGATTTTAAGACGAAAATAAGTGATTGGAGAAGAAACCAATTAAAAGGTTAATGGAAAATCTAGTAACGAATAGGTGATCTACCATTAAATTGTTTAATTTATCAAAAATAATTACATTGTTAGGCAGTTTTATGGATGAAAAACAAGAGTTAATATATTTTTAAAATAGCAATCATACAAAATACAATGGAAAACGGATATTACAAATACAGAAAAATGGATTGATTCTAATGTTTTAAATTAAAATTTCCGATGATTTAGTTTTCGAGACGGTTTGCATGAAAGAAAAAGATAAATGAAATAGAAAATTCTCAGGAAAAATAGAATTAATCTTAAAGTATGTATAACATAAATGGCAATTAGTTAAACTCTATAAAGTTTAACTAATAGTAAAAGTATTTATTAAATTACATTTATAAAAGTATTTATAAAATGTAATTTAAAAGAAAATTCCTTATGAATTAAGTCTTTTGATAGGTTTCGAACACCATAAATTAAAACATTTTTTTTCAATAAAACCGAATTTAAAGACTATAAAACTATTTTGATTGGAAGAAAGTAGCTTATTTCTTAAGGTAGAAAAGAATTTTTATGACGTTGTCATTGATCAATTAAGGGAGTTTTGGTATGGATATTTCTTATTTTATAGGATGTAGTAAAATGTAAAGCACATTTAGAATAATTAGATCATTTTCTAAGAGAGAATGCATGAAAATAAACAATTCGAAAAAGGCATTATTTCGACACAAATCCCTTTACTGTGTAATTCTAATAAATCCCTTTTGTCCAATCATTCAAAAAGCGGTAAATACGTCGGATACGTACTCGATTTTTTGTCACAGTTCGCCATCGGATCTGTCAAACTCTATGACGGATGCCCTCTTCAAGGAAAGCCTATTAGGCACTACGACAGTTACAGGATTGCTGATTGTTCACTGACAGTAGGCGGAGAAGGTTAGACCTCGTCACGCAATTCCCGCTCCTCCCCTTTGCATTTTTTCCCTTTTTTCCTGCTTTACCTGATTGCTGATTATTTTTAGAATTTTCTTCCTCCTCCTCCTCTATCTTATTCTTGTATTAAATGATTTATATAGCTTAATTCTATAGTAGTTGAGCTTGTAAAATAAATTTAAACTATGTATAATTTATTTTAAATATTCTAAGATTAATCATTATAAAATATCGTGTGTTCAAGAATTTATTGCGATTTTTTAATGCTGAGTTAAGATCTGAATTGAATATATTTTAATAATTTTTTTTTAAAATTTTCTAAATTATTTACATAATATCCTGTGCACTATATTTAAATGATAATTAATTTGTAACGAATTAATTATCGCTAATAATATTCTGTATATTAATTTATTGAACGTCGTATTAAAAAATTGGATGTAATTAAAGGGTTTTAAATAATACATTTTTGTTTTTTATACAATACAAACTTTAATTCCTTAAATAATTATATAAGTTTTTATTTATAAATTATACTTTACGTGAATTAAAACTGAGTGGCCACAAGTTCCTAAGCGTGAGATTGTGTCTTCAGTTTCCAAGTTAAGAAAATATCTCCACAAGTTCAGTAGAAGATGAATTGGACGTGGATCTGATACTTGTAGTCCAGAAATCCAGAGTTAACAACATGTGGCAATTCGTTTTCGTCCATTGTGAAAGAGAAAATTTCTCAACTCCACCTTACAGCTATCGAAGACTTAAAAACAGTTATCAGTGACTCCTTTAATGACTCGTATCTAGCTAACAATTTATCCCCATATTCTTCTAAGTATCTTTTTCCTTGTTAAGAAGATATCTAGAAGAACATGGGGATAAATTAAAATTTATGCAGAGAATGGAAAGGGCATATAGACAGGGACACTCTAATCTAGAATATCAACTTAATATGCAAGTATATGAGTGGAATTCGTTCTTGATTGTGCTAAAATTATTGCTGAAGTTCAATATAAATTTAATGTTTAGGAGACGAGGACTTTATATATATTCTAATCTATGTATTTGTATGTTTGGTAAATTAAAAAATTAGTACATTCATAATATATTTCATAAGATTCTACCTCGAGTTTTCCAGTTGAAGAATATCTCAATAATAATTTCGATATTGAGGAGTGTTTGAAAATATTATAAATTAAGTTTTTATATTGAATTGGCGACACTATTCGGTTTTATATTTTAACATATCAACCACATATCCTTAAATAATCATTCAAAATTTGAGTAAACTACATTAAAACCCTTTAATATCAGCGCATATATATGTGGTTCCTACAACAAATTGATTAGTTTCCTATAACAGTAAGTGAGACATTTTTCCTTTTAAAGAAATGTCTAAGTTTCAAATTTCTCGAGAGAATCAATCCTGTAATACAATATTTTTCTTCAATTTAAAGTTATTTCAGATCTTTAAACAATCCAATTTCTAAAAGATGAAGATCTGAACTCTCAACTGAGTTGTAATTACTAAAGAAAAAAAAAATTCTGATTGGCCGGACAGAGTCCAATTTTGTTTCTTAAAGATTAGTATAGGGAATTGCTATCCCCGAACGAAAAATTCTTATCTTTACGAGCTTATAAAACGAAAATATAAACTCTTTCTATAAGTAACGGTTCATAAAATGAAAATCTCATCGATCATATTATATATATATATTCTATACTATATGCAAGTTAATTCCATGAAATTAACTTATATTTATTTTGACACTTAACTAAGTTTAAAATGTAATTCGTTTATTAATAGTTGACTAAATTTTATATAATTAGATTGGGGAATAGTGAATTATATTGAAAATAAATAGAGAAGATGCAACAAGATAATGATAGAAAGATTCTCTAAAGGATTTAAATTTTAAAAAATGATAGAAAAATTATTTAAAATTGATATATATATTAATACTTTTTAAACATTTTTGTTTGTTTAGCATAGAAGATCGAGGTATTACTCACGAATACAATCGACATCTCTTTGTGTACCGCGAACCACTGCTTGGAAGACGGAGTTTTTTTCCGGAATATAGAAACGATTTTGTATATATTTTTGTTAACAAATCATACAAAAATTATTCAAAATCGACGTAAACATTAATTTATTAATAGTTTTATTATAATTAAGCATTTTTTACAACTTTATTAGTTAATTTCTAACATTTAGACTAGAATTAGATCGTAATATTCCCCAAGAATCAAGCGCAACATCCCTTTGGAGATGGCGAATCCCTGCTTGGAGGATGCTGATGTTAATGATTATTTTCTAGAAAAAATAAGGAACTTCTTTTTGTTTTGCAATATTTAAAACTTATAAATCAAGCATAACACTAATTAATTTAATTAAAATCTTAAATATTAATCCGTAAAAATGAAACAATCAACATGTTAATGTTTAAAAATATAAAAATTGAATAATATCTGCTTACGTAACGATAATCTTATATAAAAATAAATTTATTTGATAACTATTTTTATATAAGTCATTTTTAATTAAAAATAAAAAAGCAATGTATTTAAATCCATAAAAGAAATAAAAAGAATATAAGGAGTATAGCAATAGAATGTAGCATAGTAATGGAATAGAGAATTGCAAAGAAATATATAAACAAAGCAATCAACATAAAAATTTTCCATCAAATATCCAAAAATACACGCAGAAATATCTTCAATTTTGCATTCGTATCCTTATAAGAATAGGATAGAAAAAAGAAGAAAGAAAATATAGTGAAGTTTAGAAAAATTGCAGATGTAGGTTCGATACAAAACGGTAAAACTCAATTTCTCGAATACAAACGGGTATCGATATGTAAACAATCTCGCTTTAAGTATTTTACCTGTTACCGAGATAAGTACTTTGGTGACAGAAAGATAAAACTCCTACAAATCAATGCAAGTATACAATAAAATATCCGATAGAGAAAATGAAGTGTGTACTCTTTACTGTATCGGTTCCCAATTTTCACCTGTCAACTCCCATCTTCCTTCTAGTGCGGGGATTGTTAAAAGAGATGCTGCACTCTATCAGTTACGTATTAAAAAGACTATCGGAATCCGATACTTTCCTAGAAGGCTATAAATATGTTGCCTTCAATTCAATTGAGAGAACGTTGTTTAATGGTTTCCAAAAATTATCTTCTTTATCCTTCGTCGATCGTTTTGTTCCACTTTCTCTGCCCATTAATTTGAGTCTATACTGAAGTCTTTTGTGTTAATTAATTCCAGTTTTGACTGGCAAATTCTTTATATTTTAATAAATATTATAATTTGTTATATATTCACTTTCATTAAGTTAACGGGGAATGAAATATTAATTTATATGCCATTGATGCTTGTTTCCGTTTCAAAATACATTTATTTTGTGTATTATTATTAAACTATACAATATTTTGCATATTATAATATCCAAAATTGTTTATATTTTAATGTTTCTTCGGCGTTTACGGTTCTAGGATTTGTTAATCGTATAAGATGCCGATTAAATAGTACAAATTAATGATAAAAATAGAATTTTATAGGCGTTATGAATATTTTTATAGGCTACAACAAGAGTAAAATATATGCAAAATCATACATTCGAAGCCTACCTGAAAATATTTAAATGCTTACTCCTAAATTGGGCATTTCTGCCTCGATTTCTGCATAATGACATTAAACAAAGTTAATATTAAAGGCTTAATTGAAAGATTATATACAAAGCTTAGAAGCGTAATTTTTCACGAAGAATATCGAAATGTTCCTTAATTATTCTTGATAATCAATGAAGTTCAAACGAAGAGAAGATATTTAGGGTCTATAATTATCTTTCTAAATAGGGTCGATTTATAAGAATATAGAAAGAAATTAGCGTCAAACGGATCATTATAGAAGCTACTCATAAAGTCATCAACTATCAAAACTTTAGATATCATCAAACTTTCTTAAAGCTACTTATTTTAAATACCCGACTCATTAAAAGTCATATTTAAATAGAGGGCTAACTGGTGAGAAGGGGCTAGACAGACTCTATGGCGGACAGCTGACTAACAAAATTCCATTAGCTGCATTTACGAGTACATTGTCATCAGAAGCAGCTGTGACGAGAAAAGGGGGTCAATTTATGTCTCCTAACTCTCCGGAGGTGTCAGTGGCAGACACGTGACAACGTGTCTTTACCCAACAGATCCGATCCGGGATGATGTTTCCATAGTGATAGTATCTTTGGTGTAAAGAACCTTTAACTAGTCTATTTCAAGTTTACGTAAGGCTTTCGAATTTTTCGTTACTTTTCGGTTAGAGGAGACGACAGTAAAAAAAAGATAGGGATCGACTTTGCTTTTTTTTTTTTTTCCTCCGTCCAAGTTTCTCGATCGGAATCTTTGCAGCGACCTTCCAGTTTGATGGATGGCAACGATAGGTCCCTGTCTGACTGTGACTTATCGGTACACCCTGACATTTCCACTTATCATCATCTCCTGAGTGAACAGTCGACGTTGAGATTATTTTCTTCTTATCTTTCTACTTCGCATCAGCGAGTTCGACTTCGCTGATCTCCATCTTTAAATGATCAAACTTTTAATTTTACTACTTAATTTACAATTTTTATATCCATAAAAAATTTTAAATTAATTAATTATTTGATTCTTATCAAACTCTCTATATATTTTTTAATAACTCACTATCTTTGGTATTGATATAAATAAAAAAAAATGAACAGTTTAATCACGTCTACCAAATTTCTTAATCTTCTCGGATACTTTTATACTTATTTTTATTATTAAAATAAAAATTTTAAATCGATTTTTTAAAATTTATCATTTTTAATTAAGGCTAATTATCTTAATTTAAGTTAAAAATCTACATTTTTATCCTTATTTTCTCATTAGTTTTTTTTATTTTAAATGTAAATTTTCTACATTTTTAACATTTCTATCTCGACGATTTAACTGGAAAATTTTAAAATTTAACAGTTTTTAAAACAATTTTTAAATGAATTAATCAAAACAAGAAAATTTGGAAGGCATATTCCGAGCGAATTCAACATTCTACAAATTTATGTATCGAATGTATACATTCGCAAAGTGAAACAAATATCACTTCCCTCTCTCTCTGTCTCTATGTAATTTAATATAAGTATGTCCCCGAGGTGACATTATGAGTCCATAATACATTTACGCTATCATATAGGCAAGTCGAACGCCTTCTACAACTAAATATATGAATATATATACACAAATGGCAGGTTATCGTTTACGCTATTTGTTCGTTGTTATCTTGATTTATTGGCTACTTTTCTCGACTTTACGAATTAACAAAGTTTTAGAGAAGACGAGTTATTAAAATTTAATATGTTTAAATACACGAATATTTTATAATTTATAATATAAAAAGGCACGAATAGATATTTTAACATATGTATTCTTTTGTTTTAAACTATTACCTAATAAAAAGAAAGTTATAGAATCTAAAATAAAAAAAAGAAGAAGAATTTTTGTTGTTATATCCAAAAGAAAACACATGATTTCCATTGTTTTTTACTCGTCCGTAAACTTTTCAAATAAATGTCACCCATTTGTCACTGTATGTCCACTAGTCAAACGGCAGAAAGCTTCTTGTCTTTCTAAAGATGACTTAACCAGCGACATATTGACAAAAACATATTTCCCTCCCGAGATCTCCAGTCATCCGTAATAGAAGAATCACGTGATCCATATAGACGTTGTCATAGAAACGAAGCTTGTGGACCTTTTTTTCCTGTTCTCCCTATGACAATACCGCCATCAATAGTCGTATATCTTCGTGGCTAAACATCGGTCAATAGATAGAGCCTCGGGTTCCGATCTTGCCCATTACTCCCTGTCGATTTGTTAGTTTACCTGTTAATAGCATTGCGACGCGAACACACACATTCCAATTATAATGCACTTCGTGTGCTGCACCAAATATCTTCCACAAAGATAAACTTCCTTGTTTTTTATTAATATCTTTATTATTAATAATAATAAATTATTCATTAAAGTACTTATATACATTATAATTCTAAAAAATAATGATTTAAATGATATACTTTTTATATCGAATTGATTCGTTTCGAAATAATTTTTGAAGATTTTTAAGCCGTAATTTCCCTTTTCTTATTTAAATTTTTATAATTTATACACGTCTAGGTTATACAAATTCTATATATTTTAATAAATATAATTTATTAAATTTTTTTTTCTATTTTTGAATTTAATTCGACTAAACTCTATACAATTATAGATTTAATCCTCTAAAAAATTTAGAAACTACTGTGGAATTTTTATGATAAATTCTTTACAAATGTAGAATATTCTATTTATGCTATTTTAATTAATTCCAGATTTATATGTATATAAAAATCATACTTTTTCAATTATTATCTTTGAAGATTGCGAAAATCCATCCGGTTCTACGCTCTGTTTAAATTCCCATTTAAGCCAGGTTGTGAAGTAAAAATATATGAATATAAGCGACTCCAACTTGGCGCATTTAATTGTAAATCCCTAGAAATAAATCCACTTTAAAAACGAAAATAGAAATATTTAAAAAATTTTTTTTTCTAATCGTTGAAGAGAACGAAAGAAATTTCTTCTCTCTGAAAGCTTGGTTTATATTAGTAACGTGGCACGTTACCTTGAAGACGTGTTAAACGTATCATTACCAGACTGTCTCCAGCGACTAATGAAAGATTAATCTCTCATTAACTTCGTGACAATGATTCAGAAAGTCGTCAAATAAAAAAAAATAATAATAAAGAATATCTAGCTTATAAAAAAACAAAGGAAACCAACTAAAATTACTTTGATAAATGTTGAGGGATTTTTACATTTGTCACTTCATATATTTGGTATGAATATTTTTAAAAAGTATTTCACTTCTTCCTAATTAAGAGACTCGGAAAAGATGGCGCACAAGTCCTTAGAGGAAAGTTTAATTTGTGATCTGTCTTTACTTTTTATTACAGCCCGCCCCTCAGGATACTTTACGTTTAAAAAAATGTTCTAAATGTCATAGTTCGTTGATTCAAGCCTGACAAAAAAAAGAAATTTACAAGGAATAGCACAGGAAAAACAAAGTATTTTTTGTATTTAATTGCTTTAATTATTAA
This sequence comes from Centruroides vittatus, assembly GCF_030686945.1. Classification (NCBI taxonomy): domain Eukaryota; kingdom Metazoa; phylum Arthropoda; class Arachnida; order Scorpiones; family Buthidae; genus Centruroides; species Centruroides vittatus. The sequence continues at coordinate 1,706,075 of NW_027122216.1, read as the reverse complement.
AACAATTGTATTAATTTATTTTTTTATTTTAGAAGTTAATTAGAGAAATCGAATTGTAAAATAAATTTAAAAAAATAATTATATCGTTTCACTAAACGAAATGATAATTGGAGACATGAAGTGTTGACTGGAAGTAAATGTAACTTTAATGTAAATGATACACTTCATAATTGCAATTACGTTGATCTCAGAAAGTAAAATATCATTAATTTTTAAAGGATGTATTTAAAATAAGTTTTAAAAAAGTAACTTTCTTAAGAAACTTTGTAAAACTCAATAAGTCAATTTAACAACCCTATCTAAACTAGTGGACTTCATAAAATCTTAGGTAGCAAAACAGTCATTATCCGAACCAAACCCACTCCATAGAAAATAAAGAAGAGGGTGAGAGGGGGTGGAAAGACATCACTTCATTGTCTTAACCCGAATAGGTGTTCGGTTAGCAGAGTATCGATGGCACAAGATCATAAAGAAGCTTGACAAATAGACACCATTGAACGCAGTGTCTCAGCACTGAATGACAGACTCCATTAGCAGCGAGTGAAGGGATGTAGAGGAGGTAATGAGGCACAATGTCTCCCTCTATTGCTGGCGTGAGAAATCATTTTCCATTAACTAGATCCGTTAATCGTTGGTCCAATAGACGACAGATGTCGGATGGTAGTTTTCCACTAATCGAATAGCGTTGTGCACATGTCAGCAACGAATGTCACTGAAAACAATAGTGAGGTGTATTATAGACCGCATACCTATTAAATTCTTCGGACTTTCATTATTACTCGGTCGCTTTGGTGAATGAGTAGAAATGAACGGATGTAGTTAGGATATAATGCCCATAGCAGCTGTGTGGTGATATATGTTAGGAAAGCGACTAAACAAATTTATTATTATTATTCTCCTCCTTATTTTCGCTTTGTAAACGATATTACTTACAAAAAACATTGATAATTCTTTAATTGTTTTTAAGATAATTTAGAAACTATAAAGGTTAATTTAATAATCGAAAAAATGATGTTCTACGGAGTGTTTCGTAGAATTAAGGTGATTAGATTTGATGCGATGCTCTTCCTAAAAAAAATTCTTATATTATTTAGAAGATTAGAAGAGGTGAAATTGAATTAACTCCGTTCAAGAGTTACTTATTATACCCATATCTATATACTTAGCATTACAAATTATTAATGTTGTTTAAAGTTTTCTTACTTAAATATTTACGAAGCGTCTAAGAGTGACTACTACTTGACTGCATTAAACAAACCATTATATCATATCTTACTTCATTACAGTTTTGTTCTTTAAAGTTATTGTTATTTTTTAATTAATTGTAATATGCCTTAAAAATAATTAGTTTTAAAAATTCTAACTTCATTCTAAATTTATCGAGAAAATTAATTTTAAATGCGGATCTTAGTACGAAAAGTCGAATTTTTAAATACGTTTTTTTAAGTATTTTTATGATTACAATAAGGTTTAAATCTAATAAAATTACGGAAATTTATCAGTAAATAAGATAAAAATTAAATAAAAATCTTATTTTCTGAATATGTTTTAAATTAAAAAGGATCCTCAGTTCGGATCTCGTACGAAAACAAACCAATTATTTTAAATATTTATATCTAAATTTTAAATGTTTTTAAAAAGTGGAAGAATTTTTTACATTTTTTATAAGTTAAAATAAGGTTTAAATCTAATAAAGTTAAGAAAGTTTATTAAAAAGGAAGCGGCTTATAAACGGAAAAATATAATCTTATTTAAACAAATTTTTCAGTCTTGTAAATCCTCAAATTTTTGGATGAATATTTTGTGTTGTCTTACACTATCGAGCATGCTTTGAATATATTATTTATATATTAATATTCAGCCACTTAACTGTTATCAGGAAGAAAATGTTTTGCATCTTTAATTGGACAAATTAATATCATTCACAAAATTAATAATAAAAATTTCGTTATGACTAAATAAGCAACTCATTAACTACGGATAATAACTTCAACCTCATTACATAGAGTAAAAATATTTAAAATAAATTTGATAAATGTAAAAGTAGACAAAGATTAATTATATTGAAGTAAATAATCATTAGTATTTTTCCTAAGAGACGACGAAAGTCTACTAAATCAATTTAAAAGAGAGAGTTTAGCAAAGTATAAAATGTGAGATTAAGAAGTGTAAAAACAAAAGTTGAGTTTCACAACAGGATGAAAGTTAAAGCCAGATTACCTAAGAGTTGTTAAAGCAGATCAAAGCAGTAAAGAGAAGCTAAAGCTGGTCGAGGGAAGCTGGTATTAATCATCTTGTTTCTGTACTTTAATTACGAACTAATGTAAATGTTAATTGTTTAATGGGACGAGAGCAAAGCGAACTGTTTGTTACTCGTCTTCTTAACTTGTTGTTGAAGAATGACTTAACGAGGTTAATTCTTCTCTCGGGCGAGAATTTTCTTGGATATGAAAACTACTCCCTTTCTAACAATTCTCACTTCTTAAAATTAAAACCTGTTATCTTAATTAAGTTGATTTATTTGTTATTTTGAAGTTTTCTTTTTTTTTCCTATTTTTATTTATTTTTTTTCCAGTTTAGTTGTAGAGCGATGTGTAGTTTTTCGATTCCAGAACAGCTGTGCTAAACAATTGCAACTGTATGATCCACATCTTCAAAAAACAACGGGTAAAGCATCTGCTGGAACCGTGAATGACATTTAATCGAATAATTTTCACTCTACAGATCATTTTTGTTCCAGATGGTGTGGTAGTTACTGCTTTAAGGAATGGTTTGATATGATACTTATAAAAATTACACTTTTTTTCTTTGCTTTAATGATTCTTCTGGTCACGTTTCGCTCCTGGTGAGTGTATTCGGCAGCTTATTTCCACAACAAACTTTACTTGCAACACGAATGAGTTGAACTTATTCCATTCACGAAATGTGCTTGAAGTCAAAAATATACCCAGTAATTAATGAATACATATTTTAAAGAATAAAAAATTTATTGGAAAAATCACTTTTTGCATTGTTTAACTCGTTCTATTGCTGTTGGAAACGTTAACAAGAGTCTCAAACTCCACGTTTAAAAGCGATTTTCTTCTTGGAGAACAATTATTGTCGGGTTAAGTTGAATATAATTTGATAAATTTACTTGATAATTTAACAATAAAATGTGTTATCATTTATTTTATTACATCATACTTCATTAAATTATTATATAAAAAGTAGATAACATAATGTTTAAAATTCACTCCTCGCGCGTTACGAAGAGAAGCACCATTAATGCTGAAGATGAGGATAGATCATTGAATTAATCTGATAACACGCTACTTACGCTTCATTTATACTATCATACTTCATTAAATCGAATTATAATAAGGGATATTAATAAATGACGGCATAATTTACATTTTATCGTACGCGATAGCGATGCGACACGGTCGCGTTGCAACGCGCGAAAGCAAAATAAGATATCATTAGATTCGTGCTTCGCTTTTACGATATCGGAATTTATTCGTATAATTAAACTTTATGATAATTTGTATTAATGAGTTTCTGAATTACGTTAAATTAAAGAAAAATTGTTAAAATTCTTTATGAAAAATCTATAAATTAACTCGGAAGAGAAGAGAAATTCATCAGTCAATCATCAGCGCTTAGTTTCATATAAAAATGATATATCTGAATAAGATATTATTAAAAAAAAAAGAAAAAAAGAAAAAAATATGTGCGTGAAACTGTAAAACTCGTATAGTAATTAATAAAAACCTGTAATTTTAAACAAATGACGATACATTTGATTAACGAAACAAGGTGAACAGCATCTTTTTTTTTTTTCTTGATGGATGAGTAATGATGCGGTGCTGATGCTGCGACTAAGTTAATTAAATTGATGTAAAGAAGTATAAATTTATCTTTTTATTAATATAGACTAATTTATTCTAAATATAGCATTTTCTCATTTAAAAAATTAATCACGGAAAGAAGGAAATCCGTTAACGGATGCAGGCACTTATTGAAAATTAAGAATGAGATGCTGCTCTCGATGTATCATAATTTTTTTTAATCCCAAAGGATAATGATAATTTACATCATTTTGAAGTTCAATTTAAAAAATAACGAAAACTTTTCTATAATAATAATAATATTTTTTATAATTATTAAAACTTATTTTTATCGAATAATTGTGAAATTATAATTAAAGTATATCAAACTTTCCTGTCTAAGAAACACTCTCAATTTAATCTTCACCAATTTATTCAATTTTAAATTAAAATTATTTATTTTATTGTCTAAAATATCGTCGATATATTTAATTAATTTAATCGAATTGAAATTTAAATAATTTAATTTAATCAGACTGAATCAATTGTGTGTGTCTGTGTTGTTTTTTTTCTTTACGTTAACAAATATTTGATATGGAATTTTAATCTTCTTGTTACATGGAATTTTTTCATTTTTGTGACTTCTTATATAAAAGTTTAAGGAAAGTTATGCAAAGTTTAACATTTTTACATTAAAATATTTATAAAAAGAATCTAAATTTTTATATTACAGACCCTTTTTTTCCCTTAAAGATGCGTGACATTGTCCTTCCACCTCTGGGTATAATTAAAGGATCTATGTATTGATTTGTGTATAGAAATACTTGAAGATTTGAATTGCATCCAAATACCTCGAGGATATTTTATTTTATTTTACTAATATATATTATTATTATTTTTTTATTTTCGTTTCTGCAATTTCTTTTGGGAATTATAAAACTTTTTTCCTATATAAAATAATAAAAATATTCGATTTTCATCTTACATCGATCAATATAAACAAACAAAAATTAATTTAAATATTTAATATCTTACATCTTTACGTTTATATTGTGAGATTTTAAAAGTAAATAATTAATTTTATGTATTTATAAAGTAGATTTTTAAAATTAATGTTTAAAATAAATATTTTGATAAATAAAAATGTTAGAAGAGATTGGATAGTTCTTTATGAATTTTATTCATAAAAAATGGGGTTAATAATAAATAATAAAAATGATTGTATTATGAGAAAGTTTAATATTAAAAATTTAAATAAAAATACTTTAAGTTTGCTCTTCTATAGCAAATAAATAGGTTAAGAAGTTATATTTTGCAATGGAACTTTCATGTTGTAACGCACAAGAAAACGTTCATATTACAAAAAATATGAGGTAAATTTCCTCTTGAAGTAGATTTTAAATTCTTTTAAAAAATCGAATTTATCATTTGCATGTAATATTTATTACTCTAACTTATTAACATACTAATAATAACTTTCTATAATCCAAAACATTAGCCATACTCCGACGTTGAACATCTGTGATGAAGTACAACGTTAACTTGGATACGAAGAGAAAAGATGAGGCGTAATGCCCAGGTGTCATTTCGCTAAATTTTTGATCATATGGACCACAAGGAGAAGCGAACGATGTTGCCACCATATATCACTACTAGCTACACTTAACGCCGAGGTGTCTTCGCTAATCGCGTCACGTGGCATCACCACACCCTTCTAATGATGAAGGACCTCGATGCCTCTCCATTCATGAATCATGGATTGTGGACTTAATTCTACTACATCTAGGATAGAGAAATCTTTTTTAAACAATCACTTCTCTTTACGGGACATAAACTCTGTTTGTTTTTTAGGTAATTCTCTGAAGTGACAAACCTTTACTTTTCAAATTTCTTCATTTTATTCTCACGTAACCATTAAAATCTGCGAAGAAAGTTGAAGAACTTTCTAAAAGTTCGAATTTCTATTTCAAGTTTACGGCATTCTGATCTTCTTTGACGTGTTACAATCTTACAAAAATATCATTTTCCCTAAAAAAAAAAACCTTAAAAATTACCACATTTCCCCCCTAAATAACAAAATTCATTTCGAATTTTAAACATTGAGAATATGATATATAAGTTAGCTTACTGTAATTATGTATATAAAGTAAATATTAACTTACTTATGTAATGGTTACTTTATAAATGTTCAAATTTTAAATTAATTAAAAGCACCGTTAATCCTCATAAAAGGAAACAGCATTTAAAAAAGGGGGGAAACGAGTGATGAATGTTCAAACACGAAACTTAATTATATATTTTTTCCTTCTTCTTCTTCTTCTTCTTGGCTTTCCTGAAGTTTAATTGAATAAAATTATTCTTGAAAATTTGTACAAACTTCAATTTTTGGATAAGTTTAAACAAACTGAAGTACTTAATGGAGATCGTAAAGTTAAAGTGACAAGAAAGCTGTAAATCTTCCAATCACATTTCACTTTCCATTTAGCTTTCTTCTCATAAGCTTCAATTCAATATATTTTACGTTGCTCTTGAGATTTAATAAATCTGTAATAGAATCATTTCGATTGAATATAATATTTTCCAATTTAATATATTATCATATTCCATAATTTCTGTACAATTTCTTAACGTTTTTCACTCCTCAAAATACACAACGAGACATCGAAATATTAATTAATTTTAGCTTTATTTTCGTTTAAAATACATTTATAATTATAAAAATAAGATATTTTGTCATATTTTATATTATTTTAATTAATTATATACGCATTTTTAAATAAATAAATCGAAAGTGTATACGTTAATAAAGAGAAGAGTTATAAATAATACAACAAGATTATTAGAAACAATATAAAATTTAAAGCTTCTCCCCTTAAAAAATGGGTTTTTATACACATTTAAACGTATTAAAAAGGTTTAAATTAATTATAATTAATTAACAGGAAGAAAATTCGCTATAACGAAAATCAATTCGTTCGGAATATCGTAAAAGAAAAAAAAAATACTTTAAAAAATTCCTTTTACTGACATATCAACAAAATAGAGAAAGAAAAAAAGAAGTTCTTTTTATATTTAATTAAATCCTTCGGCTTTTTTAAAGTCACAAAATTGATGACTTGAACATATTTCGTGAATATTTTAATTCCTGGTAGATATTAAAATCGTCGAAGCGAAAGAAATGATAGAAAGTTTTAGAAGAAGGACATTAATCTTCTAAATGACGATTCTTTCCAGTTTTGAAAATGTCACATACAATAATAACTCGATGGTTAAGAAATATTGCACCTTCCCCACTCCCAATAACGAAACACATGTTATATCGCCCTTAAACTCTTTGCCACCAATAGAAGAAATTAAGGAATGGCGTAAAGAAAATATATAGTCCTATATTGAAAACCTTATATATTTTATGCGGGGGTCATTCAACTATTAAAAGTGATTAGTGATTTTGATTAAACTTGTGGAACACGATGAAAGATGGATACTAAAGCTCCTCCCAACTTAGGTTTATTATTGCGGTATCTTTTAAGTAATGGCTTTTCATATTCTTAAAAGCTTCTTTCCCAATTAAGAAACTTATAAATATTTCAATTGATGGTTAAATATTATCAGTTTTTTTCGTCTGTAGTTCTGTAGGAAACTCTTCAGTAATGAAGAAGTTTTAAGTCTCTTGAAGTTCGTTTCAAACAAATGATAGCGAGAGATGGAAAAAAAAATAATAATCTTGAATTAATGAGTAAAATGAAAATTTTTCTTTGCTTCGTACCTTTTATAATGTTATTTTATAAATCCGTAATAAATAATAATAAATTCTAAGTAAATATAGTATCTATTTCGAATTTAAGTCGCATTTTCTTCGCATGTTTACGAACTTAAAACGAAGTTAGAAGATTTAAATTCGAGGTTTACTATTGATTACAGGCCAATTTTCCACTAAAAGTCTTCTTTCTAAATTGGAAATGCGCTTTAAATTTGTAGTTTAATTTAATTTATTTCCTAAATTTTTCCTTTTTTTCCTTTTTTTTTTAAATTGGGATGCGTCTTAAATTCGAAGCAACATTTAGAAATAATATAAAAAATAAAAATATTATTTTCCTTTATAATCAAAAATGTGTTGTAAAATACGGATATCTTTATAGAAATGTATGATATACATGTAAAAAACAAAGGCATTTTAATGTATATAAATGATCAAACTAGCCATTTGCAAGAAAAATATATAAAATTTAATAAAGTGAACTTAAGGAAAGTCACACATAAAATTACGAATTTGACACTTTCGTCTCTAAATAATGTATAAAGAGATGACGTTTCGGTGAGGAGGAGGAGAAGAAGGAAAGAAAGAAAAAAAAAAAAAAAGAAAAAGGTATCCTTCAGAGAAGGTGACAGCACTACTACTTTTATCCGAACTACCGCAATTCGTCTGACAAGTTGATGACACCTCTTCTTCTAACATAACCGAATGTAAACAGTATTAATCTTGAAGTTCTCGCAATTACTCACCATTCATCGAAAGTCTCTTATAAGAAGCATCACTTAATGAAGTCACTTAAGAAACCACTTTTACCAGAGTCAATGTTTGCCTACCAGTTTTTCTAAGTTAAAGAAAAGTATTTGTAATTCAAGTATCACACTGCATGCTCACTAACTCTTATAGTAATGGAGCGATCAATCAAAAAGATGGCATTCAGCACATCCTGTTTGGAACCAAAGAAATTCTGATGGTTCACCTCTCTTGATCTCTGGCGCAAACTTGAAACACTCTACGTTCTTTTACTCATACATCATAGTTTCCTGTCACACTGTTTGGTTTGAATCTTACAGGATTTTAGCTGCACATCCTGTCACTGAAGACATTTTTATATCTACTTGAGTACTTCCTGAATTAAGAACGAAAAGCTGCTAATGTCGACTCCGATCCACATCATTTCGCTTTCTAAAATTACTCGTTAGAACTTCAATTTTTATATAAAATGCCAACAAATTTTCTTTTCCATTTTCTCAAATTCTTTATTATTAATTTATTCTACTAAAATTAATCACCTGTTGATGATATTAAATTGATTTATCGCATTAAAATGTCGTTATAAATCAATTAAACCGCATAAAAATTAACTTTATCTCGATTTTTAAAGGTTTAATTATATTATATTATATATTTGACTGTAAAATTACTGACAATAACTAAATTATCTTAAGAAAATCGTGCAAAAAATAAATAAATAAATAAATAAATACACATTTTTAGCTTAAAATTAATTAAAATTTATATTTAAATCGATTTTAATTATCATTAATAATAATAATAATAATTTAAGTTAATTCTAATTAAATTGACAGTATACTATAATTAAATCAACTTGTTTTTTTTAAAGCATTCTCCATTGAAATTTTATAATTTGTACATTTAAATAGGGGTTTTTTGTATAGATGATTATAATTAATTTAATTTAAAAAAGATATAAGATTGAATATAAACTTATTTAATAAAATTTATTTAAAATTAAGCGCGAAATAAAAAAATTATGTTTACTTTTTCTTTAAATTCTTCCTTTACTTTCAAATGTCAAATGGTTAAATTATTTTATGTTTAAGATAAGAAAATTAATTAAAAAAATAAATAATAATTAGAAATAAATATAAAATTTTAAATATTGTTTATTTATTTAAATAACAAAAATTTGAATTTGAAAATGTTTCTTATTCTGAGGTGGCGCTTAAACTAACATTGTGCCATCTGTCGTTAAAATAAAATATTATTATTATTATTTTAAATTCTTTCAAAAAATAAAATTTTTAATATATTTAAAGTGAATAAATATAGAAACCTTTCTTTAAAAAAAACGAATAAAAAATAATAGATAAAATTCAATGAGTCATAGTAATACTGTGGAAGAATTCCAACAAAATAATGGCTGTTGTATGGCGCCAGATTCGGGATTTTATCGGGTCAACGATTTTTCAAAAAATAATAAAAATAATTTTTTTTTCAAATACTCTAAAAATGTTAAAAATCAGTTAAATTTTTTATTTTGTTTTCAAAATAAAATTTTAAAACAAGCTTTAAGATACATTTTCTATAAAATCGTTAGGCATTATCCAAAGATTTTTTATTTATTTTTATTTTGAAAAGGAAAATTCTATATATTTTTATAAAATATATATATATATATATACACTATTTTTTAAAATACATTATTTTTTAAAGTTTATATATTTAAAATATTAAATTGAGATAAAATAAGTAGAAATAAATGCGGTATTTTTTAGTTTAAACTCCGATAACCGCTATCTTTATACAGCGGCCAGTTTTTCAAGAACTTTTTTAAACAAAAATGCATACAAAATAACTTCTGAGCAATGGCCAATTAATACAGTTAAACCTCTGAACAACGGCCACCGAGAGGGTGGCCGTTGTTCAGAGGTTTAACTGTATTAATTGGTTCGGCTTTTGGTTCGGCCCGTACACGTCGATTGTCCTTGGACGATATTCGCATAAAATTAATGTATATTTTCGAGCATTATAACTAAACGAATTGTAGAAAGTTTTAATTGAATGTCCTCATTAAATTCAAAGAAGAAGAAGAAGAAGAAGAAGAAGAAAAATGAATATTATTATGAATAATAGCCAACAATTGAGAAACAGCGTAATTATCTATTGTAATAAGGCAAATGAGTAAGATGACAATTAAAAAAATCATTTTTTTTAATATTAAAATAACGTGGCCCTAGTTAAAAATATCCAAGATATCTTTATAAGTAAAAGTACTAAATTTCTATTTTTTGGTATCCTTATTCAGAAAATAATGATCATTTCAAACAAAGAACGAACATAAGGAAAATAAACCATTTTAACTACTTAAAATTGTATTAAAGTTTTAAATAAGTAAGATTTTAATAATGAACTAAATGAAATCCAGTTCATTATAGTTTAAAAAATTTATTATTATTATTATTAAGTCTTTTACTGTATCAATGATTAATTATAATGTATTAAAATGTTAAAAAAATCTTAATTTTTAAACGAATATAATTGTATATTTTGTATATAATTTATAAATAAATTCTATGTCTTATTGTAAAAGGAAATGTAAAATAAATTATATAAAATTGCTGAATTGTTGGCCAGAAAAGGTTACCTGACCAGAAAAGGTCTATCATATATACTACGTTTTTACTATTAAAAATACATTAAAATTTACTTATTTAAGAATTTTATGCACTTTTCAGTAGTAAAAACGATATACAGGGTGGTCCAAAGTCAGGTAACCTTTTTTTTTTGGCCGGCAATTCAGCAATTTTCTCGAGAAAGTCAGCAATTTGTGACACTGTGTCAAAGTCTTGTAATTTATGAATCGGACAAGAAGGATCTTACGTTGAAGAATTTTCTCAAAGTTTGTGAATAATAAAGTATTTGAGTAAGAAAGTAAGGCAGCGTTTTAATTTTTACAATGTTTAACTATATTTGGGCCAGCTCGAATTTTCTATATATACGCATATAATTTATAGAAAATAATATAATTTTAAAAAATCTTTTGAAAATTTGAATAAATTTAGTTAATTTTACAAAGAAAAGCTTTAATTGTATTAATTTACAGCAATAAAAATAGAATTATTAAAGTAAAATTAATCAAATTTTGAGGAAGTCGTTCGAAAGTAATACGAAAATAATTGCCAAAGAAGTAACGTAAACACAATAAAGTTACATTAAAAGAACATTAAAAAAGAATCTGGGAAAAAGAAAGTGGACATAAAAAAAAGTGATCAAAGAATTAACTCAATAATGAAAAAGATAAATAACAGGTTCTATGATATAGTAATCGCTTGCAAGAGAATTTTATTAGACGGGGAAAAAAGTGGCAAGATCATTAAATTTCCTTTATTTTTTCATTAAGAAAAATGTAACCGGAGATATATGCTTATGGTTTAGAAATGTATGAAAAATCACATTTAAAACGAAATTAAACACAATTAACGTTGATATATGTTAAGTTTAAATAAATAGACTTTGTAAACATATTAAAAACTGTTTAAAATTTAGTTAACGATGTAAATCACAGCATCTCTCTGTAATCTTGTGAGAGTTGGAGAAGCTTCTAAACTTTTATTTCCGCTTCTCTTCCTCTCGGCAGCTGTTACGACTCCGTCAGAAACATAAAACAAGTAGCTGACCTCCTCATTAGTCAACTTAGTTTGAATGTCTGCAATTAACTAAACGATATACCAGCTAATAGCATTTATATGAAAGTTTACTGTTGTTTAGGAGGTGGTACCACATCATCGAGATAATAATGAAGTGGAAGCGTATGACGTTGTCCACTTGTTCCTGTTTTCTCAACTGATGAAGCAGTTAAAATCCATTTATTGTCGAAATAAAATGATTTTAGTTGTTTGTAAATGGTTTAATGTTAGTAGAAATGAGGCGATCAATCTCTCTTCTTTATAATGAAATTCGCGGGAATAATTTAAATACATATTCATGAGGTCTATAGCCTTTATTGTCAGTAAATTCTGTTTCTGTTTCCCATTTTGTAGAAGAATTTATTACCTTGTTTGCCACTTAAATGCTTACCTGAAATTGGAGTTTAGTCGAATTAAATATGTCAAATTTTCCTCCATTTACTGATGTATGGAAATGAGCTGGAAGTCATAATAGAAGATGGCTCGTATTTTTAATTAAAATTCGATTCAAAATATTTTAAGCCTTCTTAATTTATATAGAAATTATGGAACAAGGCTTCTATCATAATTTTCCAGCCACGTCTTATTGGAATTTTCATCAGCCGTTTCTAAACATTTTGTTCTCATAACGGCTACCCAACTACAAGTATCGTAAATTAAAATGATGATAAGAATATTTTCTGATTAAAATTCGAAAAACAGATAAACGTTTTGACAGAAAAGTGCTGACTTCTTACCGATCTCTATGTTAATTTTACTGCTAGTGGGATATATTGCTTTCATCCTTCTTCAATGTCACGGGCTTATATCATCGCATCTCTTCCTTAAATATATTTGTGAACCTTTTTCTTTCTTTTTCTATCATTTTATTCCTTGATATTACTTGCTTGACATTTTTGACAGAAATCGAAATGACTCTAGTAACATTAAACTTGTTTCAGATCCCAAAGTATTCGGAATATCTTTAAAAAATATCTTGAATATTCACACAAATTTCATTTATCTACTGACAAAACTAAAATAATTTTTCTGGAATTAAGTAACGAAAAGGAAAATTCGTAATTTAAAACCATTTTAATTACTATTTTAGCGAATTATATAAAATAAAAGAATCTTCCAATATCATTACTTTGAGTAATTTTTCGGCACGAATACAGAGGTTGCCATGGTAACAGCATCACTTCACACACAGGAACAAAAGGATGCGGCTCGGATATGGAAATTTCCTTGCGATTGGTTCAAGACTCATCAACCAAGTGAAATATAAATATCAAAAGGACAGGAATGAAGCTAGAAAAAAACTAATTTAGGTATCTTTTCCGAAACAAAGAAGAGGAAGATGAGTATTCCAATTTTAATGTGTTAAAGTGTAACAAAGACTAGATAATTTCTTCCTTTTCATGATATCAAGAATTTCAAATTACCAATGCATTTAATGAATAAAGATTTCAATGAAATTTTTCGTCTAGATAATTATATCTTAAGAAAAATATTTGATATGTTTATTTCGCTACTGAATGTGATAGAAAATAAATGAGATTATTTTAAAACAATTCCTCTCAAATTCGATTTCTTTATATTGAAATTACATAAAGACAAATTAATGTTCAAAATAACCACTCAGTCGGTTTGACGAAAAACACAAATTTTATATTTACAGTAAATGTACAAAATAATCCAAATTAGAGTTACAATTAATTATGCACAACAATAATCCAACGACAACCGACTATTCCCGTACAAATTCGTCGAAAGAACTCCTTACGAACAAACAGACTTGTAATTAACAAAACCTCCGAGTCAGGAACAAGTTCATACACAAACACGTAACTTCCAACGAGAGAGTTAGTTAGCACCTCGATAACGACGATCTCCCTTGATCCGATCCGATCCGATCACCTCCGATACGATGCCAGCCGATCCGAACTCCCGATACGAGCTCGATCCGAGCTTAAATAGTCGACGGCGTTCGAACCCTGCTCCAATCAAATTTGAATGTTCCCGCAACGGCCGCCAACGGTCACTTCCCGCCGGCCAATCGTCCGATGGTCGACGATTTGAAACTTAACGGTTCTTCCCACGGAAGTTCCTAACGGTCGTTTCTACCGGCCGATCCTAACGACTTTTCCGTTATGAAAGTTCGTTATAACAAACAGGTGGGAATCGCGCGTCTTGGCGATTCCATACCTTACAGATAAATTTGTGCAAATTTTTAAAATTATTTTTATATAATATAACATAATAAAATAATAAAGTTATACAACTTTTACTCTTTTCTTTTAAATTTAAATACAAAATTTAACGATAATATTTTATATAGGTACTGTACAGTTCAGTTAAAAATACAATTGTGTATTTACCCTGTATATACTATAAAGCATTTATTGCTTTAATAATGTAAAGAATATTGTAACTCGCTTAAGAAACAAAAGAAAAATTTAAGAAATATTCGGGCTACAAATTGAAAAATTGTAGACCGATAAATACCCATTGTCGTCCGTCCGTCCGTCTGTATATCCGTCATTCCTTAATCTCTAGAACCGAGTTAAGATATATGAAAGACGAGAGCAGGTATGGAAACTTTAGAAACAGGAGGCCTGAAAACCGGAAGTTATTTACGTTATTTCAATTCAAAAACTTCCCCTGAAAGGAGTTAGAAAATGATCGGCAAGACTCTGTCGCTAGCAGGAAAGTATGGTTTACAGGAACAAGACACTACTAATTTGAGGTGGAGAGCATATATTTTAAATTAAATAAATTTAAAATATGATTAAAACTTGCAACCCGGCATTAATTGCTCGTTCAAACTGTGTTTTAACTGAAGATTAATAAAAAATAATTTTAAAAAAAATTCTATTCATTATAATTTAATATCGATAAAACAATTTTAACTTTAAATTCCTATAATAAATTTTTACTTTTTTAAAAATATATTTTCTACAGATAATATATATATTTTTTTCGTCTTCAACTGTTGACATCTGATTTATTTTCTACCATTTTTTTTTTTTTTTTTAGTAAGGTGGACTCGTATACTTTGAACAAATACAAATGGCTTTCCGTTCTTTCTATCAATAATCTCGTTTGTGAGTTTTCCAAAATTGTTGGTAAAGTCGGATAAATAGAAAGGAAGAAAGAAAAAAAAGTTTTTTTTTTTTTTCCTTATTTTTATATCGCTAAGAAACCAAAATTCCAACCTATGTATTGCCAATGACTAACGTGACTTGCTTCACTTTGATAACTTTCCTTCTTACAGTTAAAAAGTTTTGCTTGAAATGATTTTTCGATGCTGCTATATTCCTATTCCGATACTTCCTTTTTCTTTTTATTACTGTACTCCTTCTCTAATGAGAGCTTACAGATCTTATGCTTTAGAGAATATTCAAATATCGAGTGTAGAATTCTAGAATATCTCATATTTTATATATATTCGTATAAATTATACTCAGATTTTTCGATATTTATTATTTAAATTCTAGTAAAATATAGAAGCTTTCTTCCTATAAAATGCACATTTAAAGTATTTTTTTTTAAATATTCTTTCCTAGTTTTTCCTCTTTAAAGTGTTTCAATTTTATTAATTTTAATAATTGTGTGGACGTTTTATTTGTTGAGAAATGAATTATTCTATTAAATTTACATCTTAATTTGAATTCTAAAAGCTTTAATTTGTTAAAAATATATTTATTATTTGAAAGATTTCTGTGTATACTTTCTGAGGTTTTAAACAACTATAAAAATTAATTTTAATATATATATATACACACACACATACATGCATAAAATGGTGACTCAAACATTGATTAACCGTATACACACAAGCACATACAGTATTTATATATACTTTTTAAATAATAAAATAAATAATTTTATGCATTTTTTTATACTTAAAAATGTTATGAACCGATTTTGAAAGCACATAAAAAATAAATTTAAAGTGATTTTCAACTAAAATAAAACTTTATGTAGGAAGTTAATCTTCACACCCTATTGAAGCTAACGGTCTCTTGTATGTGAAGAGCAACATAAAGTTAACATGGCTCATAAAAAAACACGACAAACGAGAAATATATAAAGCTAAACTATAGATTTATAAGTTAATTATATACTTCTTAGGCAATATTCAAAAGTTAATTAGCTTGTTTTCACGTTGGAAGGAAATGCAATTGCACAGTTCTGGTATTATTATTTTTAAGATAATCTCCCTCCACTCTACCCGAAAGGTAAAAATGATGATAATAGTAATAATAATAAGAGTAGTTGTAAAATAGGAAGCATGAAAAGTACATAAAAGCAAATTATGAAGGATAAGATGCTGTTTAACATAGAGATAACGTAATGATGGTTTGTTAAAGTAATTTATATCCAACATCTCTTAGTATACTACGATTTTGTAGTAGTTTTACGCTAAATTTCATCGAGATACTTTAACCATTTACACTTTAGGTAATTACGACGGTAATAAGTAAACAAGAGAGCAAATTAGCAAAGAGGAGCAAGAGGGGGAAAAAAATAAGAAAAGAAAGATAAGTTAATAAAAGTTCACGTTCACATACTACTCTTATCTTTACAAAATATCGAATTTTCTCTTCTTTTAAAATTAAATTTTACTTTAGAATAAAAATTACCGATTGGAAAATGTAATTGCTAAGTTTGAAAGTAATTAAGAAAGTTCAATTCTTACATTTTCAATTAAGGTAATCAAATAATGTTGTTGTTATTTTTTAAATTAATTATTATTATATTACTACTTTGATGTTGTTATTATAGATAATAAAACTAATAATAATTTATTCTGAAGATTATTAAATTTATACCCTGAATAAGTTTAGTGGGATACGAATCTGTTTATTGTTTTCAATTATTTATGGGAGCGTAAGATATATACTGTAGATTTAACGTAGGAGAGATGCTCAATATATGAATTTTGATACTTGTAAAATCTCAATTTCTAATTATTCTCTCTTTAGAGCATAATTAGATGCTTCTCAGCATCAAATAAATGTATTTTTATGCTTAAAAATTGTGTTAGTGAGACGATAGTCAATATTTTGTAACATTAGCCGTCTCATCATATAAACACTCGTATGCAATAAGCATAATTCCAAATAAAATTATAATATTAACGCTAATATTCTGTAGAACATAAAAAGTAATTTAAGAAGATTAAAGTGTCTACTTTTCATAAATAAATACACAATTTACATATTCTTAAATTATACCGTAAAAATAATTACAAACTCTAAATGCGGGATGGCTAAACTTGTATTTCTAAATCACGTTACATGATTAATTTGTATAAAACTCGAAATTAATCCTAAATACTTATTTTATTTTATTTTATTTTATTTTTTGAAAAAATAATTCCTATCTTAATTAACGTTTAATCACGTAAAAGTTTTATAAAACTTTATACAATTTTCATAATATTTTATTTACTTTATTAATAATGTATACGCTCGAATGACATATCAGCATATTTCTGAGACAAAGAGATCACTAGCAAAGAATTTATTTTCTCCACTCATGCCACGCCATAGCGTGCTTGTTACGGATAAATAGTGACATTGGTATCACGCACGTGTGTCACGAAAATATACCGGATAACGAGGTGGTGACGATTTCGTGACGCCTTTTACAGTTTTAAAAACAGAAGCGGTCTGTACAGTCTGATTGAATTAATATTTTAATTATGTACATTTTAATTGAAGGTAACGCTAAGATCAAACTTCTGCATCACGGGGCCTCATTAAGGAGCCAAATTGCTGAATAATTACTTTAATCATAAATACACGAAAATCTTCCCTTTTCTTGGCATTATCGAGTGTGATCTTAACGTAAAACTTTCTTAATAAACTTCTTTTTTCTCTCGATTTACAAACTTTTTTTTAAAAAACAATTAAGCGTAATCTATAAGTTAAACATTAATCAATCATAAATATAAGATTGTTAAGCACGAAAAGCGTGGGCCATTATGTTGGGAGCTTTATGAGACTCTTATGAACACCGAGGTCTTGGCACCCCCCTCTTGATTACTCATAATAAAAATATTTAACTATTTAAATGTTATTTGATTTATAAAAGAAACAGCACTGTAAACAATCCCGTTCAAAGCTTCTAAGGAACTTGGCTGTTGAGGTTGGTAAAAATAATTGTTGTTTCCATTGTTGTTGAAAGGTAAATTTAGATAAGATTGCCTTGATCTTTGTTTTAAACCAGACACTGGTTGATCTTATCTTTATCCAATTTGCAGTTAAACTTGTCTAGTTTTTTCCCATTTTAATCCGGATACTACATCAATGGCATCAGATTATCTCACTGCATTATCCGATTTTAAATCGCATAGTCAGGTAAGAAAACCATATTTCATTAAATATATTCATAATTTACCTGTATCACTATAATGGGGCATTTATAAAAATAATCCCCGTAGACCCACAGTATTCGGGCACAGTTCCAGTTTCGCACCGAATGATTTTACTTCATAACTTTAATTTTGCAGATTTTTAAATATCGAAAGGACAAAGGTCACTACTATTGAAAACCATTCCTTAGTACTCTACTACTCTGTTCATACACAATATATTCATATATTAATATTATTTAACTGATATATCTTATTTTGTCTTTATTTAAGCTTTTAATTTGCACTAATTCCTTTATGAATTGTTTCATTATTTTATTGATATTGTTACCGGTATTATTTTGAATTTTTGTGCCCCTATGCGCGGGCCTGGTAGACCTAATAATAAATCTGCCACTGATCACGTAATCTGCATAATTTAAATGGTAGAGTATCTATAATTGAGATTAAATCAAGTTATTTTATTACTTAAAATCGCGATTTTAAACGGTCCTGTTGCATTATTTGCGTATCTACAACTGTACGATTTCTATTAGGCATATAAATTCTTAATAAAAGTACAGAGATATTATGGTTTTGCAAAAATACTAGTACTTTTGCAAGGTCTTCCTTTATCCAGGATAGTACTTAGAGGATCCTATTGCTAGTATCCGAAAACCATAAATATTAGCATCAAGTTCTTTACATTTAAAATAATTTAAATCAAAATATTTATCGTGTATACTATAACCATTTTATTCTAAATTGATAAGTTTAATCGATTAAAAGTAATAAATAAATTATCATATTCTCGACTCTCTCAAGCTTTTAGTAGGGCATTTAAGCTTTTACTCGATTTTAAACACGAAATCGGATAGTGGAATTATTATGGAATTAGGAAACCGAATGTTTTCCTCTTTATCCTGCTGTATTTTTAGGAAAAAAAAGAACATTCTCCGCCACACTCGACTACACTCGAGTACGATTTGCTTCAAACTCACGTGTCGACGGTCCATCTTGTTTTCTACTTCCCTGGGGGCTGAGTGTTGTCAGATTGGTACACCTAACTACGAATTATTCCCTTACCTCAGTCCTCTGTGGAGTTTAAAGCTAAAGTGAGTCACGATGTGGAAAGAAACCAACAATGCTTACCCCGTCTTCCATCACAATAAAAGCTTACCTATCTCGGACTTCAGTCATAGGAATCGGGAAATTGCTTTTAAAATTGTTTCCTATGAACGTCTTCTCTTCTTCGATTGGTGTTTGTCCTCCGACGTGTTCTCTGACAGAACTGGTGGTATTCCGATTGATGAAAATAAACTATTGGGCTACGGGGACGAAAATAAGATGGCCAAACCGAGAAATAGAATTTTCCTCCCACTCTAGATAATATTTATATATTTAAAAATTTAAAAAGTTTTTATCGAATTAACTTCTTTTCCCCCTTCTTTCACTCGCCCTAAATGCTTTCCACTAGTCTTGAATTCATTCTATTACAAAAATTATTAAATTCTTACAAAGTTTAAGAAGATTTTAACAATTAAAAAACTGTATAACTTCATTAAATAAGGATATAAAGGGAGAAAAGAGACAATTATCTTCTATAAAACTATTTTATTGAGTTCAAGAGGGATCACGAATAAGGCTCGACATTAAAAAGAGTTTTTACTAATAATTTCTACTAGATTAAACTTAAACCTTTAAAAAATATTTTAAAGAAATTACGTAGGATTTAACATTTTAAAAAATATTTTTAATATGATGTAATCCTTTCGTAAAATGTGTGACTTCTTTCCTCCATTTAATTCCGATTTTAAAAAGGTGTTTTTTGAATTATGATATAGAAGAAATGTATTCAGATTTACTTAATTTCTATCATATTTATCCATTTTCTTGACAAAATAGCTTATGAAGCACAAAAATACAATGTTTTAGAATGTATCTTGAGAAATAAAAGGATCGTAAATAAACCAAAGTATTATGTGGAATGTTAAAGAAAATACCGAAGTGAATTCCTTTCCTTTATTATTATCTAATTTATTAAAATAACCGAAATTTTATACAATAATTATGATTAAATTATCAACGATTTTGTTTCTTCTCCGAAATAATTATCATTCTTTGTTATTCGTTTCCATCCTTTTATAATTGCCATTCTTTTCTAATTAAAAATGTCGTTTAGAAACTATCATCTTGATTTAATAAGTCGGAAATTATTTTGATTATTTTCCAATTTTCTTCAATTGATTACACGAATAATTTAAGATTTAAATAGAAATTTAAACAAAGTAAAAATAAAAAATTTAACCTGTGTTATTCTAAATGAATTTTTTTTAAATCTTTTCCTTTTCTTTTTTCTTCATTTTATCAATTGAATTTTTCCACAGTTTTTCAGAATATTTTATACAGTCAAACCTCTTAACAATGGCCACTGACGGCAACCTAAAAATGGCGGTTTTTAGGAGGTGGCCGTTCTTTGGAGGTTCGACTGTATTTATACAGCGTTTTAGGATCAATCTGTCAATGTAAGAAGCTAAAATTTTAAGTAATAACAATTCTAAAATTAAATTAATTTAAAATATAATAATAATGCACATGCAACTTAGTCATTCGCGCTCTGAGAGGCCTCAGGCATACACTTAAATATGCTGGCTGAAGCTCCAGATACTCAGAATTTGGTCCTCTCCCTCACCACTCGGTCGTCACCATTAGGGCCTTCCGAACCAACGTTGGACATGGTAAAAACGAAGGCCCTCTTAGCGCCCACATATCTAAAAGTGTCAAGAATATAAAAAATAAATACTCAGAATTTACTAGGGATTTTACGCTTTGTAAAATATCAAGTATAGCACGGCTTTATATTTATATAAAAGGGCCTCGTGAGTTCTTTCTAAGGCCTCATAAAAGCTAAGACAACCACTTCTTATCGTGGAATAATATGAGGATACAACAAAGCTACAAACACATTCTTCTCATAACTCTTTCTTTTATACCCGTAAATTATAAAATAAAATAAAGTAATTTTAAAATACGATCCGGCTTTAATATAATAAATTTTATATATAATAAAAATAGTGAAAACTTAATATAAATTTAAAATTATATGTATATTTAATATTAAAAATCTAAAAAAATTTTCATATGTTGGAAGATTACTGAAATAAATTATTCTAAAAATAAATGTATATTTTCGAAAAGTTTAATAAAATTTAAATTTTTATAAAAAATGTAAACTTTTAAGATGTATTTAAATTACCATTTAAATTTAAAGGTCCAAATAGGCGCCAGAAGAGCCCATTTTGGTTTAACTCCCTGAAACAGAAGGGACCTAAAATTTAGTTTCTAACGTTAAAAAAAGTTATTTAAATTATATAAATTAAAATTAATTTTAATAAGTGGTAAATAATTAAAGTGGTTTATGACTTTCGAAGAGAGATAAGGCCCCACATCTGTGACTGATCAGAGCTTCTCTCTCAGGTTTGAATTCTAAGGCCGTAGATTTTAATCTATTTTAATATATAAAAAAATATTTAAAATGTCGTAAAAATGACCGAATAACAAGCAATTACATTGAAAATGATCAAGATTTATCTCTTAAAATCCTTTTATATGTAGGCTTAAACAAATCAAAATAAGGTTAATCGAAATAAGAATTTAACAATACAGTAAAATTTTGTCTCGCATTTAATTATTTTATTTTATTTTTTTTAAATAATTGTGATAAAGTTAAATATATTATTGCCTTAAAAGTAATTATTTTTTTAAAAAAATAGATAGTGAACTTTGTCGACCTATCCAAACTTTATCGGTAAAAGTAAAAGTGACAGATGAAAGGCAGTTACATGCCAATAATCCGGTGTTACCTCGGAAACCATGCCAAAATCTACAAATACTAGACTTAAATAAAAACATTTATATTCAACTACACAATATATTTTGAACTTTTGTAACAAAACAAGAGAATTCTTAGACGCCACACCAATCATACTACTTTTTTCTCTGGTTTTTTGGCACGTAAATAGCTGGAAAAACGATTGTTTTTGTTTTCCTTAGAAGAATACAACTATAAATTAATTTTTGGCTCTGATTTATTTAATAAACTAGCTCATTTTTTTCTAATTAAGTAATAAATATTTGTAATTTTATAAATTATTAATACTTTATTTTAAAATAATGGTAGAAAGATGCATCGTTAAACGTATTTTCTACATTTGTCTTTTCATAATTAATAGCTTGATATATTTTCATTCCTTCTACAATTACGAGTTAATTAAATATATTAATTACTCGTAAATAAAATTATTCCAACATTAAACTTTAACTTTAATGCATATTTTATTAGTTTTGATCGTTGTTGTTACAATACTATTAGTGTTTTTCAAGGAAAGTTAAGATTGTATGCAACAATTTGAGATATAACCATACATTTACAGTTTAACTTTATGCATGCTTAATATTAAAAAACAGTTATAAGGAATTTAATATAATAGAAGCATACGAAGGTTGTTATAAATGCAATTTTTATTATAAAAAAAGTAAATTAAAAACGAAAATTATGCCATTCTCACAGTAAAGATCTTCTTCAATCTATGTGCAAATTCATTTACTGCACATCATTTTCTAATTACATTTTTGGTTTGTCTCCTACGTTGATTTAATTTTAAACAATTTTAAACCATTTTTTAATAATATATTTATTATTTATTTCGCAAATTTTCAGTTTTTATCACTTAAAAAATAAAATTTAATGTTTCTTCATTCATCAGTTTGTTCCACGTTCCTATGCAAACTACTTTCTTTTGTTAAAAAAATTATACAATAATTAGCATGAAATAAATATATTATTAATGTAAATAAGAAGTTTTATTAATTAAAAACGCGGCAATTTATTTTTATTAATTCGGGGGAACTAATTGAAAAGAAATTTGCGCAATAAATTAACAAAAGTGTTTTAAAAGCAAAGCATGCCAGTCTATTAACTTATTTATGTATAATACACAATGCTTAGTAGACAAATTATTCCATTAGTATTATGTACACGTATATTACTTACATATTAAAATCATTTCGTACTCTCTCTCATTTGAATTACATATTTGAAATATGGTAAAGCATAATACACAATTAAAATAATAAAAAAGGAACACGTGAAATTTTTATATCTAGAAATGTAAATTTTTTAAAATAATTTTTTTTTCCCTTATATAGCGATTTATTTATTTTTTAATTTACTAAAAGGAAGTAAAATTAATTAAAACTCTTCGCGTTATACACTTTTTGTCTGTAAACAATTTTATAAAATTTAATTAAAAATAATTAAGCCAGTCAGTGTCGAGTAGATAAAGCTACAGAACGTTGGTCGTGGGTTCGCACCTGACTAACGGGTGGAGATTTTTGGCTTTTCTTCACGTGTCTAAAACCTAAATAAACGACAGTTTCCTATAGAAAATCCTTCCTGAAGATAGCATCTCTTGCCAAATCTATTATGTCGCCTTTCCTTATCCCACCAAACTAATTAAAACCTTAATTACTTAAAACTAAATAAATCTAAAATATTATTATTATTGCATTCTATAATTAAGTGGTTCTTAACTTGTGCCGAGTGACTTACTAGATAAAATGCAAAAGGGATACAAGAGGTGTGAGCTGCATACCTAGAAAATGTTTTTCAATTGCTTTCTCACCAGATAAAATTCTAATTTAGGGAAAGACGAGATGTGAACATTAAATTCACTTTCAACGGAAAGTGTAAAGGTTTAAAGTTAAAAGACCCCGTTCTAATTCAAGAATTAATAATAATAAGTAAGAAAATAAATAGAATTCGTAGCAATTAATTGTTTTTCTTACTCCTATTTCAACTTTGCACTGATTTTAAATGTTTTCATTTAAATTAATGATGTTTAACTGAACATCTCTTATTCCATTAAAAATAAGTGCTTCAGATCTTCATTCTAACGTCTATTTGACAAGGATAAAAAGTCTTGTAGAATTTTCTTTCAAAAGTGACTGCGTACAGTTGTTTATATTGGCATAAATTCTACAACGTTGAATAAATTTGAATGAAATTTTGGTTTATAACAATTTATCAAAGCGTATGTCATACCGCATGAAATGTGTAGTTTCTTTAAAATGGAAGCAAATTGGCAACGTTTACAGTTGCCGGCTTCATCGAATTTTGACCTGCATTTTTCTATTTTAATTTCGATTTTATTACAAAAAAATCTTTCGGTTTATTACACGTTAAAGCGTATATATAACGGGGAAATATATCTATAACTTTCGCTTATTAAATTACGACTTTATTACATTTTTTTGACATTATTACTGATGACACTTTGACAAATAAAATATCCAAGTTCAAATAATTTTTTTTTAAAGGAAGCTTTTTTCCCTTTTTTTTATTTTTTTTATAATTATAAGATACAAAATATAAATAAAATTTTCATAAAACAATATCTGGATTATTATTTACAAAGTAATAAAAAATTTACTGTCATTCCATTTTTTTTAATGTTGAAATAAATGTAAATTAAAAAAAAATAAATAAATTTTGTATTTATATGAACCATAAATTTTACAATAAATCGCAAATTTTATTATTTTCATAAATTAAAATTAATTTAGGAAAAATTCCGTGGGAGTTTATATTCGCAGAGCTTACACGAAGAAGCCTGTAGCCTTAGGGCCTGGACCTGTGCGGAAACCCGTGCAGAAATTTATATATAATGGAATTTTTAATTATAAAATTTAGAAAATCAATTTACGTAATTTAAAATGCATAAAGGAAGGAAAAAAGAAGCATAATAAAGCAAGATCCGTCACGTTAGAAGGGATAGAAGAGCGAGGGGTTAGAGCTTCACGAAAGGCTTATTTCTATAATGTATTATTAATAAATTTATATTTGTTATAAAAATTAATTTTATTCACTTCAAAGTATATAAATTAATAATTTAAAATGTTTAATATTATTTTACATAATGCAATAAAGGCTTTTTATTTAAATATTTTATAAAAAAAAAAAATTATGATAAAATTTATAAATAAAAGAAATTCCATTAAATCGCTATAAATTTAATTCATTTTCATTTTCTAGTGTTTAGTTATATTATTTGTTTATTTATTTAATGATAATATTTCTTCTTCTCTATTCAGTAAAGTAGACAATGATGTAAATTAATATATATGTATACTTTTAAAATGTCAACTAAGTAAAATATAATTAAATTATTGCTATGTAAGTTGAATGTAACATAATAAAAGTAGAGAATAATTGTACGAATTTGCGTAATAAATTAATAATAATTTCAAAATTAACTATAAAAGTTAGCCTTATAATTGGAACGTAATAAATTTTATTAAATTATTAGAATTTGTATTACATTATATTCGTTTCTAAATGAATTTGTATTGCTTCATCTTATCGAAATTAAGTAATAAAATATCTATGCAAATGAATTTTATCGAATAGAATAAAGAAAAGGAAATTGTTATTTTTTTTAAAATATATTATTACAGTAAATTTATTGATGATGATACAATAATTTTTATCAATATTTTCCTAGTCATTATTTATAATTTAATCTATCGGTTCGCCTAAATTCTTTATGTTATGGTCGCTATTTCGGTGACGAATTTAATTTTAAATTCAATTTAAAATCATTAATTATATTTGTATATTTTTATAAACTTTTTATGGGATAGAATCGAATTATTTCCATTTGTCTACTACTCGTCCAGGCTTCGCTAATGACATTGGCGTGGTGTCCAGATGAAGAGGGCCACAAAATTTAGTAAAAAAAGTAATATGTATGAAAGTTTCTTTTGATAAGTGATGAAAAATAAGTTTTTTGATGTTTTTTAATCGATTTTATTTATATATTTTTATGGATTTTGAAAGGAATTCACAATTTGACTTGCCAGACTCTTATCTCTCTCAAATCTTGTACTTTGGTACAATACATGTTAATCCTACTATTCTTTTTAACTCAAACTTATAAACTTAGTTTCGAAGTCAATAATGACTTATCACTTCAAAATGCCAAATTATATAATTCTAAAAACAATGCCTTTTTTAATTTTAGCTCTTTCTACGGGCATTTAGAGAGCCTTTTTGTCTATTATCCATCGTGGGTTCGACCAAACCCATAACGAAGGCCTACCAGAACAGATCGCTCATGAAAAATTCCTAGAGAGAGGGAGGGTTGCTGACTCGGATTCGATTTCGGGTCCCCAGAGCAGTAGGCTGACGCCTTTAACCGTCTCGACCGTCCAGATATCGAAAACAACGTTGTTTACTTCAAAGTAAACAACAAAGTATTGATTTCTTTTTGCAATATAAACCTAATTTCGAATGGAATTAAATAAACTTTGAGTTGAAAATATAATTAAAATATTATTTTAATATTATAAACTATTCTGTAGCCAAGCAAACGTTCCGATTTATTTTAGAATGAATAAACTCTAAGAATTTTTAAACAAAAATCTAAAAAATATCCCCAAAATTTAAACTTTTATCAGCATTAATATATGTTTATTTTTACTACAGTTAAAGTAAATTGAATGTGGTTTTTTTATTAAATGTATGTTTGTATTTGTATATTATTTACTAAACTAAATAAAGAATTCTTCCCATTTTACTAAAACTATTTAAAACTTATTAATTTATATATATTATATTCATTCACATAATTGATTTTATAATATATTAACATAGGAACAGCATAAATTTGTTAGTTTATGACTATTATGAGCTTAAAAGACATAAAAAATAATTTGTAAATTTAATAGTAAAATTACATAATAAAAGCATTATATGAATTTACTTTTAATTTATTTATAAATTTTATGTTACGTAGAGAATTAACAGCTAGAGCTTCAAAACAAACGTATGGAAATGTTTCTTTTGTAATTTAAATAAAGTTGAAAAAAATTAATTGGTTAAAAAGCTGAAAGTTGGAATTGGGGAAAGGTTAATAAAAATAATAATAATTGGCATAATTTCTTACATGCTTAGAACGATTTACATTAACAATTAACTGACTACAATCCTTTATCGTATACATTGACAATACACTTTAGGCAAAATGATGCTTCTGGCCAAATTCATCAACACAGTGTTCTCTACTAGACACAAAACAGTACAACGTTCACTACTAGAGACGATTATCGGCAACGTTTATAATTAATATACGCCTTGTTTATAGTGTCCTTAACATGTCCCTCGAATTGACGAAGAGTAATTGTAAACATGGTACAAGGAATAATAATAGTTAATATCATACGAGTGAATATCTAAAATTTAATTTACTTACCTTCAGTTGTACTAACACGCAATTCTATAACCAAATATCAGACTTGCGTGATCTTGTGTACAGTGAAGATCATGAACATGCAAACCATGCCATGACTTGAAATGATAGATTATGCCTGCTTAACAAATGCTTTAGACTCTGTTAGTACCGATGACGATTTTAGATAATATTTTTCTATCAAAAAAATGTTAATATATTTAATAAATAACATCATTTTATAATTTAATTTACGTCTGATAAATGATTTTCGAAGATTTTTAATTAAGTTTAAAGTAGTTTTTATTTGTCTGTTAAGGATGTTGCTTATTATCACGGAATTTTATAAATTGTATATTTTAGAATTAGTGTTATTGTGACAAACTTAAAATAAACTCGTATCGATCAATAAGATTGATAACTCCGAGTAATTTATCTAATAAGCTAAGATAAATAGTACTTTAATTCAATTCAAATTAAATTACTCCATCGGATTTTAGTGTTTTAATGATGATTATTGAGAAACCAAACGTTAAAATTTTTAACGTTGAAAAAATCATATGTAAATATTTTATTCGTTCGTGTGTCTGTTCGTTCGATGAAGATCTCGAATGGTTTGCAAAGGTCACTCGAAATTTTCAGTTATTTCGAAGCAAACGTACGTACTGTACATTCTCACATCAAATTTGATTACGATGAATGGCGAAATCCATATAAAATTTCGAAAAATGTCCAGAAGAATTCTAGAATTGCAATTCTTTTATTATTGTTTTTGTACTTTTTAAATACTTTGTCTTTTTTACAGTATTAATGATCCATCTGATTAGAAGGAGCTATAGCAAATTTGAATATGAATGCATCAAAATAAAGCATGAAATTTCAACCTAAAAGCATAATTATAAATATTTTTTTTTACATATTAATAATCTAATTTGGTTAGTTTTAACAAAAATCACTCCCTTATTAAGATTGTTTACAACAATTAATTGTTGCTTTGAATTTTGGTCATCTTAAAATGTATAATTAGTTTATAATTTTAGTTATAAATAAAAAATTTCTTAATTAATCAATATTTTTCGGATAAGGTAAAGTCATTAAGATATAAGAGTCATTTCTAGACGAAGACTTGCCTTAATTCCCCTTATTCTTTAGGGTGTAGCATTATCAAAGTGTTGATTACCTACGCATCCCATCTTTACAAGAATGAAGAAAAATAAGATGACTTAACAAGTAGCTGCTGATTAATGATACGTTACCACTCCATACTTCATTTTGGACACTATTATAATAATGACAGAGAAGATAAGAAAGACAGGTGTGATCCTTTACCTATATCTAATTAACTTCATCGTGATGAATAGATGGTCGAAAAATATCGAAATTTGTGGTCAGGTGAATAATAAAATCTACAGAACCGATATCAGTTTAATGATGGAAGAATTTAAAATGATAATGCAAAGTACATTTTGGCAGAATAATTTGTTTGCATTTTTTTAATACCGCAGAAAAAAAAGAATTATTATTAAATTTTCTTGAATAATTATTATAAATTTTCGTAAACAAAAGTGGTTTGTGTTGTTTTTTTTTCCTTTAAACTTTATATATTTTTAAACGTTTCTATCCAAGAATTATTGAGCTTTGCAAGAGAAACGATTATTTACATACTTTCCTTATGCTTTTCCTTTTTTCTTATGCTTTCTGTCAAGTGATGTTGATAAATGGATCATGAGAAGGGGCGTATCGGACATCCTACGTCGCTAGGGACCCACAAATACTAACATTTTTCAAAATTCATACAGAGAAGTTGAAAAGGATCCATCAGTTTTTCATGTAGCTTTATAGAGTCTGTTTTTATTATCATTTTGAATTTTTGTCTGTAGGAAATACAGCGTAAAATATACGAAAATATCTTAAATACATTATTAAACTTCGCTTTAAATTTTATTAACTATCGTTAAATTTTGATTAATTTGTTAAAAATTTATATTAATGAATGAACTTCAAAATATCTTAATAATTAATTAAAGAATTTCAAAATAGTTTAATGCTTCAAACCTGCGAATAAATCTTTTACTAACCTAAATTAATAATTTGATTGAATATGATTAAGTAAATCACTCTTCTATAATTAATATGTAAAAATCTGATTTTTTTTTCCTTTGTTAATTTTATATAAAATAATTTAACTATATTGAATATATTACTCTCTAACCTTTACACTCTAAACATGGTTGGATTTACGCGTAAGCTGAGCAAATTACCGCTTAGGGCCTCATCTTACGAAGGCCCCACATTTTGAAATTTATTATTTGGAGGAGGACGATCCTTTTATATTTTGTAGCTATAGTTATAACAAATATAAATTTAGCCCATATAAAATCTGATGTAAATAAACTTACATAAACTGAAGTAGTAATGTAGTTTAGGGCCTTAAGTATAACACGTAAGGGGCCCTTTCTCCACTAAATAATAAATTTTAAAACGTGAGGATCTAAGTTGTAGCACGCTTAACTTATTTGTAAATCTCTCTTTAATTACCATTAAAATATAGATCCATAAGAATCCAAAATAGATTCAACTTACGTTTATTATCCTATAGAAAAATATTTAAATCTAATTAAATGATTCTAACACGGAAATTATTGATTGAAGAGTAAAATTCAACATTCTCTACCAATAAGTGCTTCAGAATTTCTCATCGATTTACTTACTTAACATGAGAATTGAAGCAAACATAATGCTGAAGAAATCGTTATCAAACTAATGTATAAAGTCAAAACTATTGCATTTCCAAAACAAAAGATATCATAGAATAGAAGAGAAAGAATAAACATTATTCGACGATTTGAATAACTCATTCTTTGTCATACGAACACGCAATTCATCTAGATGAAAAATATCATGAAATGTTAACTGATGAAGAAATTATTGAACGCACTCTACACGAATTAAAGGAAGTAGACAATGATAGTGATTAAATTCAGAGATTGGCTATGGTCTGTCTGCTTACTCAAACATTATATATTTGATTGAAGTAGTCATGGTGATTTCCACTGTCTACAACCCAAATATAGGCCTATTAAATCTTATATTTTCTTTAATTTCGCAGTAAAAGAACGAACTTGATATCTTGATAATAATACGTCTATGGTTATTAAGATGTTAAAATTATAATGAAATATGACACATGCCTACTGAGAATGATATCTTCGATAAGATTTATTCCTAATTCATAAAACTTCAACAATGATAAACGTATATTTAAAGAACTACTATAAATATACGGGTTGAAAGTCGCCATTTTTCAAAACATTTTGAATAGAGCAGGGCTACAAAGAATTTCCAATAGATTTTATTCAAAATGATGTCATTGTGGCAAAATCTTTTTAGAATATAAAATATGACATTCAGAAGAATAGTTATTTGAATATTTAGCTATGAAAAATGTAAATTTTATAATGAATAAGTAGAAGAATAAATGTGATTAATACAAAAGCTTATGTTAAGTAAAAACTCTTTTTTTTGTAAAAAAGCTAGATTTTATTGCTAATTTTATACATAAATTAATTATGAACTAATTGTAAATTATTTTAATAACTAGATTCTCTTATAAAGCATTAGGGGAAACCCTGTTATATTGATAGAAGCATGGCCGTCGAGAATGAAGGACCTGTATTGGATCCGAGCCAGACTGTATAAAATTCTAATTACGAAGTTTAGAAAATAAAATTAAATAATTTCAAGTGCACGAAGAAAGAAAGAAAAAGAAATGTGATAAACGTCACATTTCGTTTTTTTTTTTTCTTTTGTCATGTCAGAAAGATATGGAGGGGGCCCAGGGATGGATTTAGGGAAGTTTGCAGGGAACAGCTGCACCCCCTTCTGAGGGTTTTACCCGTGTAAAGCCGGGTACCTCAGGCAGTAAATTTTATAAGGAATATTGTTTCTTTTCTGCACCCATCCAGAAATCTTTTTGTGGATTCCTCTAAAGATTTCTGGATCCACTATTGAAGAAGCCTCAGGGCCCATAATACCTCTCCACGACACAATAAATGGGGATCGCTTTCTAGAATAAATTCTTACGAAGTGTTAAAATAATTATTTCGAATATATACAAGTAAATTTAATATATGACATTAAAAATCTTTATTTAATGCCCTTTTTTTAATTAAGAAAGCTATTATTAAACACGCAAATCAATTATCTAATTATAGTTATAGCGTAACCGTAAACAACATTTACACTGTTTTTGTTACTTCGGATCAGAAATATTTAAATGACGATCACGAAAATACATCAATTTAGTCCAAATAATAAATAATATTAATTAAAATTATTACTTTGAAAACATGCCGATCGTAATTTTAATTAAGTACCGTATACTGTAAAATGTGGCTTTTAATTAAAAAAAATATAATGTAAACGTTATATTCTTGGAATCAATAATGAGTTAATGGAAATATTAATTGATGTAGATTCAAACACGAGATTTTACATTACTGTATTTTAAATCATTATTACTAACTCAATTTATCAATTATTACTAAAATGTAAAATCTTTTATAACTTTTAAACTTAATAATTAAGTATTGATACATTTGTTTTTTAAGTAATAAAAACTTTAATTTAATGACAAGTAAGTTCAAATTTACTTCTGTGAATAATAAATATAACATTATTCGTCAAAGAGTAAGAATAATAAACAATTTACTTTAATATTTCTTCATTTAATAAAAATAAGAATTATTTTACTGCCAAACCTCTCAACAACGACCACTGATAGGAACATAACGGAGGTTTTCGGAGGTTTTTTTGTTTGAATTTCGTTTATGAAAAAATGAAAAAAATGGCCGCTGTTTGAAGGTTCGACTGTAATTTTAAATTTATGAAAGTTATTGAATACTTTATACTCTTTGTTTTGCAAAATAGATAAATAAAAAATGAGCTTCTGGATGATAAAAAATTAAAAAATTATAAAATATATATGAATATGCAGAATATTTTCTTTTTTTTTTTGTTAAATAATTTAATTATTTTTATACCAAAATATATAATTTTCAACGCAAGTTTATATGTTAATGTTATGATTCATTAGTTTCTCATTTGCATTGAATACACAGTAATAATAACGTTTTTCTTTACGTAAGAACAGCAGAATTCGTCCCGAGAGACACTTGATTCTGGGTCTTTCTGGTGGAACCGCGACATATCTCCACATTGCCATACGAAGTGTAAGTTTCTAACATCAACTTAATATATAAAAATTAATTAATTAATTAATTAATACACGTGAAAAGGAAGCAAAGCAGGATCTAAGCTAGAAAGCTTTATTTCCAGGCTAATACTGTTTAAAATAACTATGTAACTATATTTATTCAATAATATTTCATAGATTTTAAAAATTATTAAGTAACACGAGAATTTTAACTCTAGAAATATATAGAAATTCAAGAAGAAAATAAATGATTTTCTGCTTTTTTTCCCTAAATGTTAGTTTAATCATTTCAGATAATTGAGATTAACATTTAAGCATGCAGATTACGAATAATCAATATAATTGTAATTACCAGAAACCCAAAATTTAGAATCAGTTTACTTTAATTATTTTGTATTCAAATAATTACACTTTCTAAGCATTCAAAGATTAATTAATAATTGAATTGATTCCTTTCTATAGAACAATATTCCATAAAGAAATATTGCTAATCTTCAAAAATAATCAATTAAGTTTGTGTTAGAGATGTTATAATATGCTCGATCTATTAAGAATTTCATAAAAATGAATATAATTTCTTAAAATTACATTATGTCAGTTGGACGGGAGCATAATATAAATATATTCTTACATTATTTTCATTATACACACGTGCTACTGAAAATTAAAATCACCAGAACTCGTCACGACTCGGAGCAACGGTTGAAATTTTATATATTTCCCTCGAATAGGGTGATTTTCCTATTTCTACCATTATTGAAACATTCCATACGAATTACATTTAACAAGAAGAATAATTGTGTAAACATTCGCCGTTTGTTAAATTTAATTTCAGAGTGGTAAACATATTCTAAAGGTAAATGTACCCTCTCATCATTGCATTAACAGGCTATAAAACAGTTGTTAATTTACATAACTACAAACGGTTAGATTTCATTATCTGACACAGAAATTGTTGGAAGGCACAGTTCAAAACAATGCAAAATTTCTTAAATTTAATGACAATTATCAAAAGTTTTTGTTTGTTGTCGTTAAATGGGATAAAGTTTACTCAAAGTATATCTCTTCTAGGTTTTTTTAAATAAATAATTACATTGCTTTTTTTTTAAAAAAAAAAAAAGATTAGAAAGTTTATCTCGAATTAAAAGCAGCGGCAAGCATTCTACCGCCAGCACTTTGTAAATTGTCATCAAGTGTTTTCTTTTATTAGAAATTTGCTGGAAGTGAAACTATCTTTTCGTATTTTCTTTATTACTTGCAGCGAAAAAATTAAAAAAATATATTTATATATAAAGTTGAGAAAAAGTGTAATGAAGATTACGCTTCAACGCTTTAGGTTCTCCAAAAACAAACCAGATGGCGACACGGTTAATATGGGGGTAAGAAAATTTACGTGATGTGAAGGAATGCTGAAAGTTGAGGGGGATTTTTTCCCCCTAAAACAATTTTTGCATCGTTTTATTAACTTGTTTAACATTTGTAACATTAAAATATGCTAAAAACAAAAGGAAACAAGTAATCGACGATGCAGAATAATGCGAATGAATTAATTTCTCCGTTAATGTATTCCCTTTTGTAACGTTTGGGTGTAACTTACGTAACTAATTTAGATTAATTTTGTACAAATTTTAGTTTTTCATTGTTAAAAACACCTATTTGCATACTTTTAGCTGAGATTTTTAATGAAATAGTAAGAATTCTCTGCATCATTTAAGTGCAGAGACAAAGTTTAATAGCATTTTACTCTTAATAATTATTTAAATAATAATAATAATAATTCAATCAATTTTTTTTATAATTTTCATGTATATATTTTTAGTTTCTTTGTGTTTAATACAACTTGTTTATTATCCTTCTTATGACTTTGAAACAGGAAAGTAGTGCTATTAATCAATTCCATTGTATGAAAACTTCATAATTTATGTTTTAAAATTATAAAATAAACATTTTTAAGTTAGTGTTGGTATATATTTTTATACGATTCGAAACTCTAGGGATTCAAAAAGTCGCAGTGCATTATAGTAACCCCGAAGTCGTTAAATATCTCACAAAAAGTTAATATCCCCCCTCAGTAGTGCATTGTACATCTATCGTTGTTAAATAAAACAGCCTTGTGACGTGTGGCATTTCCATAGAACATGATTAATGTCTTGTTATTTGTCTAGCGGTTCTCTATCTCGAGCGCAAGAAACCCATTTACATGGCATAGTTTGAGGCAGAAAACACAATAAGCATTCATACGGACCAATCTCCATTGGCATCTTAAGTCAACCAATGCGGGGTTATAAATTCCGAAAGATTTATGTCCGGAAATATTTGGCAAACCTAAGAACAAAAAAAAAATTATTTTATTTATTTTCCTGAAAAAAATCGACCATTTTAGTTAAGCTATATAAGAAGAACCACATTTACTTCGACACTGTTTTAAGTATGATTTTTTAAACTTTTCCCCCATAAAAATTAAATATTTTATATATATTCTAAACTCAAAATAAAATATATTTTCATTATTTTATAGATCACTGAACATACAATTGTTAAACTCACGCAAATTGTAAAAGAAACAGCATAAAATCGTGCATTATCGTTACACATTTCACACGAAAGGCACGAATTTATTACTTTTAAAAATTGTTAATAATTATTTTCCACACTTTATTATAATATTAAATCTTTAAATACGACATAATTCTCGACTATTCTAACATTTTATTATAGAATTTATGTTAGAAAAAACTCCGGAAAAAAATAAATAAAATAATTTTATCAATTTCTATATTGCTTACGAGTGTCAACAAACAGGAAAGAAATGTAAATATTGACAATAAAAAAATTGAATTTAATTTTAGTATCTACCGATGAAATTATTCGTTTCCGTCTTAATGCATCATCATAGCTCCATTCCATTACTGTGCACTCTCTTCACTAACCAATTGCCTCCATCTCTTTTTCCTAACTTTCAGACTATAGTCATCAATTTTTATAAGGCTTGTGTCAACCGTCCTCTCTTATGAACAGTTCACCTCCTAACTTTATTTTTTATTCATTCTCCGCACACCCGTCTTATATTATAACGTCGCATTTTCTTGTTTATTTTTTTATAAAAAAAATTCTAATCAAGTTCTCTGACTAGGTTTTTATTTTTGTCTTATATATATAACTTTAATGTTCGATTAATAAAATGCGTAAAATGGTGCACCGGTTAAGAGTTTGTATTATGCGTTAACGAGTGAGAAAAACAATTTGATCTAATATCGTATAATGGAGTTTAATAAAAATTCAAAAAAAAAAGAATTATTTCTAGAATATTTTTATTAATTATTTTAAGTTTTTATCCATTCAAAATTGCAGTTAAAATATATCTTAAAAACTATAGAAAATTAAGATAAAATAACATAAATTTAAGCTTAGATAATTAATTTTTAAATTGTTTTTAATTATTTTTTTATTTAAAAATAACATTAATGTTAAATTAGAGATGCTCTAGAAGACATTCTGCTTACTCTAACAATCGTTTTTTTTTAAAAAAAAATCGGAATATATATATATATATATATATAGTAAGTTGTTCTTCCAATCTGATGAAAGTTGAAGTTTTACGGCTTTTAAAACCAATTATTTTAAAACCAAATAAAAATGAATTAGTAAAAGTTTCATTCTTTAAAAGAGTACTCCACTATGGGAAAGGTCGTAATATTTTTCTTTTCTTTTTCTCAAAATTGAAATCGTTCAGTAAAACTTCAGTATAAAACTTCAACTTTTAGAAATCTTGAAAAATCTAGTTTCAACCGGATGTGTTGACAGTAATGAGTTCTTTCTTCTTTTCCAGTAACATAAACTTTGGTTTTTACAATGATGGTACCAATCAGGATACAACATCACGTATTTTTACCTTTTCTACAGAGAGGAATAGACATTCAGTTAACCGGAAGGGTGGAAAATTTTTGGAAAATTCACTCTACAAAAAGAGAAATAAGATAAAGCACCGCTCTCATCGCCCGAAGTGTCTAAGTTAAAACTCACGTTGTAAAGTAATGTCGGCAACCAACTTGTATAGTAAAAAATCGAAAGACAAAGATAAGATTTATATAAGCCAAGTGGATGCTGTGATTCGATTCTGGTTTTACGCCCGTTTTTTTTTCTTTTTAGACTTTTATAACAATTTTTTTTTATTATTTTTTACGAGACGGGATAAAATCTATATTTTCCTCTTTATCAATGAAGATGTGGTTTAGATCTATATGTTTCAATTGTGAGATATAGATCTCTCTTCTTCAATAAGCTTTTGCTACATCTCGGTTGCTTCGCTACCAAATGTTATTATTCTCTTGATATCTTTAATAGGTTTTTTACTTTTGATAAGAGAAAATCAAACTCTAGCTTCCGTTTTTAATGTTTTTTCAACGTAGACTAATGACTTTTTTTTCAGTTATCAATTCTATTTTAAGACTTTTGTGTAAAATGCTATAAACATATACACTTAAAGTAAGAGGAGAGGAAGTCTTTCTAAGTGGAAAACCAATTTCAGAAAGACGTCAAGAAGCTGCGTGTTGTACTGCATGTTTTATAAGTTTCTACTCAAAAAATATACACTTATTATATTATTATTGATGTTTTTTTATTGAAAAGAACAGAAAAGACTTTCTTAACTCAAAATTCACGGCAGTAATATAAGCATTTTATATTTTATCAAGCTGTACTAGAAGCCAAAAGAAACTGCTTATGGCCTGAAAGCAGCACGTTCCTCAACTTTATCTTAATCGATTTAATTTATGAAATTTAGTAATATTCTTAATAGAAATAATAATTAAATAATTTAAATAATTACTATTTAGCTTAAATAATATGTTATAACATTAACAAGCTTTTATTAAAGGGTGGAATGATAAGTGATGTGTTTCCATCTGGTGAGCATAATAGGAAAATTTCTCTATAAATAAATATATATATATTATAATACAAAATAATAGAATAAATAAATCAAATAATTATAAATTTTAAAAAATGAAAATTTATTTCGATTTTATAACATTTTTTTTTTTTTTTTTTTGCTTTTTATGAAGCCACATTAAAAATTTATGAAGAGTTTAAATTTCAATAAATTTCATCAGGTATAAGGATATATCTGATGTATCGGATAGATAAAATCTAATTTTTATGTATGAGAAATCATGTAAAAATCATTTAAATCGATTATTGAACATTTTTTGAATGGAATACAATTTATATTAATGTATCGAAGGTAAATATTGATATATATATTATATATATATATTTTTTTTTTTTGGATGAGGGAAAGAAAGTCAATGTATAATAAAGAAAATATTAAAAAAAATTGGAAAGTTTTGTTATTTTATGCAAAATATATCTTCGGCAATTTGTCGAATTGAAATTGGTTTATTGGAAATTTTTATATTCTGTTTGTCGATAAAAATCTATAATGAAATTTAGATTTCATTTCTTAATATTATCATAATTTTAAAGAAAAGCTAAAAAAAGCAGTGTTTCTATATTAAAAATTTAGTTCTATGGACTTAAAATTGTAGCAGGGCTTCTTACAGGTTAAGAGAGGCCCTGACACTGATAAACTTCACCTTTCCGAGGCCTCTACATTGATAAAACTGTGTTATATTTTTTCTAAAGTATAAAATAAAGGTTTTACTTACACATAAACATTGCAATAAAATGAATAAGTTGTAACCCGTGCTTTTGAGGCCTCTGCAAATGTGAAGACAAACCAAAATGGCTTTTCTGGCTCCTTGTAATAGGGTATCAATACTCTAATAAATTTAAATATGGAAAGAAATCATTATTTTGAATTCAAATTCTTATAATTTCTAGGGCGTATTCTTTCAATGGAATATAGAATATTATAAAATACTATATTAAGTTTATAAAATATTTATAATATTGTGAAATAAATTAAATATTCGATAATGTAGGGTACATTTGTGTTATTAATAGGTCAATATCGACTTTATTATTTACTTTTTATGGAAAATAGATATTTTAGTAAGGAATATGCATTCGTTTAATTTTTATTTAATAAACGTTTTTAATGTAAATAATGTAGAAATACAGAAGACCGTAATGGACTAAAAGTTCTTTATTAATACTTGTATATGTTTTAAAATACAATTGATTTAAAAGGATTTTTAGCAATAGTGGACACTTCTCCAGTGGTGTCCGTTAAGTCGAGGGCCTATTGTATTTTATTAATAAATAATAATAAATGTATAAATTTTTATGTATAACAAATTTTTGTGAAGAAGCAAATTCTCAAGTTTTTTTTTCATCTCTTCAAATTTTTGTTATAATGTAAGATAAATTATTGATAAGTATGTTAAATATAGAATTATTCTTTTTCAATGCAGGAACCGTAAAACAATCCATTTCTAAAAATCTGCATGATTCTTCTCTTATCAGAGGATTAGAATAGGTTCTTGAAAGTCTTCTCCAGAATTATTTTTGTCCTGAACAATGTTGAATAGAACTTGATTAGGATCTTTAGAAAAAGGGCCTAACCCAATTAATGAAAGAAAGGATCAATTCTGCATAGAATCCTGATTAGACGATCTTTATTCTTTTTATAAGTTGATAAGGATTTGATCAGGATACAGCATCACAATAATAGTTTCTTGTCAAAGTGTGTTTGTTTTGTTTGGCAAAACAAACACACTTTGTTCATATCAAAAATTTATATATTTTATTTGTTTTTGTCTCGTTTTTGTGGTTTAGAAAGTTTATCCAAAAAAAAAAAAAAAAAGGAAAGAACAAAAAAGCAAGCGAGACAAAGAATCGAGATTTCACATAGAATTTGATTCATATTTGAAGTGAATTGCTCTGAAGCGATTAGGTATCAATATGAATTAACATATTGAATATTAAATAAATATGTATATATATATATATTATATGCATTAAGATATAGACAAACAATAAATTAAATATATATTAAAAATATAACAATATTAAGGACGAAAATTAAAAAAACAAATGATTATAGGTAGAAGTTTTAAAAAGTCGATCTTTATTCTCCGACACAGCTGAAAAGTAACAAAATTATTGGCAGCGTGAGATAATTACGTTGAATTTATGATTATTATCTCTCTTTAAATAATGTATTTCGCCTGTACAAGCGTAACTAAGATTTTAAATAATCCCAATGCCAATAACCTCAGTAGGGTGTGCTCTTTCAAAGCAAAGTAAAATTTTAGTTTGCTAGTGACGAATTATTTCCTTTATCCTACATTTCTGTTATGTTATTAATGTTTAAAGTATTGTATTTTGTAAAATCGATTAATTAATAAGAAGCGTGCCTTTAAATACATTATAAAGTTGAAAAATGGAATGGAATACAGTAGACCCCACTTTACGACTGGTATAAGTTTTCTATTTTACCTGTACGAAATTCTGTATTTACTTATACTTTTGTTGGCTATTTTTTGTCATATTATATAGTCAAAATTGTTATTTCCAAGAATATAATGTTAATTCATGAAATTGAACTTACGGAAGGTAGAACGGCTCGCTCAACTACTGTTTTCTAGCAACTAATTATATTATGAAAACAGGAATTTATACTATTGAAACATTTAATATACTAAATAATTAGTAGGTGAAGCTATAAATTCATTATTTATTATATTATTAATATATTATCAGTTCATCATATGAATTGCAAATACGTTGATAAGGATCTAAGAATCTGATCTGACTGTTGTTTGAGCCTGTAAATTTATAGGATTTATGATGATTTAGGATTTAATAAGATGCTTTATGTGTGCGGATCCACATAGAGACTAATAGGGCTGGGCCCTCAAGTGTCAAGGGCCCACAAAAATTGATTTATTATCATAAATTTTCAATACTTTTTCATTAACAATAAGCACTTATCGTATAGTAAAAAGTATTTAATATTAATAATATAATAATAATGATAATTTATAGCAGCGCTGTCCAACTTATCATAGCCCGCGGGCCATATTTTCTTCACCAAGCATTTCGGGGGCCAAGAAGATTGATAAATGAAAAGTCAGTTTATGTTAATTAAGCAAATATTTTATTTATACTAAAAAGAAACTTTAAAATATTCGTAATATATTAATGAGAACATTGTGGCCGTAATTTTCACATAGTAAAATAATTTTAATATTAATAATAATAATTTAGTAACATAAATTTATTCATAGTAAAATGTACTCGCGGGCCGTAAAAATAATTTGGCGGGCCGTATACGGCCTCACGGGCCGCCAGTTGGACAGCCCTGATTTATAGTATTATTTGTATTAACAAAAAATAAGGTCCCATTGGACTTCAATAAGCCGTAGGTCCCGAAAAACCTAGATCCGCCCCTGGTGTGGAGGCATAATTTTGTTCACCAACTTTGAAGCTTAATAACTCCTATGCTTTTTGACGAAAATGTCTGAAATTTTGCAGGACGATTTGTATTTTAGGACATTAATGCAATTAAATTTTGACGGTTAAAATTCATGGAGGTAGGGAGATAATGTGTCATATTTTCAGTGGGGTCGGACTTAATAAAGGTTTTACTCGTTATCAGCATTTACATTTAAAAAAAAAAAAAAACAAAACTCATTTTTATCCTCAAAATTAATATTTTTTCCATTTTATAATAATTAATAATATAAAAAGTTTTTGTTTAAAAAATATTATAACAGTTGGTGTCACACACAATTTTAACTGTTTTGCAGGCAACTCGTTGCTGGATTTGTATTTTGTTTTCTACTTGTAAACTACTTGAATACTGCATTTTAAAATCTAATAATTTATTTTTTTCGAATTTTTTGACTCAGTTTATAAATATTCAGCCAACATAAAATGTCTTTCAATCGACTTTTATAATGATTTAATTTTTAGAAAAAACTTTCTTTACTTAATCAACACAAAAATTATTCGTAGATAATTTTTGAAATTTATAATATATTTTAGTTTTTATGGATTGACAGTAATACCGTAATACAGTAATACTTCGGTTTTCGTTGACTTCGTTATCGTCGGTTTCGGTTTTCGTCGATTGCCTCGGATTTCGTCGGCGTGCTTAAGTGACCTCGCTGCTAATTTTTCGAAAACAAAGGGTGATCCACGCGTTTTCCGGCGCAGTGTGGCGTTATTTCTCATTGTGTGAACATTACCCCCCGACGGCCCACTTTGGCCAACGGTTCCGTTCCCTGAACACTGGTTGTGGGTTCGCGCTTAGCCAGGGCGAGCTGGCCACGTGAAGTTTTCCGGGTTTTCTTCAAGTTTGTAACGCCTGAATAGGGGCCAGTTACCCTTAAACGAATTTCTCGGAAGGCATTATTCCCCTCGATATGACCATCATAAACGCATACAACTACTATTACATGACAATTACGTCACACTTTATTCACGGGGCGATATAGGCTAGAAGCTCGTATCCAACTAGCTTCTACAAGACAAGACATTACCTAGCGTGTCTAGCCGAACAATTCCATTGCTTTCATCTTAATGCTAATTATCTTTAATCTTAATGCTTTTATCTTTATGCTAATTAGTCTTTTATGTTAATTTCTTATTGCTTTTTGTATTTAACGTTATATTAATTTTCTATAAAATGTGTTTTTAATATGTATTTTGGACTGTCTAGAACAGTCAGTGTTTCCCAACCTTTTTTGTGCTCTGCCCCACCTAAGCCTGTCTAAAGTTCTTATGCCCCCCAACATATACGTTGAACTCTTTTGAAAGGTATCTCGTTGTCGTGTTCGTTGAAGTTTTTCTTGCACTTAATTGCCACACTGTTTTATTGTAACCACAATAAAACCCAATCCTTTCATCAGTCTTTTGCACTTTCCAGTCATCACCAAACGTGACCTGGAACACCACAACTCACGTCTGCCCACTTTGAGGTCTGGGCAAAAAATGTCCTTTCTCCTCTTTCACTGGCCTCAGGGCTTTGTTCATCTATTTGTTTTCAGTGGTTCCCAGAATTGTTAATCCCACTCCAAGGGAAAAGGGTTATAACGGGAAGTTCTAGAAGGAAAGGGAAACAAAGAACAAATAAAATTAAAACTAACTTAAATCAATATTTACAATAACTATGGCATACAGGCAGCTATACAGTTAACTTAAACTCTAGATGAGTCCATTTTCAAATTGCCCCCCTTAACAATCAAATTGCCCTTCTGTG
This sequence comes from Centruroides vittatus, assembly GCF_030686945.1. Classification (NCBI taxonomy): domain Eukaryota; kingdom Metazoa; phylum Arthropoda; class Arachnida; order Scorpiones; family Buthidae; genus Centruroides; species Centruroides vittatus. The sequence continues at coordinate 1,663,072 of NW_027122216.1, read as the reverse complement.
GGGCGTGGGCCCCACGTTGGGAAACACTGGTCTAGAATGAATTAATTGGATTTACATTGATTCGTATGGAAATAATTGCCTCGGTTTTCGTCGGTTTCGGATTTCGCTGATTGTTTTCGGACGGATTATCGACGAAAACCGAGGTATCACTGTATTATGTGCTTATATTTTTATGGATGAGATCAATTTTTAAAAATTATAACGATACTTAAGTCTGTTGAAAATGGTTTATCTTTATATAAATTTTTAATATTTAAATCTATTTTAGAAATTAAACATTACTTGAAAAAAATGAAAAATCATCATGATTCACTTTTTGCTAACCCATTTCATTAAAATAACAACAATGATTTAGGCAAAAGAGCAAAAATAAATTATTTTCAATATCTATTCAAAATTACTGTATAAAATAAAATGTATAGATAAATGTATATGATGTATAAATTATTTTTTAAATAAAAATATGTATTTACGAAAGTTCTAAATATGTTTTTAAACATAAAAGAATTGATTATAACTCAAATCATAAAAAATTAATTATTTTTTTTCATTAGTGACGTATTTAGGTTATTACGGTCCTAAATATGGATTTGTAAACTATTTTAAAATATAAGTTTAAATAATGTAAAGCCGTAATTGTACGATACTTAATACTATATTAAGTATATAATGGTAACTAGTATTTTTTCTTCTGCGCGTTGAACCAAAACCAAACATAGATGGGTATGTACAGTACAGTACAATCAAGGGCGTCGCCAGAGGGGGGCAGAGGGGCAGTTGCCCCTCCCTAGACATGCGAAAAAAATTATTTAAATGCTAAGTCATTTATTGCCCGATTTATAATTCCCGCGCGAAAAACCCAAGAAGATTATGTTTTAATTAAAATAATCTTCTTAAGCTTCTTAAAATTTATGAATCGTTTTTATTTTACCTACATACAATTCATATCCTCTATCAATTTATTGCATCTTGCCCCCCCGGCCCATTGGCTGGCGACGCCCTTGAGTACAATACAGTACGTCGAGATGGTTACTGATCGCTCTAGCAGATCCGAGATCAAATTTGGGCGGTCGAAAAACCCCATAAATTTTTTTGGGTTGGACTTTGCCATCTCTCATCATCCAGCCACTCCTATTGTGGGTCTGGCCGAATCTATGATGAGTAGTAGGATTAAAAGGCCCTCTTAGTGCACTGAAGGCGTTTATTATTAACTGTCTAAATTAGATACGCATTGCGAACACTCAATGCTATATTTAAAACTGTAACTAAGAACGCACTTGAACAATTATAACAGGACCGAAGACCAACTGAGCCGTTTTAGTTTGAGGAATGTTCATATTGCCATTGAATCGACAAGTCGCGAATTCGAAGTGTTCCGAACTGATAATCCGCTTCTGAATATTGTATGTTCCATTTAATTAACAAAACATTACAAATAAATACAAAAACTTAGGTTTTTTAGGTCCATATGATATTGAGGCCCAAGGCACACTTCTGGCCTTTGGGCTATGATCTATCAGTGATGAACCATCATTGATCATAGCTCATGAATTAAAGAAGTATTTATTAATATAAATAAACTTGACAGATGCAGTTTATTCTAGCAATATTGAATCTGAATCAAATTATTAATATTTTGTACTAGATTTAACTATATTATGAATCTATAACTGAGTATTTATTATCAAATTCAATTTTCTCTAAAAATAAAAAGTTGAAAACGAATAAAAAAAAATCAATGAAAAACTTTAATTATTGAACTAATTTATTATTTTTATTGTAATAAAATAATCCGATTATCAAAATAAAAACACAGGAAAATAAAATTAATCGAAATATTGAATATTATCCTTCATAAGCTGTTTATTTAAATGATTCAAAAAGATTTATTTTATTTATAAATTTTTAAATAATAATTTTATATTATATCCATATAACAGAATAATATTATAAACAGATTAAATACATTTTAAAATCGTCAGCAAAAATGAATTTTATGTTTTTATGTATAAAACATTACGTTGTATAACGATTTTAAAATCGATAATAAATATAATTTTGCTCACATTTTAAATTGACTTAATTTAAATCACAAATATGAATGGAGTATTCTAGATATTTGATACTTTAGAATATGATATAGCCTAATCGGAATTTTTTCTGTTGACGGTTTTGAATTTTATTTATAAATTAAGTTTTTTAATGTTTCATTATTTCGATCACTGTTAAATGTTTCATGTTGTTATATTTTATATTTATTTATTCATTTTTATATTTCATCATGAATTAAAATTTACAATAAGTATTTCGTATGCTTTGTCTAGTTTACAATGTAGTCCAATATTTATTTATATATTTGGTACATTTTCCATATATTCATTAGAAGCACTGGTACTACGTCTAAATAATTGTTGAATAGATAAATTATATCTTTATAAATTTAAAATATTGTTTGTTATTCCAAGTTGGAGTTACTATTCTTCTTCCCTTATGACTTTTTTATTTACCCAGAGGAGAAAAACTTTTAAATAATTTGATTCAATAAAACTCATACAAGGTGAATTGATACACAAGGTGAATAATACAGGATGGACATTTTTTCATTATTGAAAGTAGCTGATTTCTCTAAATCATTCTAAAATTGGAAAAAGTGTGTTGAAGCTTGAAGTGATTTTGAAAATATTAAGTGAATGTTTTTTTATATTCTAATACATTTTGATTTTTGTGACTTATTGTTTTATTACAAAATAAGGTTACATCCAGAATGCTGTGATTAATCTTTATTAAAAATAAAAAATCTGATCCAAAGGAAAAGTTCTTAATCTCTACTCCTTTGGGCCTCCTGGAAGTGCATGATGTGCTTTAAATGAAAATAATCGTCTAATAAATAATACTATAAAATAAAAACAAATTAAATTTGAAAAGAATTTTTTTAATGTCAATTATAAATTAGTAGGTTTTCTTCTATAGTAAAAACTAAACTTTCTTTTAAAATATAGATTTAATAAGTCGTTAAAATTATTTACTATTGCTACTATCAATGGAAAAATTTTAGATGAAACTTAATGAATTTTCAGTAAAATTTATTGAGGTAACAATTCTAATGTATTATTTTCTTCAAATTTATTTACAGACGTTTTTCTAAGACGGGATCTTTATCTTTCATCTGACTCTTAAAGGAATTCCCTGGCCTAGGTAAAAGGTTAAGAACCTCTGATCTGAAAGTATTCCTCTACAATCAATAAATCTCAAAATGTAGCTGCTTCTGCATCATTCGTGATTTTTCGTGAAGTTGAATTTAAAATATTTTAAAAAATTCCTTACGGAGTGCGAATTCTTCTTCAAAATGCATTTTCTTTCTCACATTTCGTTTTATACAACTGCTAAAATTAATTTTATTTTTGTTTTATTCCAGGAAAATATCTACAGTATACAGAAATATATATATATATATATTTTCACTTTTGTGTGAATTTTTTTCATACTTCAATATTTTCATAAAATATTGAAAAGTTTCCTTCACAATATTAGATCGTTCGATAAAGCATGTCATCGTGCAATAAATGAAGTTTTTATATCAATTTTCACTTGCGGACAGAATGCACAAAATATTTTCATTAATTAAATTTTAAAATCTTTAACATGGCATTCACGTTTGATGAATATTGTTATATATTAGCAACATTAATGTCTTGGAGCTGGGGATATAAAAAAAACTAACAAAGGAAACTTGAGTCTCTTTTTTCTGGCCAGTGTCACACGTAAATGGAATGTAATAAAAACTATTATGAGGAGCCATAGACTTGTTCTATTCATAATAGCAGGATCGATGGATATACTATTCCTTGAATATGCTCTGAAGTAGAATTAATGTGTCAGGTTACCGATAGCTGGCGTTAGAGTCGCACTACGGCAAGAAGTTGGTTTATCTATTTGGTTAGTAGGTAGTTTTACCTTTTTCAAGCATTTTTGTAACTTCTTTATACTGTTCTGTCAAAAAAAATCTTATTCGTAATTACATTTATTAAATTTTATATCAATATATATATATAATATATAAAGTAATACAGGTAACCTCCGTATAACACGGGAGTTACGTTCCAAAAAATTGCCGTGTTATACGAAACAAAAAACTAGTGCAAAAAGGGGGGGGTTAGGTTCCAAAAATTAAAAAACGATCTGTTAAATCCTTCTTTAAATCGGATTTATTGTTCACAAGTCGAAAGACCGAATGCAGGCAGGCATCGGGGCATACAAAATTACAAATAAAAATAATAATGTACTGAATATTACACTGTAAAAATATAAAATAAATATAAAATAATTTATATTGTTATTTTACTATTAAATTAATTTAAGTAGTAGCCAGGGGCGCCCCTAGTGACCATTTTCGGCACACATTGATAGAATCCGATTTTTGAGCTTTATATAGTAGATTTTTTCATGGGTAAAATATTTATTATTTAAATAAATATTTTACCGGAGAATTATTTATCCTATATGATGATCTCAGCATGAGCATCATCAACTGGTAACAGGTTTTATTACATTTCATGTTGTACTATAGAGTGAACCCGTCTTATACGGGGGATGTTCCCAATTCTCGAACCGTGTTAGAGTGAATCCGTGCTATAGAAGTGTCGTGTTATACGGGGGTTACCTGTATTTAGTTTATAAAAATAGTTAATAAGATGATAATTTGAAATTACAGATGAGGATGTGAATAAATCGAAAATAATCATGTTTTCGATTTAATTTATGCAGGTTTTAAATAGAGATCTGTTTAAAACTGCTATATTGCTACATATTGCGAATGAAAGTTTTGTACATAATTTTCTGTGTATAACATAGCTGTTCAATACATAGGTAATGGTATAATAAGTAAATAAATTTATAATTTCTTACATATGTATGGCAATATAGAATTAGGAAAACCATAGCTTATCCTCTGATACATTTAAATAGCCATAGAAATTTAATCCAGATAAAAACAAACTATTTTTTGGATAATTTATTAACTTTAACACTACATAGTGTGCTATACAATTTTATTTAATTTAGTTTAGTAAGAAATAGTGTTTGGAATGAAATAGTTTTGTATTTTTGACGTGAGAAATTACGTTTCTTATGACACTCACATTGGCTTTACATATTTTGGTAATTTATATAATATTCTGCTACACTATCAAAAGTAGAATATGAATGATTTATTAATGGCCTAATACTTCTGTCCTTTGTTTATATAGGCCTAAAACATCAGTAACATGTCTTTCTTTTATGTCCATGTCATCACTAATCACTATCACTGTCAACATCTAATAATACGGTCTGAACTCTTGCCATCCTACTTTTACCTATTTTATTTGTCAACCTCTAACTCACCATCCTTTAATTATCTCTAAGTTATTATGTAAATAGGTCGAATATGTTGTCTAAATCAGTGGTGCGTAAACTATTTTCATTTCCGACCACCATTTTGTGCAAAATTTTGTCGCGACTCCTGGATAGACAGTAGACTTTTTTAATCGTCAACGTAGTTAAAGTGAAATTCTTTTTGATATTCGTGTGTCAACATGTGCTTCTGTTGCCACAACGCTATCAATATCACTATGTCTGTTCGCCAGACGGTTGCCAAAGTATAGGTATTAGGTACTAATACAAATATTGTTTTGTTGTTTTATTGTTTTCGTAAAAAAATATAGTTCTATTTTTATAAATATTAGAGCGGTTGCGGCCGTCGTTTTCAGCCCAAAACGTGAACGTTGGACGTTCGAGCGCCGCCATCTGGCAATTCTAGAAAGTTGATAATGGCGTTCGCTACGTCTAGCACGGCGAGTAGAAGATCGGTTTAAACTTCATGTTTTTGTGTTTGGGGTTAAAATTGTGACGTATTTTATTAAAATAATGATTATTTAAGGATTTATGAATAACATTGTAAAGAAACAGACAATTTTAATCCAGAAATTATTTAATTATTCAAGTTTTTTGCAAGTGTGTGAAGTGTCTATAGAATTTACATATATTTGTCTTAATAGCTTATCATAATTCTGTAGGAGTAGGTTTGTTCTTCCATGGCATCTTCTACCATCAACAGCGTAATACGTTTGTAAATTTTCTTAAAATAATTTCCCGAGCTGCTTTCGGATTTACATAAGCCACTACTTCCCTCAACAAAAGTATGAGGTCGTCCTATCGTACGGTAGGAGACACGACGCTAATTAAAAATAATTATTTAGTTTTATTAAGCATCCTATAAATACTTTAAAATAGTTTAATTTGTTTATTTACCTTCGCTGGTAACATTCGTCGTTGTTAAACGTTTCCGCCATTTTTCAACAATATCCCATGAGTCAGTGCGCGATGTACTGACTCATGGAATACTAGCGAGTTGCGGCTGACATTTTCAACGCAAAAACGTGTACGTCGGACGTTCGGCACCGCTTTCCTGTAAGCCTAGAAGTTTGGCAATGGTCTTGGGAATGTCGAGCATGATTCCACTGACGTTCCAAACGCCATTGTCAAACTTCTAGACTTACAGGAAGGCAGCGCTGAACGTCCGACTTATACGTTTTCGCGTTAAAAACGTCTGCCTCAACCGCGCTATTGTTCTGAACGTGCGCCGCAACGTATTTTACTTGGAGTTCAAACGTCAAACGTATACTTCTGCTTGCCGTACAAGTTTAACGTTTGAACTTCGGCCGCAACCTCTCTAATATAATTTTATTTCACTGTTTTACTGGTACCTGATAAGTGTTGAAGAAAAGCCTTATATTTTTTGTTGTCAAATAAATTTCTTTGAATTTGGCGACCCGAAAAATTTTCTCCCGACTCCCAGAGGAATCGCGATCCACGGTTTGCGCACCATTGGTCTAAATCAGCGGTTCCCAACCAGTGGTCCGCGGACTACCAGTGGTCCGTAAGAGCTAAAATATGGTCCGCGAAAGATTTAAAACTTTTATTCATTTTAAATTATTATTCCCACGTTGATACAAACTGAATTTAATTTTTACTAAAAACGTTATGTTTTCTATTATAATAGTACTGTTAAAGCATGTTACTCTTGAGTTTAACGATTACTTATGTAAAAGTTTTGATTAAAGTTTATTTTTAGATTGACAGTTTATTTTTCTTAAACCTTGTGGTTCCTGCTAACAACAATGAAATCAAAGTGGTCCCTGGTCAAAAAAAGGTTGGGAACCGCTGGTCTAAATAGTTGGAATTTTTTTTTTTCCTCTAACAGCCTATATTTGATTTGAAATCCAAGAACTAAATCTACTGATTTTTAATCTCCCTCTCTAACCTGTTCTTAACTTTTTTGGCTCAACTTTAATCTCTCTCTATCTCACTAAATTAATAAATAAAATAACATTGCTAATTAACATACATCATAGCTCTTTTCTCATTACAAACTACAATAATTCACCTCATATTAATTAATAAAAAAAGATATGGGCTTAATTAACCTTGATAATCTCCAAAGCCATCCTAAATCTCATTTTTGTAACACTTTAAATTTATCCTATCTTAACACATGGTTTAACATTTCTATACATTTCCATAATTAAAAGTATGTAATTCTCATCGACCCCTTTTCAGAATTCTCGGGAATCCCCATATTAATAGTATATATACAGGCTTAATTATAAATTATTTTTTTGACTACCTTTTCTTATCCTTAACGAAAACTCCCAAAAATATTTAAAAATGAACATAAATTGTAAGCAAAATCATACATGTAGTTGGTTTTGGATTCGGGCCTCACCAATGTGCTGGCCGACGGCCGGATGGCCGAGCGGTAAAGGTGGCAGCCTACCGCTCTGGGGGACCCGGGATCGAATCCGAACGGGTCGAATAATCCCCAGGAATTTTTCGGGGGTGGTCCGTTCGGATATCTCGGGCCCCGTCCCTCACCACCCGGTCGCCCCATTGTGGGCCTGGCCGAACCCATAATGGGCCTACTAAAAGAGGCCCTCTTAGTGCCCACAGGGCGGAAAGAGTTAAAAAAAAAAAAAAAAAAAAATGTGCTGGCCATACTTTTGAGTATTCTTCGAGTGCCTAACCCCTAAATAGGGGCATCTTGTTAGGCACTCTTCTTTGACAGATCGCCCTAGTGTTGTGTTATCCTCTCAATCTTATATTTATAATCGGATAACTTACTTAATAGCGTGAGTATATGCCTAAACTATATTCGGTACTACCTTACGTTCTATTCAATTTTAACGGTCTGATTACTACTTAAAATTAATAAGTCTATACCAGTGGCGTGCCGTGACATTTGATGATAGGGAAGCTGTGTTTCTGTAAGAAGCCGACTTTCAGGGGCAATCAATTAATTGCGCGTCAGGGCCCTTTCGTATTCGTTTGTTCGATAAGCCAGTAAAAACCGTATACTTCTTTAAATGTATTTTTAATAGATTATCCGACGTACTTAATAAATAAGAAAGTTCAATATAATTACCTCCGTTATTAGATTCAATAAATTCCCTACGCCCTCTAAATGCCAATTCTCGCTTTGAGAAAAAACATATAACATCTATTAATTTAGATATATCTATTAATCGTAATTATCTCGTTATAATTTTCAATATTTATTTTATATTGTCTACCAATGTTAAATTCTATTCCGCTTTGATTTCCAAATTGCTTCAATTTTACGAAAGAATCGTCATTCGTCATAAATTTTATCGTCAAAATGTCGAAATTTTTTGTCGACGTATTTATATTTAATTTAGGCATTCGGTCTTTCTCTTTTAATAATGTTTTCTTTTTCATTATATGGTCTCGAGCCAAAACTTTTTTAAAATAAATTTTTGAATCACTAGCCACGATATAAGGGCTAAAATTAAAATTATCAGAAAAACTTACTTGGTAAAACAAAATGTGTGACGAATATACATGCCTAGTACAAAAAATTCTTCAATTGTACGAATATACTTTTAATGAAACTTATAATTAAATATAACTTTGTGAAGAAACGTACATAAAAATAACAAAATATTCTTTACTTTTTAAATCTTAAAACAATCCACTTAGTGAAATACTGTAGCTCCCTACGAGTGGCTAATGAATGGAATCAGAGACGGTCCAGGTAGGTGTGTCCGTGCCAAATCCCGAGGGTGCCGATACCGGTCAATGTCAAATGCCTCTTTTGTCGCGTCACTAGTATATATCAAAGGACGCGACGGGGTTGTTGTAGATTTTAAACGTTTCTCACCATAGCTGTAAAAATCTAAATATGTTAAACTTAACAGATTGTCCGTCGTTCGTTTTCTAACTAATTCGTTTTAGGATCGAGTGTTCACGGAAATTTCCAAAATTTACAACTTTTCGGTCACTCTCATTGAACTGGAGAAATTTCTGTCTTTATTACATCTAATATTACGAAGAGATCAGACCCCACTGTACTCGGCAAGAGATTGGTTCGGTTAAGCTTCTGTTTAAGTAAAACTTCGGCTTTTTCATCGGGGTTTTATTTATGTTTCTAATTCCCTAATCGCTTAATTATTTAACTACTTCTTAAATAGAAATAAGTCGAAACCGGTTACTTTGTACTCGAATATCTGTAGTCTTGGGAAAGAAGTGGAAAGAAATTTTTATGACAACCGATACATAAATCGTAAATTTAAGGAAAATAAATTCTAGAGCTTTTTTTGTACCATTGTACATCTCATTCATTACATTTGGTTGTAAATGATGCAGCCAAAGTAACAGTTAATTTTTTATCACTGTACTAGAATTGTACACGTTTTTTCTGCATCCCCTTACAGATGGGACATACTAAATCGTAATATCACCGGTTTAACATTGAAATCCGTAAGTAATATAAGATGGGAGAGCGGAATAAACGCGGAATAAATGTATCAAATATTTTAATGGATTTTTTTAAAACTCCTGTCAACTATACAGAACTATCATAAAAACATGCCAGTAAATTCCTATCGGTTGGGTTAAATATAAATCTAGTCTACAGTGGGCAACCTTTTTTATAACATGGGCCAGAATAAATTTTACGTTTTTTTTCCGCGGGCCGTAGTAGTTAATTGACGCTTTCTTGTGACTCGTAATTTTTTTAGTCTGCAAATATGAAATAAATAAATAAAAAGTTAATTACTACATTTATTTCTCTTATCCTTTTCGAAAATTACAAAGAATTGCAAAAATAAGTATTAATTAGTTATTTTTCCAATTTAATAATCTATTAAAGATCTCGCGGGCCGGATAGAAACTATTCGCGAGCCGTAGCTGGCCCGCGGGTTGCCTGCCGTTGATCTAGTCTGCTCATGATTCACATAATCAGGCGAGGGTGGCCGAATATCTAGCAGGCGGCTAACAGCCCACAACCGCTCCGGGATATAAAGTCGGACTCTTTACGCGTGTGTCGCTTCTACCAGCTAAACCGGGTGAGGTTGGTGCTCTGTAAACCGCATGTGACAATGCCTATATAATCTGGCTGATTAGAAACTGACCCGGTTTCGCCACCGAATCAATCGAATATACAATAGCAATCTTATCGTTTTTTTCACATGTAGTATAGAAATTTATAAAAGATACATAATGCAGTTATAATAAAATATTAATTTTAATTTTAATTAATGCAAAGTACGTTAAAATATGAAAATTTTTATTTTATAAAATACAAGGGAAGGTCATTGGAAGCGATGGAAGCGCCAATTCCATCGCTTCCAATGACGGCACGCCACTGGTCTATACGCTAATAACAAAGTTTTATTCAAAATTTGTTCAAAAATTCATTAATTTAAAATTTTTAAAATTAATGTAGATAATCGGAAATATAGACCTGTGTTTATCGATATTTCAATGACTTATCGAATCATATGATACATATCGCTGAGATCTAGTTAAATTAAATATCTACTAATGTGAGGTAGATATTTTATTTAATTATATCAAGGGCTTAAAGCAATCTTTGTAATAATTTCGTTGAGATGTAGTATTAATGCACAGGTAGCTACTCAGACTATTCTTCATCTTTTACAAAGACTAATAAGTTATATATATAAGGCTAGAATGTAAGTCTTTCTCAACCGGTTGTAAGTTCGTTGACCTGGTGGAGATTGGGGACTTAAAATCCTACTTCTCGGATACCAGTGTATGTTCTCCGACTTCTAGGGGAAATCGTTAATCAAGTGACAGCATGGTCTAGGGTCGTTCGCGTGTGGGTGTAGCGGAAGAGTCACAGATGACAAGTGTCTCACAAAAACCGGTTTATTTAAACATAAAATAACTTGCACTATGAAACAAAAATGTTTTTAAATCCTGAGCGTCGATGTTGTTTCGTGGTTCGTCGATCGAAGGTGGCCAAGGGGAAGTGGAGTTAATCAGTTCTTAAGGCAGGTGGGGAGACGGTTGGTGTAGCGGCACGGCCCTCAGAAAAGACCGGAAAAATGTTCTTTTGCGCGTTGACACACATCGTCTTCGTGATTCGGAACTTCCCTAACCGAGTTCAGGTGCACAGTTACACAGTTTTCGGAAAAGTCAATTTGTCCTTGAAGATTGGGGATTATATCAATCTACGTTCTTCCTTTTGTTTACCTGATTGGTTCTATGTCCCTCTTTCCCGCTCCCCGATTGATCCCACGTCTGTTCCAAAGCGAAAAACGAGACCTGTTCGGGTTACGAGAAAGATCCGCTTCGAAGAATCTACTTGACATCATCCGTTAGCTCTGGACGGAAAATGCTGATGGAACTTTGGAACTTGCGCTCATATTTTTCCCTCGTTGTCTAGTCTGTGACGTTTTATAATTTTAACGACCCGACGGAATGTTCCTTTTTGTCATCAACCTTCCCCTTTTTCAAAATTTCTATGTTCTAATTATACGAGCGCCTTGTCAAAGGTCCATCTCTACTGGAGGACGCTCGTTTACAATTATTAATCATGTACAATTATTGCGTTCTGTTTTACATCAATAGCATTTTTTTCCCGTCGCGGTTTCATATGACTAGCGCAACTAATCCAATCTTTGATCGGTTTTTAACAATGGAGGTTTTTTTCCTAGTTTCGTTTTAACAGTTTTCTAATATAAATATTTAATGTCAACTCGTTTCTGGGACCTCACATGGTTCTTCAGTAGAAGGACATTCTAGCCGTCTGAAAGTAAAATATTTATTGTTATTTTTTTTTTAAAAAAATAGGTATCTTATTATGGAAGCCTAGCGACTTTCCATCATATTAACAACAGCCAGTTCGTTGCAATTAGACGCGATTTTAATATATCGTAACTTACGTTACAGTAAAAAATTTAAAATATTCAATTATCATTTTTGTGTCCTCGTATCTAATAATAAATAACACAAATATACTGAATTTTGATTAAATATGAAAAAAAAATTATATTGCTTTTTACAAAGATGAATATTTGAGGTGTATGAGCTTATTAATTTTCAGAAATACAATAAAATTTCGAGACGTCTTAAAATGAATTCTGATTTTCTATAGGCTCAGTGTTATAAACTGAGATTCTATTCCCGACAACAACAGTTTGGACTTTAATACCGGTTCAAGATGGCCAACAAAAACTAGAATTTATGTCATAAAGCGGAGGATACATAGAAATTGTAAACGCTCGCTTCATTTATAGGCACCGTCTATCAATTTTTCTTAAATTCTAAGTTAAGCTCAATTAGTAGCAATTAATATTTAATCTTTAATTATGAACATCTTTAAATTCTTTATCGCGATAAGAAACACAGTTGTACTTTTTTTTTTAACTCTTTCCGCCCTGTGGGCACTAAGAGGGCCTCTTTTAGTAGGCCCATTATGGGTTCGGCCAGGCCCACAATGGGGCGACCAGGTGGTGAGGGACGGGGCCCGACATATCCGAACGGACCACCCCCCGAAAATTTCCTGGGGATTATTCGACCCGTTCGGATTCTATCCCGGGTCCCTCAGATCGGTAGGCTGCCACCTTTACCGCTCGGCCATCCGGCCGTCAACACAGTTGTACTAAAAGCCATATTGATATTGACATATCAATTTTAACATCTGATAATTATAATATTTTATAACTTAATTTAATTTCTGTATGATAGTATATAATTATTTTAAAGTTAATTAACTATCGTTAAAACATATTATTCTATTATATGAAAAATGTTTATTTAATTCTAAATATAGGTGGCGTCGATACAGGTAAGCGTGTCGCTGCCATACAGGTGAGAGGTAACCGCCCAGGTAAACGGTTGAAAATGGTACTGTTTGTAAAAACGTTGAGTATGTGTTATCCGTCCATTCATCTTATTATATTTATTATCATTGGATTTGGTAGACTAAGTAAGTAATGTATTTATTTTTAATATTTTAAATCTATTAATTCGTACATTTCAGAGAAACATTTTACAAATGTCAAAATGAAGTTAGGCTTTATCATGATTCAAAATATTACAAAGTTATTTCAGTTACATTAAACGAAATATGCTTTAATGGCTAAATAGTTTTAACATGTACAGTACATTTGTTTACCAAGTAGGCTTGTTCATATTGTTATAAATACATATCTAAACATTACATAGATACATTACACACCCATATATACACATACAGTTGCTTATATATGCCAGTTAAACACGAATAATCACATATACGTGGAAATAAATAAATATACTTATTGAACGTTATATATAGTATATTCTTTCAATAATATTCTGTATATAAGTGAACAAATGGTTAATGTTAACCTAGATATCGAGATGGTGGCTCGTCTCAGATTCCAGAAAAACAAGCAAGGAAACAGTGGGGATGCACATTCTAACCTAATCTAACCTATTCTAATAATTTGGTTGCTAATAATTGTGGTAATTTATTAGAATAGGTTAGGTTAGGTTAGAACATGCGTCCCACTGTTTCCTTGCTGGAATTAGAGACGAGCCGCCATCTTGGCTACCTAAGGTAACATTAACCAAATTTTTAATGAGGGCATTGTTAAAAATTGAAGAGAGTTTCAATTTTGTTGTTTATTAAGGATGATGATATTTATTATTGAGTTAAATAAAGCAAATGATCACTGCTCTTTGGGACACTTCAGGCATATTGCTAATGGACAGGCTTCTGCAAAGACCCTTACATGGTTTAGACACTGGATTCAGCAACAGTGAGAGGGAAAGTGGTCATGTGGAGTTTTTTCCAACATGACAATGCATGGTCCCACACCAGCAACACTATGACTGTAAAGTTGGTATCACTGGGGTTTACTGTTGTACTGCACCCACCATATTCACCAGACCTTGCTCATCTGATTATGCTTTATTTGCTAACACGAAGGACTCACTGTGAAGTCGAAAGTTCATAAATAACAAGGAACTGCAGGCAGTTGTGCCTGAGTGGTACCATAGTACTCCAAAGGATGGTATTCACAACACCATTACAAAGTTACTAGAGAGACGGCCAGGATGCATTGATGTTGGTGGGGAGTGTGTAGAGAAATTACTTGTGGTGTGTTGGACCATGTTTAATAAATAAGGTACAAAAAACTATTATTGTAAATCATTTTCAAATGCATGTCCTAATTGTTACAAGAACCAAATCATCATTATCTTAATATTTTGTTAAATTACGATGATTATACATTTTAAATCATTTTTCTTTCTTTTTGAACATACAACATTTTTTTCACATTTATTATTACTTTAAGTAATTTTAATAAATTGATGTATGTTAATAACTAGATTGTAAAAATGAAGGATATGAAATGAAATGTATTACTTTTTGTTACTTATTTCCTTTTTGGAAGTTCAAATCTGTCTATCCAAAGTATTTCATCCTATTGGTCACATAATAGTAATATTTTAATTCATTTACTAGGTTATTTATTTTAATAGTACTGATGTTAAAATTATTGGATAGTTTTTACACCAGCTAAAGTTTATTACAAGTCAAATTCCAAATGTACAAAATAGCTCCTGGAATTGTAAACATTTTGAAAATGATTATCTTATTCATATTAAAACAGTTTTTGGCTTTTTAAAACATTTTGATTTTGTAATTTGTTTTTACTGTCAAATTTCATCTAATTACAGATATGGTCATCCATATAAATGCATAAAATCATACTAAATACCAGTAAGTTGTCCAGACATACTGACTGCATTCTGCAGGTCAGTCTGTCAAATTTAAATTTATATATTCTGCATTTTTAGTATTGTACTTACTTATTGTGATTTGTTACAAAAACTAATAATAATTGACAAGGAATAAAATTATTCTATACTTTACAATTGCATAGGTAGGCACTGGGCATCGTTAACATCACTTTATTCAGGAATATCTTAGGAATATCTTATTATAGCCTCTCATCTGTCAGCTACAGAATAAAATTTGAACATGTATTTTTCATATTACAAATTTTTCTATAATTAACAACTTACCTTTATCTTTGATATATAGTATAGAGGTGCACATACATTTTAAAAATACATATATTTACTGTTAAAATTTTTCTACTAGTGTCTGTCTATGCACCCAGTTGTGGAGTGTAGAATAGTAAATTAAAGAAGACACAGTTTTGGAATAAGTCAAAGGAATAAAATAATAAATTTTCTCTTGTTTCTGGAAGACACAAATGTAATTTTAGAAACTAGCTGATCATTAAGTGAAAATGATTCATAATGTAATTGTAGATGATGAATTCTTTGAAACTAGGTTAGTCAACATTTATTGTTCAGAATAGTAATTAAGTGAACGAAAACATGTATGCAATCAGTGGAAATAAATATTTCAAAGAAATTTGTTCTTTATTAAAATACTTCAAGATATTTGTTGAAGCCATACTGTGTTTAGCAGGGAAAACTTCAACTGTTGAAAGAGATTTTTCCAATAATAAAGTTTTTAGAGTTGTAAGAAAACTAGATTGATTGTTAAAACATCCGATGTAATGACCATTAAAATAAACCTTAATTATACCTGCGAAGAATTTTCAAATGTATTAAGTCAAGATGATAAACTTATGAAGAAAATATCCATTTAAATAAAGAAATTTGTGTCAAATAAAAGAACGGTCAGTTAAATAAATCAATTAGTTATATTTTTGTTGATCACACTGAAAATAATGTACTATTATTATTTTTTGAAAATGTGGTCACTTTAATATAAGCTTGCAAATTCTCAAAGCGATTCTGGAAGTTATTCATTCCAGAAGTAAAAAATTTCAGGAGATTTGGCATTCTTTAGTCTGTTTTAACATAGTCTATACCTCAAAAGTTGATTGTCTTGTTAAGTAATCTACAAAAGTAAATTCTCTGATTTCCAAATTGAGGCTAAATAGTCCTCAATTTAGAAGTCTGAGATGAAGAATGAAATGAGGAATATGGCATTCCCATATTCTTCATTTGGTGAAATCTATTTCTTGTTTATTGAACTTTCTGAAGCCAATAAATGCTTTTGTATATTTTAATGTTATAATCTTATAACAATGTAAAGTCAAAACTTGATAACAGTTTTAGAAATTAGCTTTATTGTTGTATTTCACATTAAAAACATTTTAAAAGTCTTAATTAAAAAAAATGTTTTGACTTATCTAGATTAAATAGATTAGAAAAATTTCTCATCCTCTTCTGTGATTAATAAATTATTTAAGTTATGGCTTAACACAGAAGTGAAATTTGCTTAATATGCAGTATGTCTTACAATTTTAAATATATTTTTTGTTGTATAATGTAATAATAATAATAATTAAAATTGTAATATTTCATTGATATATTGGACATTCAATAATTAGACATTCTGAAGAAAATATATACCGTAGGCCCTCTGTTTAAAAGATTCCACTTCAATGGACAAAAAATTTCTACCTAAAAGGAAATAAACTGTAGAATCTTTTCTTATTTGCCAATAAAGCATATTAAAAGTTTGGGTCAATGAGTCAATGAATATAAATTACTCAGTATACTGTACTTTATAATCATGTTTTTTACTTATACCATATTTACTTGCATACAAGACCAGGTTTTTATTCATTTTTCACTACTTCAAAAACCTAGGTCGTCCTATATGTGCGTGTGAAGGATTCTTTGCGTTTTTGCAATAATTTTTGTAAACTGTATATTCACATTTTTTATTGGATGCTCACCCTTTGGTGTTTAAAAACAAAAGTATTTTATCAGGGTTGTTTGAATCCTCCTTGTGTATTGTCAGAAGTAAAGATGAATAGCAGTAGGAAAAGCAAAGCTTTTGAATTGAATTCCAAAATCATACGAAAGCCCGATATAAGTTTTAATCCATTCCCATGTGAAAACAGATGATTATTTGGAAATCAGAATTTGGAGAAACTCTTAAAGTAATCGACAGAGAGTGGATTCAACTGTTAAAAATTGGCATAAAAGGTTTCCAATTGTCCAGTCCAGCCTTACACGAAGAAATTCTGTTGTCGATATTACAAAATTTTTTTCTAAAGTTTAAAATGCCAGTAATTTCTGCAGGTCAATGTGTGCATTTATGTGCATTTGATATTTTATTTCTGATTAAACGAAATAAAACTAGAATTGTATTAATAAATCTAATTTTCTTTATTTTAATCTTAAAAGACACACCTCATGCTATATGCGAGATTATCTTATAAGCAAGTAAATATGGTATATTTTAGCAGTATTTTAATACATCCTGTACAAAGTATAAGTTTGTCATTAATCACTTGTGTTTTTATAAATGCATTCAATTTAACAAACTTATAGCAATAGTAGACACCCCCTTCCCCAATTAATCTGTTAAATCAAAGATTACTGTATATATAGTTTTTACTTATCATCTCTTTTGTATATATTTTATTTTAACTTAAAGTAAATAAAAACCAAAATTAATGTTTCAATTTTGTTTTTATATACATTAGTTCATTCAGTATTAATTTTTATCTTCTGAATTTTTCAGTATTGTTTTTAATAAGAGCTAATATATAATGGAAATAAGAAATGACAACAATTTAAACTATTCTGTACATGTACAAGTAATGATTAAAATTATTAGAATTTAATGTTAAGAACACTGTTAAGATGTTAAGATTGATGATGATAAGTGATAACAATTATGTATTATCATTCACATGTTGAGGCTGATATCATAAAAATAGAGCTTAAAAATGATGATAATGATTTACAATAATCAAAGTTTAAAATAAAACTTTATTATAATTGTATTAAGTGTATTTTAACTTCAATTTTACAGGACATGCTAATTCTGATAACAATAAACAACTGATAACAATACCCATGATTACAATAAATGAATTCTGCTGTATACATATTTTGATACATACAGAGTTATTTCAAAAGGATGGTACAAAAGTAAAGTTGATTTATTTGTACCTGAAATAATGTATAGCAACAGTAATGTCATAAAAGACAGACAAATTTATCAGTTTCCAATACACATTACAAGTGTTCATTGTGGGCACTATTGGTGATATGGTAGATGTCAAAAGATGGGAGTTCAGTTTTGTCCAAACATATCTCATCATATCCTCAGTATCAATTCCATTGCTTCAGAGATGCATAGTTTCGTTTTATCTAGTTGCTGTGGAATTGGGGGCTGATACACTGCTTGCCTCCAATGCCACAAAACAGATGACCTGACCAATTTCAAGTACAAATAAATCAGTTATACTTTTGCACCATCTGTATATTCAAAATGATTTATCATTGCATTATAAATTATGGTAATATGAATTACTTTAAATACTGAATCATTTAAGTATACACACACACACACTTCTAAAGTAATTCCTTCCTCAGTTTAAAAGTCAAAGGATAAAGATTTTTAATATAAGAAACATTCAAGTATTTTTTCCTCTGCTAAAGTAGTTTTGTTTCTTTTACAAAGATTGATCAAATGAAACCTGCTTGAGTAAATTCATTAAGACAAACAAAACAATATACAGTATCTGTTGGTATGGCATAATTAAACAAAACAATATATGGAAAAACTGGAATGCACTTTTGTTCATTAAAAAAGGTCACTGTAGAAATTCAGACAAGTATCTCACTGCTTCCTCGACTTCTGCATCAGAGTTAAAGCATTGTCCCTTAAGACTGTTTTTTTAAAAGGTTTGAACAAATGAAAGTTGCATGATAACAGATTGAAGACACAGGAAGGGTGATGCAGAACCTCCCAAGGTTTTTTTACTAAAGCATTTCAGTGATCACAATATGCAGTCAAGCATTGTTATGCTGATGCAACAAAATCACATCATGTAATAGCATGCCTGGTCACTTATTCTTTATGGTCTTATGCAGCTTATCCAATGTCGCATTGTAGCAGTTGGCATTGATGCTCACATGAGTCTTTAAAGTCCAACAAAGGTTTTGCAATGTCAAAAAATATTGTAATATAACCGTACAGATGAAGGCCTGTGACTTGAATTTTTTTGTTTGTTGGTGAGCCAGGATGTTTCCATTGCATGCTTGCTCGTATACTGGTTGCCTTAAAGTGGGTGGCACCATGTTTCAACCATGGATGGATTCTGAATAACTCTGGCCATGTGTTCACTACTCTATGTCAAAAAGAAAACAGGTAAATGAAACCTGTTTATGCCATGTCATGTAGTATGGCACAATGGGAGGAATGATGTCATTCATTCATTCATTTGATCAATCCTAATATTTTTAATTATTTCAAAATTTAGATATCAATGCTATTCAGATGTTTATTTTATCCAAATATTTATTTTTTTTTAGGTCATAGTAAAATATTTGGCCAACAACCATGTAGTATTGTGCAAACATTACATGGTGAATGGTTTTCTCGAGAAAATGGTGATAACGTTGAAACTATAATAGATAGCAACAGCATGACAAATCGTGGTAATTGTATTGAAGTTTTAAATACAAACAGTGGCAACTATACAATTGTTTTTAAAGACAGGTAAGAATGATTTAAGAGTATTGCTAAATATGTATATTATATATTTGATATTAACTGTAGTTAATTATTTAAATGTAATTAAATTTTAGTGAAATTTATTTTATTATAACTGAATTAATGTTTCCTATTATTTTTCTTTTAAAATAGTTTTGATTTATGTTGTTTAGTCTATCTTCTTATACAAAGGATATTAAGATGTATATTGAATGACTTTTAGATTCTGTTGTAAAAGACTAACTTGATTATAATAGTATATTCGATATTATTAAAAAATACTACAGTCAGAGTCACATAGTAATAAATCAAATAGCATATAGAATGTGTTTTTCTTAAAATAAAGGTATTACGAATTATCTCGTAGTTGGCTTATGTAACAGAAAGCTCTTCGCTAAAGCCAAACTACGAGTTAATTCGTGCACAGACACGATTCGTCCTGTCACTTCGCTACAGCCAATCGGAGATGTGCGTCTAAATTCATTAGTAATAAATCGGATATAGAGGCGAGCACATCACATTTACGTCTTTTTTGAGAGTGTTATTTTTTATTTATTTTTATAATCAAATTATAAATATCCCAAAATGGATAAGAAAAGACCACTGACTAAAAAACAACTTGATTACTACACTAATCTAAGTGATTCAGAATCTGACAAAATTTTTGGTGAAAATGGGGGAGTTTATTTGGCAGCGAAATGGTCCTGTTACTGTATGTAAATGGAAAGACAAACGAGAAGTCCTTACCATTTCAAACATGCACGTTGTTGAAATGGTAGAGGTGTTCAATCGCAATGGAAAATGTTCGATGAAACCGAATATAATTCGAGATTATAATCATGGAATGTCTGGCATTGACGATCAGATCAAATGCTATCGTACTACACAGCTCTAAGAAAGACTATTAGATGGCCCAAAAAGGTTGCATTACATATTATAGAAATATATATACATAATGCGCACAAACTCTTTCAAAAAGCAACTTCTTCTAAAATAAAACTTATAAAGTTTAGAGAAGCATTCGTCAAAGCGTTGATTGGAGAAGAGATTCAACCAGTTTCAAAAAAAATTAAATTGCAGAAGCTTCACTATTTACAGAGTATCCCATCTACTCAGAAAAAACAACATCTGACAAAGCCATGTCGAATTTGTACCAAAGCTAAAAAACGCCGAGAAACGCGTTATTTCTGTCCAATCTGTCTTGAGAAGCCAGCCCTTTGCGTAGAAGATTGTTTTAAAAATTATCACAAACAATAAAAATATCGTTTTGCTTTCGATTTTGAATAAACTTTTTATGATTATATTTTCTGTTCATTTATTAATAAATGTTCTGTTCATGTAAGCCAAACTTGATTTTTTGTTTTTGCCCCTGAAGCTATCTATTCATATTTACACTGATATACTACGAATTACATCGTAGCTGCACAAATATGGCAAGGAAACAAACTACGATATAACTCGTAGGTGGCGTCCTAGGCAGAAACGGTAACTACGTTGTTTAGTCTATCTTCTTATACAAAGGATATTAAGATGTATATTGAAATTTGTTCGTGTTTAATTTATAATTTGTATAAAGATTTCTGACTGTGTATTAAAATAATACACAGTCAGAAATGTCAGCAAAATATTACATTAAAAATATACTTAGGCTGGTTTTTTTTTTCAAGCTCCACTGGTGTATAAAAAAAAGACAAGTGTAAATAACAAAATGAATTTATTACCAAAAGTTAGGTTCAAACTTGGTTACTTTTCGACATAATCACTGTGAAGATTGAGGCATTTGTCATATCTGTGGACGAGTTTTTCCATCCCCTTGTCATAGAATGCTGCCGCCAATGACTTGAGATGAGCCCTAACATTGTTTTGAAGATTGTCATTAATCTTGAACCTCTGCCCTCATAGCCACTTTTTCTGTTCAGGAAAGAGGTGGAAGTTGCTTGATGCTAAATCAGGGCTATATGCTGGGTGTTTGAAGTTGGTGTAAACTTCCACCTTTCAGACTTCCACCCAGCTTAAAACTTTTTAATGTGTGAAGACTTTCACCTCTTTCCTGAACTGAAAACATGGCTAGCAGGGCAGAGGTTTGAGACTAATGACGATCTTCAAAACATTGTTGTTAAGGCCATCTCAATTCACTGGCAGCAACATTCTATGACAAAGGGATGGAAAAGCTTGTCCGCAGATATGACAAATTTCTCAATCTTCACAGTGATTACGTTGAAAAGTAACCATGTTTGTACCTAACTTTTAGTAATAAATTCAGTTTGTTATTTACACTTGTCTTTGTTTTATGGACCATTGGCGCTTGAAAAAAACAGCCTTCATACATTTAATATTATTGTTTGATATATATTTTGAAAGTAACTGCAAAGTTCAGGAAACTGAAATATTTTTGGACTATTTTAATCTAGCATCAGCACATCAAATAAAATTTGAGACAATAGGGGAAAAAAGTGAAATCTACTCCGCACGTGGCGCTAGTATCGACGAGGTTGTAAAAGTTGGAATTTGGTTAAAGTATAATTTAAAAATGGATTATAAAATTAAACAGCTGAAATTTAAAATAAATTTCAACTATTTAATTTTATATATATATATTTTTAAACTGTTTTCTGGTTGGTAAAATACAACAAAACTTCTTATATCTTATGTTCACTTGTATTTAATATGTGTATTTAAAGTGTGGTACATATCCACTATTAATTTTATAATTTATTCTTACAAGGGGAGGGCACGACCTGGGAAATTCACTTTGGGATGAGACTTGGTATATAGGTAGTACTCCTTTAGGATGTTCAATCCTCAAAACAAGAAAGCGCAATGGCCAGCCAATTTTAAGAAAAAGGCCTTTCAAAATTCGAGCTCAGCTTATGTACTAATAAGTTTCGCTAGGTCAGCAGCTGCTGAGCAGCTCAGTTGACATCGTTCTTGGCTACTGCCAAGTCGTTCAGGGTTCAAATCTCGGTCTCGATTAGTGTTTTTTTTTTCTTTCTAAAAATTTTTTAAAATAAGTATTTTGAATATATATAAATATTAAAATTTTATTATAATAAACAATTTCGTCTAAAAAAATGTTTAACACGTATTACATGTCATTTTAATTATAATAATACAAAATAATAAGTGTATTAATAATCATCATCATCTACTGTTGGTAAATTGATAGTATCTTCATTCACAGACATTTTACTGTAAAATATTGAAACTATTTGTATTATGGTGTGATATATTACGGAACACTATGATCTCTTCGAAATCCAAAAGTAAACTGACACTCTAAATATCAGGTCAGTCCATAAGTCCATGCACATTTTTATGACCTTGAGAAAAATTTTGTTTTGCTGTTGAAAATGTCAGTCTAATGTGATACTTTTCACACTGAAGTGTTAAATTGGATTTCATTTATATAATACTGTTGGAATTGGAAACATTTTAGTTGTTTATTTTTGTTAAAATGGAAGTAAAGGATGAATATAAAAGACATGTTTTATACTTTTTATTTTTAAGTGGTGAGAATTGATAATAGTAGTTAGTAACCTTCGAAAAATTTGATACAATAGAATAATAAATGAAAACTGTTGTTCCATAACTAATTATTTAGGCCGGATGGCCGAGCGGTTAAGGTGGTAGCCTACCGCTCTAGGGGATCCGGGTTCGAACCCCGACGGGTCGAAAAATCCCCAGGAATTTTTCGGGGGTGGTCCGTCCGGATATGTCGGGCCCTGTCCCTCACCACCCGGTCGCCTGGCCGAACCCATAATGGCTTGCAAAAAGAGGCCCTCTTAGTGCCTACAGGGCGGAAAGAGTTGAGGAAAAAAAAAAAAAACTAATTATTTATAACTATTATTATTAATTATTTTGTATTATTAAAATGACATGTAATATGTGTTAAATAATTTCATTTAAAAAAATGTCTATTATAATAAAATTTTAATATTTATATATATTTAAAATACTTATTTTAAAAAATTTTTAGAAAGGAAAAAAAAAAAAAAAACACTAATCGAGACCGAGATTTGAACCCTGAACGACTTGGCAGTAGCCAAGAACGATGCCAACTGAGCTGCTCAGCAACTGCTGACCTAGTGAAACTTATTAGTACATAAGCTGAGCTCGAATTTTGAAAGGCCTTTTTCTTAAAATTGGCTGGCCATTGCGCTTTCTTGTTTTGAGGATTGAACATCCTAAAGGAGTACTATCTATATACAAAGTCTCATCCCGAAGTGAATTTCCCAGGTCGTGCCCTCCCCTTGTTAGATTTAATTAAGTAACAGTGCTGCTATCATTTATTTTAAATTTCATGTTTGTAAGATGTAATTAATATTAAGTATATAATTTTTGTGAAATATATACAGAAAAAATACTTGTAGTTCTGTTTTAATTAAATTTTATATCTAAATTGTTATTTCATATGGAAAATTTGTAATTTAATTCTGTGAATATTGTAAATGACTTGGGTTTTCTTTCATGTAATTTTATATTAGTTCATATCAGACCAAGGAATTACATAGCTGTTTATAATTATATGCATTTTCTCCTTTTTTTTCAAATCAAATTTCTTCTGAATGATTTGATTCTTCTTTTAAGTAAGTGAAAATTTATGAAAGGAATAAAATTTCAAAATATGAACAATTTTGTAGTTAAATATTTACTGTTAATTCTTTGAAATATTCAATTTTTAATTAGATGTTATTATTTAAAGGAGTTTGTCATGATGTATATGCTTCATTGTTACAGATACTTTTATTTTCCTAGAAATGTGAGGAGAAACATATCCAGATCTATATGAAATTAGTTATACAAGAGCTTTTGTTTTTATGCAAGTAGCCTATCTGAATTGTTATTTTATGTTGGATATATTAGAAGATAAATTTATAGTTTTAATCCTTGATAACTATGAAAGCCACATAACCTATTCATCATTGTTTACAGAACTTTATTGTTCTGTAAACAATGTTCCTCTTGTTTCATTACCTCATATTTTACATAGTTCTTGTTATAATAAAAGAAATTTGAATGCTCATTGTAACATAATTAACCAATTTTTCTCAGTTATAATGGTCTGCAGACTACTAAAATTGAGTTATATGAAAGACTCAATTTTAGTAGTCTGTATCTCTTATTTTGTAAAATTGCCTTAAATGAATTCAAAATGATTCAAAATCATCATCTCTGGATCAGTCGATTCTTCCAGAATATTTTAAATTTAGTTTTTTTTTTAATAATTGAATTTAATACAAGATGGTGATTTAACTGTCTATCTTTAGTTCAAATTATGTAATATCTTTGTAATTTATTAGCCTTATTACATAGCCAATTAAGAAATGTCTGATAACGTGCATCTTTGCATCTCATTTTATATTGGGGAACAACCTAATCAATATTTTAATCTTATTTTATTTAGAATCATTAGTTGCTATGTAAATATGTGGTTTTAGCACTTTAATTTGGCTACATGGATGGGTTTTTAAGATATAAATCAGGGATTTATATCTTGTTCTTGACAGATAACATTGAGAATAGCATGTGCTTATTTGGATTGTCTGTATTGCAGCTGTTGGTCCTCTATATTCTGTGCAAATTTTAACTCATTTTACTTTCATTTAACTCCAATTATGACTCCAAAAAAGAATGTGTCACTGGTACCAAACATAAACACTAGTATACACTTCATATATATAGTTAATTTAAGTTTCTTGCAGTTCATAGTGCTTTAGGGACATAGTATATAATTAAAAGTCCATGATATATTGTTATTGTTATTGCAGATCACAGTCTTGCTAAATCATTAATCCTGCAAGATTCCCAAAACAAAAATGCTGGAAATTCAGTGGTCAAACTGAATTAAAAATAACCGAATATTTATTGCTTTGTTAATTTATATAAATTAAATTAAATTAAAAATTTTTATAATTGAATTAAAAATCGTTATAAATTAAAACTGCTTTTTTAATACATTATAGATCATGTTATCATTGTGTTCGTCTTCTAGTTAGAACTATAAATGTTTTGGATAAAGTTGAAAGTAAGTACATTAAATAAATTACTTTATAACAATAGGAATAAATGTAAAATATTTAAATTGATTATAATATTAACTAATTAAATATCAATAATAAATATTTTTATCTTGAGGAAACCGTGTTTTATGTTTTCTTTCTTGCGAAGACACAATGCAGTGACAGTAGATTTAAAACACTGGGCAAATTTTCATCCTTTATTCAGTTGGATGTTTATAATAAAGGATGAAAATTTGCCCAGTGTTTTAAATCTACTGTCACTGCATTGTGTCTTCGCAAGAAAAAAAAAAAATACGTTAATCTTTTCTTTGTTACATAATAAATAATATGTATTTTTAATCATAAATATTTTCAGTTAAAATTTACTATATGATAAACTAGTAACTTAATATATACTTATTTGTATTCAACATTATTTTCACTTGCTTTTAATTTGATGCCAGAGGTTTATAATTTAAATGCTGCCTTTATAAAGTTGAATGCATTATTTCATTGTCCTTCATTTTTTTTTTAGCATATGAATTAATAAATATTAGTAGATTTAGAGAATTCTTGTTTGACAGTTCAGGAACCAATTGGACAGATCATATTTTCTAGTATAAACAACTTTTTATTGTTTTGATTTGTCATCATATTTTGAATGTACAAAGTAACTTTATATTGCAAACAAAAATAAATCTCTCCAATTTAAATTAAAATATTAAAAAAAGTTATGCTTCATTATAGAAAAGTATATGCACTTTTCAATAATGTAACATTTGAAAACTGCTCTATTAGGGCCGATTTACACACAACAGTGACATGCTGGCACAGTGACTGTTTGGTGCATAAACATCAATAAATATCAGACATAGCCAATCAGAGTTTCATCTACAACACATGATCTGTATTCTGTCAATCATACAAGTGTCATACATGAAATTCTGATTGGCTATGTGTGATATTTATCGATGCTTACTGCACTGTGATGGCATGTCACTGTTGTGTGTAAATCGACCCTTATGCTTGCTTCAAAATGCTTCACTATACATGCCTAGGTCATTCAACCAATTGCTGCAGTTACATTTATATACCACTAATGAGCAAATGGAATGTTTGAATCAAATGTAAATTAGCAATACATTTTCTTAAATTTCTTATGCTATGTGTAAATTGCAATAAAATATTATAAAATACAGTTATTAACAAAGAAAACTTCCATAAGTAAGAATTCATCTTATTTGATGCCATTTCCTGATAATGTCAACTGCATGGAAATGAAAGTATTATCCTGTGAAAAGTCTATAAGAATTTAATTTCCACATCTAACAACTAGAGTTTTTTCATTTTTAAACAGTACTTTCTGAATTCTGATAAGTGCCCTCCAGTAGCCAAGTTCATAAAACCACCAAACTCTGCATAATTGAAGTTTAGACTATTTACAAAAATTATAATATTTTTGAGTCTATCTTCATCCTTTTACATCACCACAGAAGTAACAGTTAACATGATTCTTTTTTATTTTAAAACAATACTTCTTAAAAACAAAGGTAAAAAATGGGTAAAAAATCCACAATGTTAAAAATGATTAAGTGTCAGCCTTTTACTGTAGGTTCTGACACTTTTTACATTAAAAAATATGAATTCTTCTCAATTTTTCATGAATACTCAGGATATTTTCTCTTCATAATTGAAGCCATAAATTGTAACCATATGCAAATGAGGTAGGAAAACTCGTATCTACCACTAGAAGGCTAGAAGCAGTTTAAGAATGGATAAGGAGAACATAGTAAGAAGAATTCATGTTTTTTTAATGTAAAAAGTGTCAGATCCTACAGTAAAATGTTGACACTTGATCATATTTAACATTGTGGATTTTTTACATGTTTTTTTACCTTTGTTTTTAAGAAGTATTGTCTTCAAACAAAAAAAACCATGTTAACTGTTACTTCTGTGGTGATGTAAAAGGATTAAGATAGACTCAAAAATATTATAATTTTTGTAAATAGTCAAACTTCAATTATGAAGAGAAAATATCCTGAGTATTCACGAAAAATTGCACCAAAGTCTGATAGTTAGTCGGGGGTTTGGGCATGGGAAATGGGCTGGAGTTTTCTGGGTTTTCTTCACGTTAGGAACACCTAAATAGAGTGCTTTCCATAAGTCTTCCTGGGATAAGTCCCCCTCAACAAATCGCTCATGTGTCGCATTGCTCTAACCAAATAAACCAAACTAATTCTAACAAGCAATTATTTGTTGTGACATCGTCACAATACCAGGCTGCAACTTTTTGTCACAATGTTCTCAATTCCTTTAGTGGTGTCCTGCTCCTGTACTTCATAGTTTTCCTGTTAGGAATAGAGTTGTGCTGGTTATCTATCTAATGCCTTTCAGGGAAACGTTTTGAATTGATATAACGTGACTTCCAGTTTTTCCGTCAGAAGTTCATATATAGTGCTCCTAAACATATCTGGTCCCGTCTATCTAACACCTTTTTCGAGATTAAGGAAGGACAGATAGACAAGGAACATCAGTCAGAATTTATAGGTCTACAATTTTTTCAAATTGCAGCCCGATAATTTTTCTATAAACACGATATTTACAAGAACATACTTCCCAAGTAGTTTGTACAGTTTGTTGCAAAAATATAAACACTTTATTATCACATAAAGGTAATTATTATCTAAGAAACTCAATGTCACCTTAACACCGGAGGTGAAATCAACACTAAATCCGAACCTGTTACCAGTGTAAATCATGTGAAAAAACCTTTCTTCACACATGCTTTCGAACTTTCTAAGATAGTTCTTCCTCAGGCAAAAATCTGATGGGATGCTTCAAAAAATAGAATGTGGAGATTTAAAACAAAACCAAAATGAACAAGTTTCATTATGCGAGCATTCAGTTTTGTTTTAAATCTCCACATTCTATTTTTTGAAGCATCCCATCAGATTTTTGCCCGAGGAAGAACTATCTTAGAAAGTTCGAAAGCATGTGTGTAGAAAGGATTTTTCACATGATTTACACTGGTAACAGGTTCTGGATTTAGTGGTAATTATTATTGCATTTTTACAAGATTTTTTTTTTATTTAAACAAACATATGAAGTCTTTTGAACATTAACGTTAGTAACATAGATCACGCGCAGGATCATCTCAACCCATCCAACACGGATCGCTTTTCAATTGTTAATAGTAGACCAGCATTAATTAATAGTTATTGACCATTCTGTCTTCTGGGAGGCAGTCAATGACTACTTTTGGTTGAATTACAGTAAGAACCTGCTTAACACTGATTTGATATAACGTGGTCTGCTCGAAGCCTAAAAAAATTCAAAATTTATGCTGATTCAAATTATTGTGGCATTTCATTGATTTATATATAATACAATTATTTACAAACACGAACCAATCATCAAAAGGTGGCAATTTGTTGTAGTGCTGTACTTTCCCTAAATCTGTTTTTGTGTAATTTTGGTAAAAATATAACATCATGGATGCCATAGGCAATATTGACTTTGCTTGGCAAGAATTAACTGATAAATGCATGATTGAAGTATGGAAGAAGTTATGGCTGAAGGTATCCAAGAATTCTCAGCACAAAGAGCCTATCATTGTATCGTTAGATTGATCAAATTGTCAACCTAATCGATACGGCAGGACTAGGAGATGTAGACGAGCAGGATATTGAGGAGTTACTGCAGTTATTGGCAAGAGCCTTACCAACGACCTTCAAGAACTGGCAGAACATGGAATTTGTGTAGAACTGGAAAATAGTGATTCTGAAAATGAAGAACTTGGAGAATTTCTCTACAGATTTCCTTAGTAAATGTTTGGTAACAATAATCAAAATCATTGATCAAATTGTAGCAAATGATCCAGATTTTAAAAGGAGTGCAAAAGCAAGATGAGGCCTTTTAGATGCTATCTCCTGCTACCAACATTTGCTTAAGGAAAGAAAGAAAAGCAACAAATGAAACTACACAACTTTATTGCAAAAAACAAGAATTTCAGAAGAGCCAGGACCTTCATCACAAAAAACGAACTTTACATTTCTGTGTGCATATGTGTATGTGTTATTTAACATATATTATTATTTTGCATAATAATATATGTTAATATAAAAAGTAACTTAAAATTAAAGTAAAATCAGTTTATTTTTGGTTGTGTGTTCCCCTTTCTCTATTTGCAGGCCTCGTTTAATGCTGTTTCGTTTAGTGCTTTGTCATCTGTGAATGCATCCGCTGTGTTAAGAGATCTTACTGTACTTCGACCTTCTTCTGCAATAGTCTCTTCTTTCTATTGGAACCAGCAGCATGGTGGCATTTGAATAGGAAAATTACATAATACAATATTACTGGGGAGCACAAAACAGTTTTTGAGGGTGTAGAGTTTAAATATTTGGTCTGTTTTTTTTTTGTGAAATTTGTTTAATCGACAGATTACCTGTTTCATATTTAGCTGTGAATGGTACAGTTTCTTAGAGTTAACATTATATGATATTTTAAATTTTTGAGGTATTGTATTTGACAATGGTAGGTTGAAATAACCACTCTTTATATGGTTTTCATTTGAACACATTTTAAAAATTCTTTATTCCTCTACTGTACACAATTTAAAGAATTTCTAAACTGTGTTCAATTGGTCACTTGGTGTGAATACACCCTTACATAAGATAAATTTGGTAATTATATAAATCAAATACTATAATATAAGGGTTAGAAGTATGAAATAATCCAATAATTTTAATGTTTGCTGTTGTTACATTTTGTCCGAGAACTCTGGGATCATCTGCTAGTTAAATATAAATGAGGATGTATGTATGTTTGTTTACTATGCATACTTAGGCTTTTAGACCAATTGCTGCAAAACTTGGCAGTTACATTAACGTACTTCTAACTTAGATAATTTCATAAATATCATCCCAAAATAGCAATTAATTTCTGTCTACATACACATAGTGTCATCTATTGGCAAAAAGATTTAAGAAAATAATAAAATTAAATATTCTTAAAATGAATATAATTTAAAAAAATATATATTATATTCACTTTATTTCTGCAACAAGGATATAGTGCAAAATAAACATGCTGTATCATTACTGAACAAGTAGAACAAAGCACTTGATTGCACGGAATCAAAAGTTTCACTTTAAAAAAATGTATTGCATTAGTTAATAGATTTTTAAAATGTTTTGTGCTAAAGCTTAATGATACATTTCATGATCATACAGATAATTATCATCAATATAAAGAAAATTGTAAATTTAAGATATATAAAATGGAGCAAAATTTTATTTAAAAAATTTTAATACAAACTCATCTAAAATAATTATTTCAATAATTTTAAAAGGTCTAAATAAAAATATTGATAAAATAAAAAGAATTGAAATCTACAATTGGCAATAATACAATACAGTGGGTGATTGGTTAATGAACGGTTTGGACTGTGAACAAATTGTACAACGAACACTTTTGCAAAAGATTTTTATGTTTGAACAACAAACACTTGTTCAGATAATGAACACCTGACAGAACAAACACAAGAAGAACCGATGCTGCATTTAAGATTTGTAAAACTATGTTTTATGGCATCTGTACATGATACATGAAACATGACTTTCACAATTGTATACATAATTTTTTTTGCACTAGTTAATTTCTGTTCTCTGAATTTGTGTAAGTGCTTTTCTGAACTTTTTATTTAAGAAACTGATGATATTATGGGGCCTAAAAAGAGTGGAGTGTCAAGAACTGTGTTCACTGTAGAAATTAAGCAAGCAATAATAGCCAAGGTAGAGAGTGGGCAGAAGATGTCTGATGTTGTAGGCAGATGACTTCAACAGGTCTACAGTAGATATAATCTTAGTTAAGAAAGATATAATCAAAAAGACTCAAGCAGAAAAGATATGTCATTCATGAAAAAGTGGAAAGATTGTTTTTAGTTTGTTATTACATGTAAATTAAATATAGTAAGAACAGGTATATAATTTTTAATTTATTTTTTGGGGTTTTAAGAATGAATTAATCAAATTCTCACAAAAATCTATGGTAAATTGATAATCAGATAGTGAACATGGTCTTGGAATGGATTATGTTCGTTAACCAATCACCCACTGTATATCATCAGCAATTGTTTGCTTGATTTTTTTTATTAAAGAACTTTTATGAATACCAGAAAAAATTTAAGTTGTCCAAATGAAAATGACGATAAGCTAAATTGTTTTAACAACTGTTTATCCAAAAACATCTTCCATAAACATTTAGACTTTTGTCCTCTCTCTTGATGCGATGAATATTGCTATGGAGGAAAGATTGTGGTTGCTGATTGAACTAATTCATGACTGTCTGTATCACCTTTCCTCCAATGCAAATTTTCTTTTTTGAATGAAGGAATTTTTTCAAGTGTCCAAAAAAACATGAAAATTGAATGGAGAGAGATCTGGGCTGTAGGTGGAAAATTGTTATGGAAACAATTTCCCACTGAAACTGCTGCAATGTTTCAACAGTGACAGCTACTGTGTATGGTCAGATATTGTGCAATAATCAAACCCTTCTTGTTAGGAGATATAGCCATAGCCATTTTGATTTTATAGCTAATTGTTACTTCTTCAGCATTAAATTTTATCTTGCCACATTGACACATCTTTTGTAAACCAAAATATTGTGGCAGTCAAAAAAATAAGAAAAGCATCATTTTACCAGCATTCACAGTAGTCTTAGGTTTCTGAGCTCAAGGTGATCCAGAGTGTTTCTGCTGTTGATTGATATGATTGACGAAAAATTATAACACCATATTTCATCACCAGTCACACTTTAGGAATTTTTTCTCTTCTATTTGTATTGATTGAGGATCTGTAGTGACAGTGCCATTTATTTGGCCATTTGATTGTAAGAAATCAAATGGCCAATTGCAAACGAAAAAGCGAGAAAACAAGCTTTTTCGTTTGCAAATCAGTCAATCACTTTCTCCAGATCAAGTTGACAAGCTATTGTTTTTTCAATTGATATAATAGCCAGAGCTAAGACGGTGTTGTGACACGCTGCTTCTTAAATGAGTTTTGACTAAGTTTAGTTTTGAAAAACTTTGTTCTGCTGTTGCTGTTGTCGCTGGTAAAATTAAAAAAATGAGGCATGCTGCAATAATGTTGGAGAACCTGTTTGAGGCTACGGCATGAATTGAAGGTAGTTCAGCAACTTTGTGTTTAGAAGTAATTTCTTTTACCTGAGTATAAAAATACATTTGAAATCAAAGCAGTTGAGGTCCAAAACTAAGCGAAATGTCAAAGAGATATGTCAATTGTAAAAATTCTAATCCTTCCAGAATATTTTTATCAGATGACGCAACAAAATATGGAAGTGATAAGCACTTAAAAAGTATACAAAATTGTTGAACGGATTCAAATCTAATAGTTAATTGATTAATTATTAAATCCAAACATTTTTTTACAGATTTTATTTTGCCCTTTCTAACTTGCCCTTTCTAACCCTCATGATTTGTGTGCCTGGAACACTTTGCTCCAACTGCTCCATGGTAGCTATGCCTCTGACTGAAAGTAATATTGTAATTTATAATAGGACAGTAATCTTCTTAAACATATACAGTATCTTTAGATCTCACTCAGTATTTATAAAATAACAAATTATAAATATTTTAAAATGTTTTATGTAGAGTTGTAAATATTATTTATATTTTTTTGTAGAATATCTAAAGTATAATTTTTATTACAAAAAAACAAAATTCTTATTACAGCTGGATGTGTTACATTGAAGAATGGAGAAGAACCTTCTGTTGAAAGTATTTGCAGATTTTTATCAAATAAAGAAAAATATTTTACATTATTTGGTGAGTTATTTTTTACTTAAAGTATTATTATTATGTTGGGTTAAGTGAGATATACTCGGTTAACACCGGTGGCTGTGTACTATGCCGGACCAAAGTCAAGGAATAGTAACCAAAACAGAAATTAAAGAAGTGTATCAGTGTGTGTGTCTGTATTCAGGAATTTCTCACAATATGACATGTATTCAAAATAGTGACCTTCTGTAGTGTGATGTATGTGTTTCTATTCAATTGTAATGTGCCCAGGCTTTTGTGTAGTGTGTGTGGTATGACATCTGTAGAGGAGAGAACAACAGGTACAATAAGCACCCTATCTATCCTCCACAGATGCCTTATTTCCTGGGCGAGTTCTGTGTA
Organism: Centruroides vittatus; assembly: GCF_030686945.1. Classification (NCBI taxonomy): domain Eukaryota; kingdom Metazoa; phylum Arthropoda; class Arachnida; order Scorpiones; family Buthidae; genus Centruroides; species Centruroides vittatus. The sequence goes on along the minus strand of NW_027122216.1, from coordinate 1,629,018 downwards.
CTTGCTAATTTTTTCAGTGCATGCGTTTTGTATATTGTGAGTGTTTGGAATGGATATGTCTATAATGTATGTGATTTTATTGTGTTTGTCAATGAGTGTGATGTCTGGTCTGTTGTGGTAAATTGTTTTATCTGTGATTATGGCTCTGTCGTAGTACATTTTGTGCGTGTTGTTTTCCAATACTGTCTGTGGAATGTATTTGTAGTATGGTTCGTGGATTTCTACTAATTTGTGTTTCTTTGAAAGCTCTTGATGTATTATATTTGCTACTTGATTATTATTATTATTGTTATTATTATTATTATTATTATTATGAGTAAATTGTTTACTTTATAATTAGCCAAGCAACCAACACCTAAAAATTGTCGATCTAGTTTAGAAGGAGTTTGGAAATTTTCATATCAAAACAAATATTTATTTACTGGAGATTGTAGAAATCCAAATGCAAATATTACTGCATGTCAGAAACCTGGAACTCAATTTTTTATTGAAAATCAGCAGTTTTTTATTAATTATCGTAAATGTCCTGGAATGGAATCAACTATTGATGCAGGTATCTTTTAAATATAATTTGTTCAATTAAATTATATATTAAGATTAGATATATTTATTATTTTAATAATTACAAATGATTTGAATTCTTTTTAGCTGAAATATAGCTAAATTAAAGAATTTATAAATCATTTGATTTAACATTAACTAACTTTAAATGTAAAAATTACATTGCATTTCAGCTTACTATTTCAAAAATTCTTTAAATTTCATAATGTTTATTGTTTTAGAGGTCCAATATATGTGCTTAGGAGATTGGTATGTTGGAAAAGATCATTATTTTGCTGTTTTTAATCAAAGAGAATCTCGTTTGGATGAAGCTTATAGATGTTTTGTAAGTGAAATGTTTGTGTGTTATATTATAATTTTACTTGATAAATTAGTCAATTAATGTAATTCTAAACAAATTTGTAGTTTATTGAAATGAGCAATATATAAACAAAATAGTTAATAAATTTTATTCAATTACAAAAATTATAAATCCCTAACATTTAAGTCTCTAAATATCTTTATTTCTGAAATTCAAACAAACTTACACGTTTCATAAAACGCATTTGATTTGGTTTTGAATATTTATGTTCTGTTTTGAAGCATTTTATCAAATTTTATCCGAGGAAGAACTATTCAAAAGTTTGAAAACGTTTGTGATAGACTATCTTTTCAAGAAATACATTGGTAACAGGTTCTAGATATAGTGGCCAGATATCGTGTTGATTTCACCCCCAGTGTTAAGGTGATGTTGAACTTCTTATTTAAACTTATACATGTTGGCTTCTTAGTAAATCATCATTTAAACAGTAAGATGATGTATTTATTCTTTTATGACATAATTACATTAATAATTTAATGTTGCACTATGATATAAATAAATTGTTTATACAATTAATGAAATATATATGTTACTGCTAAAGCTCAAAAGCCGTTAATGTGTACATTACCTAGCTAATCTCCAGATTAACTAGGGTGATCCGTTAAAGTTTCGAAAATTGTTTCATTTCTCAAATTACCTACTAGGCACTCGGTAAAGTGAAAATAAGATCTTTGCTGGAACAACAGCAACGTTTCTGTATACTTAAATTAACATAATATTATTTATTTAATTTTCGATATCTAAAGAATCAAGTTAATACAATCAAACAATTAACAAATTATTTGATAAAATCAATTATCAATCAATTAAAAACCTGTAATACAAAAAATCAAACAGTTTAAAATATTATTACAATTAGAGAAATGAATTTGCAAAACATATGATAAAATTGTGCTTACTTATTAGTGCAATCTAAAGATTGGTGACACTTTGAGTTACATAGCAATTGGTTTTTGCAAGAAGCATACCTATTTGTGGTACATTTAGATTTGCTGTCACATTTTCTGAAATCCTGCCCGGTACCAGGGTATTGTTTTATTGCTGTTTGATGTAAAGATATTTTGACAACAGAGACATCTTTCGTTAAAAATCTCTCTTTACAAACACTGAATTTAGATTTTGCATACAATTGTTTTAAAATACCCATTTTAGTGCCACGTTTATAAAAGCTATCCTCTGTTTTACTAAGAACTACAGCTAAAATTGAGTGTGCATCAGTTTTTGCTCTGTCTTCTTCAGGAAGTAGTAGGGAAAGGAAATGAGAGAAACAAACTTTTGAATTTTAATAATACGGAAGCTGTTAATGTCCAGATTACCTAGGTAAAATGCGGAAAACTTTTAATTCTGCTTGTTATCGGATCAACCTAGTTAATCTGGAGATTAGCTAGGTAATGTACACATGAACGGCTTTCTAGCTTTAGCGGTAACATATATATTATATATATATATATATATATATATATTTAATTATCAATTATCAATATAAGGGAGTGTTGTTGTTATATTATATGTTAATTTAGGCTTGATTTCTGTAATATAAAATTATTTATTTTCAAGTTATTCTATAAAATTCTCATAAAGATGCTTTGTAAATGTTAGTTTTCTTACCAATAACTGCATGTTTAAATAAATATTATTTTTCAAGTCTAATGCCAACAATCAGTCTCATGTATTTTTAGTAGTATTTCTTGTTCATCTACAGGGAAAATAGAAATTTTAAACTAAATTAAACAAAAATGACATGTAAAAAAACAAATATAGAACACAAAAATAACTAAAAATTAGCAAAAGAAACAAAATTAAAGTTTAGTTTCAGTATATATTCCAGTGATGATCTCAAATGATATAGTTTAAGAAATAAATGAAAATTTCAATAGAAACTTATCTTTCTTTTTAAATAACAATCATATTAAGTGCATTGTACACTAGATATTAAAAATTATCAAAATATTCCCATTTTCATTATATTAATTTTGATAATTCATAATTAATTTGTGCAGAATCATATCAAATGAGACAGACAGACAGATAGATTAGAATTATGCTTTTCCATTTGCTTAGTAATGGTATTAACTTTGTACATAAAATATTACAAATCATCAATGTGTATCAATCAGCAGCACCTGCAGATTCTAAGAAATGGAGGGCACAAGCTATAAAGAAGAGCATTGTAAGTACTGTACTGTACATTACATAAAGTATACAATATATATAGTATGTAATATAACATATTATAGTATATTACATAGTATATATATTATATACTATGTATATAATACATATATGAGGGCTATTTTTTAAATAAGGTCCGTTTATGAATGAGAATGATGCTCAATTGCAGCAGTGTGCATGAGCATCTGCTTTCAGCATGCTTTGCGCATGTTTAGATGCCATTTTCAGCTGTATCGTCTGTCTGTGTGCTGAGCTGTAAAAGTTTATAATGCTTAAGAAAATTGAGTCACCCGCCAACTGTAAGATATGATCCGTTATTCGATTTCAGCACGAAAGATCATGGTAACTGTCTTTTGGGACAGGAAAGGGACTTTGTTTAGTGGATTTTATACCAAGAGGCACAACAATCAAATCTGATGCTTATTGTGTGAAAACTCCGCCGTGCCATACAAGACAAGTAGCGTGGCCTAATGTCTTCTGGCAGCAGGTGGCAGATTTCTTTGAAGTCGGAATTTAAAAAATTTTTGAGTGGTATGACAAATGTTTGAACAAAAATGGAAATTATGTAGAAAAGTAGATAAAAGTATGTAGAATATGGAAAAAAATATATTTTAACGATATTTACAGTATTTTTCTTCTTATCGAAAAACCTTATTTAAAAAATACCCTTCGTATATATATTATACTTTTTTGTACTCTTGATTAATGCAGTTAGTTAATTCCTCAATGCTACCGCATATATCAAAATTGAATTAATCAAATACACTGGTACTTTCATACTCAACTGAACGATACCACTAGAACAAATTTTTTTGTTAATAAATATTTTATTTTAATTTTGTGATAAAAATGAGTAACTAATTTAAAAATGAAATGAAACCTTAAAATTTCATTTCATTAAAAAAAAAGGGCAACTAAACAAGAAGGACATGTGCCCCAAGATGTACTGTACAAGCACCCCTGGTTTCAATTTATTTTTTTAAAGTGAACCTACTAAAAGATGGAACATTTTGAAAAAATAATATAATACTCTCTCACTTTTTTTTTTCATGGAATCACTATTTTAGATGACAAACTCTCCTTCACAGATCTCTACTATAGTCATATTTGAAGTATTGTAAAGTTTTGTGTGAATAAAAAATAAATTCTTGTGAAACTCTTTATAGGAATTTAAAAAGATATGTAGTAAGGTACATTAAGTTGACATGAAATATCAATTTCATCTTACTATAAATGGCAAAATATTTGTTTAAAAAAATAATTTTTAACCTGCCGTTATCTGTTCTTAAGTTTAGAGAGATAGTGACAAAGTAATTCCTGTATTAATTTAGGATACAATTTTCAAACCTTTTTGAAATGTTTCTTTCACTTTGTAGTTGAACATTCACACAGTCTTAGCAAGCCTGTTCTATTTGGCAGATTATTAATTATCTATCTCTATCATTTACAGCATTTGAAATTATTAAGTCATCTGAACATTATTATATTTAAGTTGTCGTAATTTATTATATTAATATACAATTTATTTTTAAAATATTATTTAAAGATATAATTAATATTTCTAAATTTACTATTTATTCATATCATTATATGATTCTTTTGTACTCAACCTTATATTTACATAAGTATTTTTGTTTTTAATTAATTTCCTAAAATCTTTCAAAAAGCATTATATTAATTGATAAGATTCATCTGATGAATTAATACAATTTTTTCTGCAAGCTTTTGAGAAATTCATCTGAACTTTCAGAAAAATTATTTTAATTATTAAAGTAACTAATCATGATTGATTTGCTACTATTATATTAAATATAATCCTTACTAATTAAGTATAGAAATAAACTTAAATATAAATAATTTATTGGATTGGACACAAAAATAATGATCCAATTTTGCTGTTATAAATAGCTTATTAAAAGCATTTGCATAACTGTTGTATTTCTAACCAAATGGATGTAAACAAATTGTGTTTATCTTCTAAAAAAACATTTTTTAATGGAAGAATTGTTAAACTTGAGATCAGCAAAAATATTTTTACAATAATCACAAAATTTTGAATTTTTTTCCCTCAAAATATTTGCAATTGTCTTAAAATTTGAGGAAAGCTCATTAAAAATTGTACATATTTAGAAATGTTTTGAATATTTTTTTTTAAATACATGAAAACTACTACATATAGTATTTAAATACTATAAAATAATATTTTAATACTATTTTTAAGTACTATAAAATGAGTAAATGATAAAATTTTGGTTATTTTTTTTATAAATTTGATATAATTTTTGATGATTCAAATTTGAAAGAATTTTTAAATTATTTTATTTACTTCTAATTAAATTTAAGTATTAATTTACATATAACAGAAATTAAATTTAATTTCTACTACAGTTACATCACAAATATGATTTAAATGAAATATGGAATTCGTTTAAAGTAGAAGAAATTTGCATTTATTAAATTTCTTTTATTAATGTTTGTCAGAAATAGTGTATAAATAAAAAATCTAGTATTTGGTAAATGTACAAAGTCTGATATTTACAAATGAGTCATCTGATAATATGAACAAAGTTAATGTTATTACACAACATAAAAAGATTATTCAAAAATTCTACCTAAATACTAAATATTTATTTTATTAAAACATATGTTCTTCAGACATCAATACATGATAGATTTATTACCATAGACATTTGCAAATATTATATGCTAAACAGTGGCATGCAGTGACAATTTTCAAAAGAGAGCTGTGAGAAAACCCTATTTTCTTCATACATTATAACAATTATTATTTAAACACCTGGAAAAATTCATTTTATTTGCACATTATTGGCATGCTAATTTTACTTTTCCAGCTGTGTTATGTATAATAGAGGAAAAGTATGATGATCAGTATAAAAATAACTACTTTTAAAGGATTTTTAAATTTTTGGATTTGGGACCTTGAAATGTTGAGAAATGCAAAATATTTGGGAGTTTTTATGGATGTATGTTAGTGTGGGGGGCATGATTTTGTTCACCCTCTTTGAAGCTTAATAACTCATGTCTCTTCCATCAAAAATTTCAGAAATTTTGCAGGGTGGTTTGTGTATTAGGAGGATTGATGGTATTAAATTTTGATGGTTAAAGGGTCAATGGGGTGGGGAGATAGAGGAGGGTTGTGTCATATCTCCAGTAGGCTGGATTAATGGTGATTTTATTTGTTATTAGCATTTACAAATTTTTTATAAAACCCATCTCTACCCTTAAAATTAAGCTTTTTTCCATTTATAATAATTAAAAATATAAAAAGTTTTTAAATAAAATAGAATAGCACAGAAATTGTTGATTGTCTTCACTCTGCTGTGACGATTCACTTAGATCAGCTGCATCATTCACAGCATTCAACAGCATTATGTTTCTCTGTAAGGGATCCACATCGAAAGATAATGCAAACTTTTAAGTGTTTTATGATAAGAGAAATACAAAAATCACTAATGCAATTTTGTTTTCAATAAGCATGAGATAAAATTTCTTATTACAGAACTTCTTAGATGTGCACAAAACACAACAGTATGACAGTTTTCACATGTCTGCAAGCTAGTCTTGTCAATGAGTCAACTAAAAGAGCCCTGAGAGGGTGTTCAGGTTGATTTGTGGAAGAGTTGAACTCAATGTAAAGGAGAAGCCAGATGGGAAAAATACATATTTTACAAGTGAAAGGTTTCAAATACAAATGCATTAAAAATAATAATTAGATAGTACTTTAAGGAATTTAGAGAACTAGCCTAGTCCTCCTAGTCCATGCTACTGATGCTACACCATGAATACATTATTCATTTACAAAATAACAGTAGTACATATGTTTATAAGAGCTTTGTTTATACAGAGGTTGGACAAAATAATTCAGTTTCACACAGTCAAATTGAACTCTTCCTGAAATGAGCCATCCCAGGTACCACCTTTTTTTCCTCATTTGTGTAGCCTGTATCACTGTTGAAAAACTTCATTACTTTTGCTGTTGAAAACTCTATTTGCCTGTTTTTGGAGGATTAAAGGAGATCAATTGTTGGTGTGTTCCTAGTAGGAGGTTCTGTGATCCAAGTTGATGGGTATAATGAGATCCACTGTCTTTGAACACATATTGGATGTAAAGACAGACAAAACATCTGCTGACAGAAACAGCTGTAGTCAAAAGTCAAAGCTGGATTTGAGGGACAGAAGAATACTTTGTAGAATTATAATGACGAAACATAAAACTATAGCAGTGCAAATTGTAGCCAATTCTGATCTAAGTGCAAAGATACCAGTATCAACACAAAACTATTAACTATTGTGAGAATCTGAAAATAAGATTCATTTCATTTTTAATTTTAAATCAATGTAATATTTTGATGTTAAAATTTTATACTTTTCCACTTTTTGAGAGAAATTAAGAGAGGATAAGGAAATACAGTTTCCTTTCCCAACCGTTTTACTTCCTTTAAAAATTAAATGTCATATCTAATGACTAAACTCTAACCCAACCCGACTCATGATCACATGACAAAAACTTAACTCCTCACTGGAGAGAAATTTGAGTATTTAAGGGTTTTACGTGCCAGACTCCAGGCAACTATATCAGTTTTATTTCAGTTCATCATGACCTTTAACTTTGTGCTTGGTCTCCTTTTGTTTTCCCACCTTCTACCTAACGTACCACTCTACGAATTAAAGAACAAATTGTATAATGAGGTATTATATTTATTATACTGTAAACTCTCTCTTGAAACCTAAAAATTTTAGAACTAGAATTAACTGATTAGATTTTAGGTTTTGTATTCATTTTGTTCTTATTAAATTTTATTTTGTTTTATTATTTAAATGGTCTCATTTTGAAATAATTTATACGTTGAACGCTTTATCATAAGACCCAAAGTCCTCCACCTCGGATCTATTTTAATGAAATTTTATTCTCACGAGGCAAGATGCGATTTGCATTTCTTGCCTGGTGTCAGGTCCTGATAATAATGAAGATTTTGCAATTCTCGAAAAAAAAAAAAAAAAACTAACCATCCATTGACAAAGTGGGCAAGTTTTACTGACTTGTTGCTGATTACAGTTTGATAGATCATCTCTATCGAACTCTGCTTCTCACACTATTATTAGATCAAAAACATTTGTCAAAGTTAAATTAAAGCTTTCAGGTTTTAGAATTAGTTTTATATGTAAAGGAGAGATTCAGCTAGCAGTACACTGTATAAAGATATCAATTGAGGGCCTCGATAACCAAACCTTTGTTGATATCACAAACTATCAAACAGGTGCACAGAGTACAAAATATGGACATCAGAGACATGGAAACGTGTGATGTGGTGAGATGAGTCAATTTTCTCTGTTTCCCACTTCTGGTCATGTTTGTCTGTAGATCACTGGGTGAAGCTTACACTGTTGACTGCCTTAAACCTACTGTTAACACTTTAACTGCCATCTGACATGCCAGCTGTCATACTAGTTAGGGCCTCACAGAGCCATCCAACTGCCAGCCGTCGCCCAACATTGCTATAACCAATGTAGTTTCACTCAAGGTTAAATTATCCTGGCTTGGTAAGATGATGTTTTACATCCTAATGGTGGCTTCTTGCGGACGTCTGTAAAGTTGGTCCGACCGCCGGCCATCATATGCCTCACAAAGTGGTCTGATGGCCGGCTGTCGTAGTTTTTTTTAAATAAAAAGCTATTTTATATCTAATAGTGTTTTTTTAATAGTGAATAGTTAAAAAATGGAAAAAATATCGAAAACTAGTTTAATTATTCTTTTTTCTTACATATAAAGTAATTAATATTAAATATTTCGTGGTCTTATAGTCTCTGGTTTCAGGCCATACGATGGCCAGTCATTGTTGATACATATTTTTATCTTCACCCTACTGACTGTTATATAATACCCTTCTATTTATATCATAATAAAATATTAAATATCAAATTTTCTCGTTGTGGCCTGAAAAAACGAAAAATATCATATTACAGTTAGCCTGATAAAATGCAGAATATCATATTACAGGTGGCAGTTAACGTGTTAAGCATAGTGGAGGCTCTTGACCACCATGCTTGACAGTAGTAATATCAATCAACTCATTGGGTCCTATAGTTGTCCTCAAAAGTAAACTAACAGCCTAGAAGTAGCTACATATTCTGAGTAACCAACTCCATCCCATGATCCAAACTTTGTTTCCAGATGGTGATGCAGTCTTTCAGGATTGACAATGTTTGAATGTCAACTAATACAGGTTGACATTCAAAAATCCAGCAACCTCTGGACCTGAGGAGCGCTGGATTTTTATGGTTATATATGCTGTGTATAGGCTGTGAAAGGCATTATAATAGAAAATGACGACGAATATAATCCTTTAAAGAAAGAAAATTAAACACCAAATGAAAAGCAAATGAAATTTTAATATTCATCAACTAAATAAAACAGTTCTACAGAATTTTAGTTAGGTGCCTTCAGAAAACAGTGGTGCGCCAATGCAAAAATGCGCTCTGAAATCCATGCCGGAAATCTGAAGGAATTGGATTATTGATGGCTGGATTTTTGAATGTCAACCTGTAGTAACATTTAATTGTTGCTTCTTATAAACTGATATTGTTCTATAAAATAACTCAAATAATATAGAAGAGAACTTTTTCTGTGAGAATAATTATATAATGTTTTATATAAAATTATGATAATCGTTCAAAATATTAAACATTTTTACATGCAACAGAGATTTTATACTTTTTTGCATTTGAAACATTTTTTAATTTGAAATTGGTTAAAAAAGTTCATACATTTGTACATCTTTTCAAAAAAAAAAAAAATTGAATTTGAAATAAATTTTGGTAACGAAAGAAATGTAATAACGAAAATCTATTTAAATATGTAATAGACTACATAACTTGTAATGTAGAAGTGTTAAAAACTTGAAATGATTTTATTGGATTATTTTTTTATTTAAACTTATTAGTTATATATTAAAATGGAATAATTTTTAATGTAATGAAAAATTATAAAATTATTTTTTTTGAATCAGATTGGCAACAGAGATGATGACTTCTTCATATCTGTCTCTATTACTGCTGAATGTAATGTATTAAATGGTCCTCAAGATGGTCCTGAAAGGCTACATTTAGAACCAGGTAAGTGAATAATCTTAGTATGGAATTGTTTATAAATAAGTACTTTTAAATATAAGTTATACAATACAAATTTGTTTTACTAATAACTTATTATTTTTTTTATTCCTCATTATAAAATCATAAGATATTGACTTACCATTATACAGTGTGGAATGGGACACTGGGCAAACAGGCAATTCAGATGATCATAATAAGTGGGGCTGGTCAGAGCTGTGTATTTAATTTTGAAAAACAAATCATATTTTTGTTTATGGAACTGAAATTATTTGTTGTAATAAGAATAAAATATCAGATTAAGTTTATTTTCTTAAAAATATTTAAAATGAAAGAGATGTGATGATAAAAAGACAAAAATGTCCATACAGATTTAGAAAATAACTTTTATCTCTTATGGTTAATGTAATATCTTGATAACATATTTTTTTATATAATCCTATATGATTTAAATGATGATAAAGTTAATTTTCATATCCATATTTTTTATTTGAACTAAAATTTTAGCTGAACTGATAAAGAAACTTCCTCCTGTATCAAAATAGTCTGATTTAAAAAACTTTCAGGTTTTGATATGAAACCTTTTCTTGAGTGAGAAGACCTTTATGAATTTCTTTTATGAAGTGTTTTTTTTTTAATACACTGAAATCTGTGTAAACAGGAATTGCATTGTACTGTATATTTGTTTCTGTTTTGAACAGGTTCGGTAATTTTAAATCTTCAAATAATACCAGATAAATGTTATACAGTTACATTCATTTTTATAGTAAAGTCACTTTTATATGTATATAAGAAACATTTTATTACTAGATTTCATCCAAATTAATTCAAACTAATTCCATCTGAAGATGGACCTATTCAAATGCAGAATTGAGAAATATTTCATTCTAAAAAGTTCTTGTTCCTGCTGAGTATTTGAATGCAAAGAGTTCTCACGTGTGATCCTTCTGAATTCATATGATGGTCAGGGTTCCTATGCACCAGGAAAGTCAGAAAAAATCAGGGATTTTCATTAGTGTTCAGAAAAAGTCATGGAAAGTTAAGAAATATATCAAAAATTGTGAAAAACTCAGGGAATTTACCTCCTTTGCTGCCTTGTTGAATTTTTGCTGTCATTATGCTTGTCATTAAGTGTAGCCATCTGCAGGCAATAAGGAGTAATATGGTGCAATACAACTTAAGGGGTCCATTTTCAGGATCCAAAATTTCTCCCAAGCATACACAAAATTTTTCCAAAAATTTACAAAGTTCAAAAAATGATAAATAATACCATTTAAATTAAAATTATTTATCATTTTTTATTTTAATAATTCTGTGTAACAAAACAATTTCTGATTTTTTTCCAATTTATTATTTTATAAAGTTCAGGAAATTTATTAAGAGGCAAGTTTAATAAATATATACTTTTGTACAGTGGAACCTCACTTAACGAGCATAATTAGTTCCTGAATCTTATTTGTAATGTGGAACACTTGTTAAGCAAAACAATTTTTCCCATATAAATTAATGTAAAATATGATAATGTGTTTTATGCTGGAAAAAATACTCAAATATTTTATGTAAAATGTTTATTCAAAGAAAATTATACAATATACATTGTTAAGGAGTGTGAATCATCATCATCATTTCTTCTAGTGCAGAAATGATGATGATGAATGAACCAACCTGGAATGTCAATTTGATTTGTAGAAAACAAAAATATTCAAAATACAGTAATTTCTAATATTTAATTATAGCCTTTACATAGCCCAAGAATTTGGCATATCGTTTGGCATGTTTATTGTATAACAGGCTATGGTTGTTGATGTTTATATACATATACATATATACATATATATATATATATATATAATCGAGATGGCTTGATAATAATAATAATAAGTGCAGAGCTCAAACAGTTAGTTGAATGTTGCAATTTGGTACACAGTTAGGGTACATCATGAGAGTGCACACTAAGAAGGGAATTTTAGAAATCTTCGTGGGGGAGAGGGAGAGGGTTAAGGATTACCCTGAAGAACTCTGCTTTACTGTACTATTTTAGATGTGGTTTTTTGTATTTTTGCAGGAACATATTTTTTAGACCAATCTAAAAATCTCTAATTAGTCTTGGAAGAGGGGAGACCTAATTTTTGCACCTAGTGAAAACAAGTAAGATCGGGTATAATCTAATAATCTTAATCTTTGCTCTCATTACTTTTTGCCTGAGCAATGCCAGGCTCATCTGCTAGTATGTAATATCTCTGAACAGAAGTTTGGAAAAATGTGTGATTACAAGTAACACAAAAATGCTAGCGAAACAAGCGCTAAACACAGAATGATGTAGTATGCTCACAATCTGGGACTCTCTTCGTTACTTGTTATGTGAAATGTTGCTTGTTAAGTGATTCATTTTTTTTTACAATTTGTTTGCTTGTTATACGAATTACTTGTTACAAGAGGTGCTCTTTAAGCAAGGTTCCATTGTACATGGATTATACAGGATTTGTCAATGAATAATAAATATTTGCTTTTTTTTTTTCCAAAGCCGTGTAAGTTTATGGTTGTGGATTATTAACAGAATAAATTACTTTAATTTAATAAAACATTTTATTTTTAGTTTTAATAATTTGGCAATTATAAAAAATATATAACTGTTAATTAGAAAAAATAACTAATTAAAATTTGGAGAAGGAATAGCATATGTGGATAGTAAGTCAAATGCTGTTTTATTTTGTTAATATGCCATATTATAAGAATCACAAGATTCAGGGAATTTGTGCAAAGTTGATCGGGAAAAGTCATGGAATTTAAAACAAAAATTTGAGTAGAACCCTGCATAGTAAACAAGCCACTTTGAGAACAAAAAATTATTGTCTCATTCTTTGGAACTTTGGATGGTCAAGGTAGTTCAGGCATCAGCTTACTGTTCTGAGGAACCTGGATTGAATCTGAGAGGCAAACTTCCCAAGTATTTTCCATGGATGATACTTCCTGGATCTGCCTTCCTTCAGGGTTCATCCTTCTTTATAGTCACTCCTGTAAGCTTGATGAAACTTGTGATAAGGCTTCCTTAGTGTCCACAGGATGGAGAGTTAAAAATACACAAAACGTCTTATTCTTTCATCAGAAATTCTAATTACATTACAGTAATGTAGAGACCATGTTATTTTGTGATTTGGCTTTTTGAGGCATTTTAATATTCTAATTAATCATTAACTTCAATTCCTGTAATTTGTCAGTAATGGTAATAACTCTTTTTCAAATACTTTGTACTATTTAGTTAGTTACTTCTGTACAAGGCAAATTGTCAGCACTATATTACCTTATTCTCAATGTTTTCACAAATAGTATTCATTGCTTTCTTTCAAAAACTCTATTCTTGGAAACTTATTTTGATTCTTGAAAGATCTCTATTTTTAAAAGTATGTGGGGGTTGTCTTCTCCTTCGTAACAGAACTTCCAAGCTTGAGATATATTAATAGTATCCTTGGAATTGATACAGTTAATATGTAATCCAGCTTTGTATATTTCAAGAGTTTCTAGATATTGGATGTGTTCTATGCAGTGTGAGAGTCTGATCATTTCAGCATTGTGAAGGTTGGCTCTTATGCCGGGGTCGAGGCATAAGTGGATAGGGTGGTGGTGTCTTTGTTATGGTCGATGTCATATTTGTGTCTGCGTAGACGCTTGTTGAGAGAGCTTTTCATGGAACCAATATACACAAGCTCTCTTTCAAACCTGTTGTCCCATAGTGGCACAAAGTATACACTCGGAGCAAATCTTTTGTCCATTTTGTCCTTGCAATTGTGCAGGAGGTCGTATATAGTACTAGGTCTCTTGTATGCAATCTTTTTGTTTGTATATGTTGCAATTTCTCTGTAATAGAGTCGAGGTGGTGGTTATATTCAACAACTGCTAGAGACCGAGTGTTATTTGAGTTGTGAGTGCGTGTATTAGTGTTGTCACTAGGATTTACTTGTGGAGAATAGGCACACGCAATGTTATAAATTAATCTTTGACCATACCCGTGTCGGATGGCTATGTTCTGGATGTGCCGTAATTCAGACAAGGTGTCTTCAGATTTGGAGTGGTGCATGAATGCTCTTTTGATTAGGGCCCGGAAGGCAGTTATTTTGTGTGAGAAGAGGTCTGCTGAAATGGCTGGGATGAATAATGGAGTATAGCATGTCTTGTAATGGACCTTAGTTGATATCCTGCTGCAATCTATCAGACGACAGATTTCAAAGAGAGCTTGTGTATATTGGTTCCACGAAACACTCTCTTGACAGGTGTCTATGTGAACACAAATATGACATCGACCATAACAAAGACAACACCATCCTATCCACTTATGGCTTGACCCCGGCATAAGAGCCGACCTTCACAATGTCAAAATGATCAGACTCTCACACTGCATAGAACACGTCCAATATCTAGAAACTCTTGAAATATACAAAGCTGGATTACATATTAACTGCATCAATTCCAAGGATTCTATTAATATTTCTCAAGCTTGAAAGTTCTGTTATGAACGAGAAGACAAGCCCCACAGCTGTATTTAATGTACATTTCCATCTCTTTATTTATGTATATAATTTTAAAAGTATTAATTCTGCCCAATTAATTCTAACAAAGACTGTGCCATTTCTCTGAAAAGGAGCGGTGACTGTTATACCTGAACATTATTTTGTCTACAAATGGAATCTAAATTTTCTGCTTTATCGAGGATAAAGTATGTTTTTCTTAATCATCTTCCATTTCATGTTAGACAGGTTTCTGACTTAGAAAATCATTCTGTTCCAAAGTTTTCTCCATTAAGCAGGTTTCCATTTTATTCGAGTTCCATTTTGGACTGATTTACTATATTTTAATATAATTTTTAATAGTATTTTAGAATCCATATAACATTTTTGTTTTTGCTGTTATATACCAAAATCCTTGTCAGAGTAGAATAGAGTAGAGACATGATTCCCGCCTTTTTTTTTTTTGGACTGGCAACGGTTGCCATTACAAGAAGAGGGTTGAGGAAGCGACTGTTGGAATTTGGATGGATAAACACTGGTTGGTCATCTGACCCGCCGTTGATGAGTGTAAAGGGTAAAGGTTGAGGTGGGAAAAGGGGAGTTGACTCTCGGAATGTAAAAACGAACGGATAGACGGGGTTGTCAAGAGGTTCGCCCAGGGATGTTACGCTATCTGGATAGTTTGTTAGCAGCAGAAAATATTCATTGAATTCAGCTTGGACATCAGTTAATGCATCAAAGCTTGAATTGAGATGGGACCCAGGGCTCTGTTTGTTCGGCATCGGAAGATAGCTACCAGCCATCAACCATCTAAATCATCACAAGGTGTCTTTCTGACAAACCTGATCAACGGTTACTTCTAATCGAACTTTCGGAACTTTATCTGATGTTATTGGTGCACCTGGTCAGTCACCAATCGTGTACACATTCTATGTTTTAAACTTCATTATCCTTCTCTATTATTCTTAGTTTCTATTATTAATTAGAGCATTATACATTCTATCAGAAGAAGTATAATGCTATAACTATTTATTTTCTCAGTTAAATTTGGTATAGTTTGCAGATAGTAATATACAAATAAGGAGATACAAATCTTTAATTTAATTTCAGTGAAGTCTGAATCCATTCCACCAAAATGTAAATTCCCTGACAATTATAAAGGTGTTTGGATTAACACAGCAAATTTTGATGCAGAAGTGACTATTAATGAAACCCATATTGTGGAACGTTGGAAACCTGACCAGGGAAGAGAAAAAGAACAAGTTTACATCTGCCACGAAAGAAGGGATAGTCGTTATTTATTGACAAGACTTGGAATAAATGGATGGTAACGTTAATTTTTAAAAGCAGTTTATAAAAAGAATATTTATAAATGTAAATTTATTTGGAACTAGCTGACCCAGCCACGCGTTGTTGTGGCTCAAAATGTATCTATTATAAATATGTAACACTTCTCCCTTGGGGGAATTTCAAAAAATCCCTTCTTAGTGCACAGTACATTCTCTTGACATACCCTATTAAAACACAATCAAAAACATGTTTAAAATAGTATAATAAAAACAGTAAGCCTTCACAGTAAGCCTTAATCCCATCCCTCTCCCCCACAAAAAAATATCGAAAAATCCCTTTTTAGTGTATATTCTGTTGACGTACCCTATTAAAACGCAATTAAAAACGCAAAAAATCACATGTAAAATAGTATAAATAGAAACCGAGTTCTTCACACTAAGCCTTAATCCTGTCCCTCTCCCCCGCACGGAAATATCGAAAAATCCCTTTTTAGTGTATATTCTCTTTATGTAACCTATTAAAACGCAAAAAACCGCATGTAAAATAGTATAATAGAAGCCGAGTTCTTCATGGTAAGCCTTAATCCTGTCCATTTCCCCCGCAAAAAAATATCGAAAAATTCCTTTTTAGTGTATATTCTGTTGACGTAACCTATCAAAACGCAATCAAAAACGCAAAAAACCGCGTGTAAAATAGTATAATAGAAGCCGAGTTCTTCACGGTAAGCCTTAATCCTGTCCATCTCCGCCCAGCAGTGGGGGGGATTTCGACATGTATATTATATAAAAACACATGCATATTCGAATGCAACATTGTGTCAAAATTTCAAAGGAATCGGTAGGAACAAACGAACGTTATATTTTATTTATATAGATAGATAGAAAATGATCTGCTTCAGTCCATTCTCACAGAAAAGCATAATGCCTCACAGAAAAGCAAACTTAGGTCGTCGGAAGTTAGTGCCATCTGTTGGACATAAAACCCTTAATCCATATATAAATACAATTTTGAAAGGAGGAAATGGTGGTCTTCACATATGCCAAAAACCTTCGCAGGAGTGTATTAAACAACTTCCCAAAGTTTCATGGCAATCGGATAAATGGTGTGGTAATGCATGAAGGACAAACAGACACACAGACAGACAGAGAGACATTCGTTTTTTATATATATAGATTAAAAATGAATAAAAGATGGAAGAAATATAAAGTTTTTCTTTACTTTCAGTCAACAAGATTTTATCTGCTTTGATTTTGTTCCTCGTCATCACAACATTATACGCTACAGAAGGGGTGAGTGTAAAAGTTTTATTATAATTTTATTTTATTTTATTTAAAAATCTCTACTGTTGCATAGCTAAAGCAATGATAGGGAGTGAATTTTCAACTGTTTGTTCCTGGACAATATTTCCAAATAAAGCAAACTGGAAGTATGATTTATTTATTGGTAAGAAAATTTTTTCATCATTCAAAATATTTTGTCAAAAAGCTCAAATACTGACAAATAATTTACTTTTCTCAGCAAAAGATCCTGTTTCATTAAAATGTCCAATTGCTGGAAAATTTAAATTTGAACAGAAAGGAGATATCTTGTTTGAAACAAGAATACGAGGTGGAGTTACAGACATACCACGACCAAATGTTTACTGTAGAGAAAATATTTCAGATTTTTCTGTTTGTGACAAAGATCAAAAAATCATTATGATAGATGCAGACTACTGTATTTCTGTGGATTATTATGGTCGACCTTTAGACATTTACAGTGAGTATTTTTCATGTTTTATTAGTTTGCATATATTTATGACATTTATGATAGTTGTATTATTCAGGTGAACCTGACTACAAAATGAAATGCATTGGTTTTTGGAAAGAAAATTTAAAATCATATTTAATAACTTATGATGAAGAAGATGCATACAGTAGATATAGATGTTGGGTAAATATAAGTTTTTTCAAAAATATTATTGATATATGAAATACTCTTTTAATTAATTTATCAGTTTTGTACAAGATAAATTTTGCCTTTTGATTACATGAATATAAATTAAGATTTACTATAGATATTAAAATTAAGAAATTTTAATATCTATAGTAAGTGAAAATAATTCACAAAAACAAAATTTATTTTGAATGTATTTAAGATACATACAAAACATTTTTTAAAGCAGTCGAGTCTGCATAAGTTGACACCCAGATAACTCGACACCATCGGTTAAGTAATTAGTTTTCTGTGGTCCTGGCCAACTTACATAGGCATTAATGTTAAAAAACTCCAGTTTACTTGACACCGTTTAACTCATCACTACTGGATAAGTCGACAGACTTTTGCTGTCCTACACTCTGATAAGTTGTCACCCCCTCCTGAAAAATGAATTCACTCCACACATGTGGTGCGAACTCATTTTTTTTCAGGAGGGGGAGTCGATTTATTTATTAATAATTGATTTATTAACATATATATACATATTAATAAAAATGCCTTAACATTTTATGTATTTTTATGTATAAAATAATAACAGATAAACAAAAAGAAAATATACAATCTACATCAACGTCACACCAGAATCCAATTTTGCATTTTCTCACGCTAGAGGCATTAAGAATCCTTAGACGTTATTTGCCGACAATTGAGAAGATGATGATTTCAAGGCGTTCATGATCGTTGAAAAAGAAAGTCGAGACAGTTAAGTGCTCAAAACAAACAACATTTTGTTTGTTTTGAACACAAACAGAATTTTTCAGTTTTTCATCTACAGAGTAATTGTAAATGGAGGACGCAATGTATTGTAAGCCTATACTACTGTATAACGCACTACTGTATTTTCCTAATTGTAGTTTTGTGGTTTTTTTTTGACTTCGCTTTAGTTGTCACATCGGATAACTCGACACATTTCCACTTTCCCTTGGGGTGTCAACTGTATTTCTAAGATTGTGGTATTAATGAACTATGAAAATTCTCATATGGGTTGTATGATTGTTCATGAATTTTAATGGCTTACAAATATTGCTGATTTGGGCATTGTTTATGATAGAAGAGGTGCATTAAAATCAGTGTAGGGTTTGGAATCGCTAGGCGAGCGATTTCTGCCCTGTTTTATTATAACGAACTTTCATAATGGAAAAGCCGTTAGAAACGACCGTTAGAAGAACCGTTGAGTTTCAAGTCGACGACAGACGGACGATTGGTCGGCGGAAGATGACCGTTGGCCGGCCGTTGGGGAAACATTCAAATTTGATTGGCGGGCGATTCAAACGCTGGACACTATTTAAGCAGTAGTTTCGGCGGGAACAGTAGTTCGTATCGGGATCGGGAAGATCGGATCGGATCGGATTGAGATCGTCGTTATCGAAGTGCTAACTGTCTCTCTCGTTGGACGCAACGGAAATCTGGGGAAAGTAAACCCCAGTGTTTTAGTACGAACTTGTTCCTGACTCGGAGGTGCTGTTAATTACAAGTCTGTTTGTGGAGGTCGTAAGGAGTTTCTTTCGACGAACGTGTACGGGAATAGTCGGTTGGCGTTGGATTAGTGTTTGTGCATATTTAATTGTGACTCTAATTTGTAGTATTTTGTACATTTATATTGTAAATATAAACTTGTGTTTTGTCAAACCGACTGAGTGGTTATTTTGAACATTACTGGCGCAGTCTCGACAGGATACATTGGATTACATCGGATTATCCAGGATTAAACTCCAAAGAATCGGAAGAACAGAGCTACGACAGAGAAGCAGACGTACGTACAGAGCATCACCAGCAATTAGACCCAGGTAAATTATTTGTTTCTTGCTAGCGCACAGAGATGCCTAGACGCACAAAATCGCGGCAGCTAGAGGCTAGGGACTGGGAGGATGACGAGCAGGGAACGGTGCGTAGGACAAGCAGGTCGAGTCGTGAACTCGAAGCACATAGGTTACGGGCCGAGATTGCGAAAATCGAGGCGGCGAGCAAGGAGAGAATCGCGAAAATCAAAGAAGCGACCAGAAGAATGGAAATCAAGTCAGAGGCAAGAATTGCGGAAATCAAGTCCGAGACGAGGAGGGCAGAGATAGAGTTAGAACGGCGTAAGTTACGGCTGGGGATCACCGGAAAATTAGACGATACGAGGCGGCAGGAACGGCAAACACGATCTGAAGGACTTAAAGTTGAGGGGAACTGCGACTTCGGGGATAGAACAAGCTCGTTGGGAAACAAGCCGTGGGTGGAATGGGATAGGCCAAGGGGAACTGACCAGCAGAAAAGAGGGTGTCCTGATAGGCTGGTAGACGGTGAGGCCGAATGCATGCGACCCAAGGCAGCGGACCGCGTGGTGGTGGTGAGAGCATCCAAACTCTCTTGCTCACCGGGGAGTGGGGAAGCGAAGGATCGGGTTGAGGCTATGCGGGGAGAAGAAAGGCCCAGGCCTGTAGCCGGATCGAGGACGGGAACCTCTGGGGTCAGAGTAGCAACGGTCCAGGTAGACGAGGACATTAGAGAGCCTAGTGGAGTCGCGGCAAGACGAGAGGAGGCAGTTCATAATATCCAACTTGAAGTCGGGAGGTCGCCGAAGGGAACTGAGATAGTAGGCGGCGGAAGTGGCCCCCCAGCTAAGGACGTTTTGGAAACGGAAGCGTCGGGGTTAAGGGAGTCATGGGTTCCTAAAGTGGTGACGGGAACGAAGGAGAAAAGCCAACTCGTCGGAGCCTTCGGTCACCGGGTTGATAAAGTAACGATCCCGATAGAACTGGGGAAGAAAGGTCCCACAGGATCGCAGGAACTGGGACAGGTGGTGAGTGTGGTAGCGTGCACAGTAAATCAGACCCCGGGCGTACCTGTAGTGGAAGAGGATCACCGAAAGGTGGCTGACCAGAACAAAGATACGCAGGGAAGGGGGGGAAAACCGGAATGTCTTTCGGAAACAGCGGACAGCGGAATTAGCGACAGTGAGGAAAACGGGGCGGGCCCACGGGACACCCAAGTCCAAGATAGGTCGCTCCCCCGACCGTTAGAAGCCACCGGGGGCGGGGAAGACGCGCTGGGCCCCAAAGACAGCACAGGTCAGGATAGTGGTAGCAGCAAACCCATTAAACAGGCTGAAAAATTCCCAAAAAGGAAGGAAAGGGTGTTGGGGCTAGCTTACGAGACCCTGCAGGGAGAACAATCAGGCAGCCATAAGATGACGAGCGGCATTCACCGTGGTTCATACCGTTGGGAAACGGCGGCGGGTATCTGAAGGTATTGGCAGAGTTGGCACGAGTACCTGAGCAGTGCGTCGGTTCACATTATGACGCTCGCAGGGGCTGACGAACTGGGTGTCGGTGGTACAATCTTGGTCAGGAAAGCGTACCGGGTCAACAAAATCGACACGCTGGAAAAAGGAGAATGCGAGGGTGGCCGCCGGAGAAGGGTAGAGAACGGCCGAAAGCAGTCGGGCCGAGGTGACCGAGTAGAAGTCTGCCGAATACAGACTAGTACGGCCAGAATAGGATTTGGCTCGGGCACAAGCGTCGGAAAAGTAGTGATGGCTCTGCCTATGCGTCAGGTGTACGATCGCGGCCGGGAACACGAACAAATTGGGGATTTTACCATACGTTCCTCGCCTTCGGCGTGGGACGCCCGGACTAGTAGTTTTAAAGGATATTTGTCATGGATCGGACTAGGGAATCGCATCAAGATACGCATAAGATCGTAGTAAAAATGCACGTGGACATCGAACTGATCGTGTCGTATCGGGTCCCGCAAGCATCTCTGTGCGTAGGTGCGAGTGAACATTCCCGGTTGTACCGGAAGTTAAGGGTCAGTCCGCACTAGAGGACATTTGTAAAATTGCTGTGTGTTGTTGTTGGATCAAACAGGCTTGAGCTAAGCTTAGTTTGATCTTTGGCCGCGGTGGTGTAGGGTTTGGAATCGCTAGGCGAGCGATTTCCGCCCTGTTTTATTATAAAGAATTTTCATAACGGAAAAGCCGTTAGAATCGGCCGCTAGAAACGATCGTTAGAAGAACCGTTGAGTTTCAAGTCGACGACAGACGAACGATTGGTCGGCGGAAGATGACCGTTGGCCGGCCGTTGGGGAAACATTCAAATTTGATTGGCGGGCGATTCAAACGCCAGACACTATTTAAGCAGTAGTTTCGGCGGGAACAGTAGTTTGTATCGGGATCGGCTGGATTCGTATCGGGAGGATCGGATCGGATTGAGATCGTCGTTATCAAAGTGCTAACTGTCTCTCTCGTTGGACGCAACGGAAATCTGGGGAAAGTAAACCCCAGTGTTTTAGTACGAACTTGTTCCTGACTCGGAGGTGCTGTTAATTACAAGTCTGTTTGTGGAGGTCGTAAGGAGTTTCTTTCGACGAACGTGTACAGGAATAGTCGGTTGGCGTTGGATTAGTGTTTGTGCATATTTAATTGTGACTCTAATTTGTAGTATTTTGTACATTTATATTGTAAATATAAACTTGTGTTTCGTCAAACCGACTGAGTGGTTATTTTGAACATTACTATCAGTAAATTTAATATAATATGTAAAATGTCAAATATTTTGAAAAATCACATTTTATAGAATCAAATATACATCTACAGATAAAAATATGCTAGTTGTCATTATATTGCATAGTGCATATGTAATGAAGACTCAATTATTGAAACTTGGTGGAACCATAAAGTTTGGATAATCCAGAATCATTGTTTTAGTATTTTGGATGCCTCAGAGACTGTGCATTTAAAGTTAAAAGAACTACAAGAAATCTTTGTTAGTTTGAAATTCAAGGGATGAAATAATTGCGACTTCAGATTATCTGAGATTTACACACATTTGTATAATATGCCAAATGCCACATAAGTGATGCAATTTATTAAGCAAACAGAATACAGATACATATACAGAACACTATTTTCATGGAGGCTGGATTGAAGAGGAGAACAGAAACTTGCACAACATACCAACTATGCCCTGTGCTGAAATAAACATACATGACATCCAATGCACTGTTAACAGAACTGGAAGACACCTGGTGTAGACAGCATTCACAATTTCTGGTACAAAAAGTTTACATCATTGCACCAGAAACTAGCACCTAAACACCTAACACACATCATCATCATCATCAATCCACAAGCCATGCCAAAATTTCTTACTCAGGGCATCACCTACATGAAACATAAAAACAATACCACAGACCCCACACAATACAGACCAATTACATGTCTTCCAACACTCTACAAATTATTGATATCCTGCATTGCAAACAAACTATACAAACATGTTGAAGAGCACAACATTCTTACAGAACAACAAAAAGGTTGCTGTAGAAATCACAGGGGATGCAAAGAAGAGTTACTCATTGATTCAGTCATTCTACAGCAAACAACACAGAAACATGAAACAGAAACTATATATACACATGGCATATACAGACTACGAAAAGCATTCGACAGTGTTCCACACAGTTGGCTACTACATATTCTACATGCGTACAAAATATCCATCATCCATCATTCATTGCATTCATCCAAAACACTATGCAACACTGGAGAACAACACTACATCTCAGGATTCATAACACTTCCATATAAACAAACCAAATATGTATTAGGCAAGGAATTTTTCAAGGAGATTCCTTGAGTTCTGCCTAGCCTTGAACCCATTATCCAACATGTTAAACAACACACACTATAGCTAAAATATTAGACAACACAGTTGAAAAAACAACACAGTTTACACTTTGAATTTTGTGATGACAGCTGCAGAATATGTTGAATTGATAAAAGTCTCTTTAAACTGAACAATTGCTTTGAATGGTAGACTTTCTTACAGCTTATACATGCTTTAAACACTTTTATTGTTTTACTACATATGCATTTCAGTTCAATGTTTTTCCTCCTGGTCCCTCCTCAGTGCCCTAGTTCTCCTGATGTTCTTTTACACCTGTACGGTACTTTTGCATATCTGTTCTCCCGCATATTTGTTGTTGTTACACATTTTTCATAGTGTGTTACCTCGGTGCTGTATTAGTAAAAAATTCTTTCCTCTGTAAGACTTCCATTCTTTATACACGTTTTGTAATTAGATAAAGAAATGGAACAATATAGACCTATAGTAGATTTTAAGTATTCATTCTTGTACAATTTAGAGAGTTACATAAAACAACAATTAAAACATATTGAAAGTTCTAAAAATAGTATTAAAAACGCTGATGAAGTTATTAATATAATTCAAAAAACTAAAATAGAAAAAACTGATACTCTAATAAGTTTAGATGTAAAAAATATGTATCTGAACATAAAATGGGAATTAATAGAACATAGTTTAGTACAAAATAACATCAGTTCAGAATAAATAAACCTCATAAGATTTGCTTATAAAAATAATTATTTTGAAGTATACAACGATTTTTACAGACAAATAGATGGTATTAGCATGGGGTCAAGGATGGGGCCAAAACTAGCTGAATTAGTAATGAAAGACATAGATAATAAGATACAAAACATACCCGGTGTAAAAACAGTCATGAGATACGTGGATGATTATTTATTGATCTTTAACAACCAGATAAGAAGTGAAAAAATAATTTTAAATATAATAAATAATATAAATCAGTACATAAAATTTGACACTGAATTAGAAAAACACAATAAAATTAATTTCCTTGATATAACTATAATTAAAGAAAAAGAGAAATTTTCATTTACAACATATAAAAAACCTTCCAATGTTGAAAAGACAATGAATTATCACTCAAGTGCCCCTGAAAGTGTAAAAAAGAACATATACACAATGGAATTAAAGAAAATATATACAAGAACCTCCAAAAATAATGAACAAAATATTGAGTTAAGCAATCTAGATCGAAAATTTATTCTTAATAGCTACCCACAACATGTTTTAAAAAAGTGGCATACACAATATGAAAGAAACAAATTTAACATAAAAAATAAAAAAGATAACATTTATAAAAGTTTCCCTTACATAAATAACATATACAATTATTGCATTAAAACCCTCAAAAAAGACAATGTTGTTTTGGCCCCATCCTTGATCAATAAAACCTTAAATAATACTAGAGTAGGAACAAACCAAATTAAAGTAAACAAAGGGAAACAAATAGGGACTATATATAAAATTAATTGTAGCTGCCAAAACCTGAAGATATACATAGGTGAAACGGGCTGAGCTTTAGAAACTCGTATAAAAGAACATGAAGCGGCCATACGGCTAAAATATAATAGTTCTCCCTGGTTTACCCATATACAAAACAGCAATTGCCAAATTGATAAGAATAATAATAAAATTTTACATCAGGAAAAAAATATATACAAATGGAAATTTAAAGAACATGTTGAAATAATAAAACATAATAGTAAAGATAATAAAACATTAATTAATATATCAAATGGTATGCAAATAGACCAAAGGTGGTATGAACTGATAGAGGGTGCAGCAAGTTAGCAATGTGTATTAGACAATGACGCGAATAGAATATCGGGAAATATTGTATTATCAGTCAATGATGTTTTTAATAGTGATCTTTTTGAAGAGCAGTGTGTAATTTTTAATTACAAAGAGTGTATAAAGAATGGAAGTCTTTCAGAGGAAAGAATTTTTCACTAATACAGCACCGAGGTAACACGCTGTGAAAAATGTGTAACAACAACAAATATGCGGGAGAACAGATACGCAAAAGTACCGTACAGGTGTAAAAGAATCATCAGGAGAACTAGGGCACTGAGGAGGGACCAAGAGGAAAAACACTAGACCGAAACGCATATGTAGTGAAACAATAAAAGTGTTTAAAGCCTGTATAAGCTGTAAGAAAGTCTACTGTTTAAAACAATTGTTTGGTTTAAAGAGACTTTTATCAATTCAACAGTTTACACTGTTAAATCTCATGTACATGGATGACACAAAACTTTATGTAACTACACAAAAACAACTTTATCAACTCCTACAAATCACACATTCATACACCAAGGACATACAAATAGAATTTGGCCTAGACAAATGCAAAATACTTCACATAGAAAAAGGAGTCCTGAAGAAAGAAGATTTTGCACTTGGAAATGGGGACATTATTGAATCCATGAAAGAGGGTGAGTTCTACAAGTATGTAGGATTCCAACAGGCCAAACTAATGGAACATACACAAATAAAGCAAAAATTAATTAAAGAATACCAAAGTAGGTTAATTAACCCTTCCATGTAAAGATGGCGGACGTGGCCTGATTGACATAGTTAGCCTTCACTACAAACAAATACAGTCACTGCAAAAGTTTTTCTACAAAAACCTCCAGAAACGTCACAGTTACATAAAGCAGTAACTCTAGCAGACTCAAATAACACACCATTAAACTTACACTCAACATCATACGGACACAACATATAAAAAGCATAGAGACCATTAAGCAATCGTTGGCTCGAAAGGCACTCCATGGAAGGCATCCTTATGACCCTCGGCCCAGGATTTTGTTGACAAAACTGCGTCAAACAGCTGGTTAGCTTGGAGATGCCTCTTTGGGGAGACGTAAGGATTCATGATTGCCATACAGGATCAGGTCATAAATACTAAAAACTACAGAAAACACATACTCAGAGGTACAACACTCACAAATGACACATGCAGAAAATGTCACATCATGCCAGAAACTATACAACACATCACTTCTGGTTGCAAGCTCTTGGCATAGACAGATTATTTACACATAATCAAGTAGCAAATATAATACACCAAAAAGTTGCAAACAAACACAAATTATTAGACATTCATGAACCATACTACAAATAGATTCCACAGACAGTATTAGAAAACATGCACAAAATGTACTACAACAGAGCCATAATCATAGATAAAATAATTTGCCACAACAGACCAGACATCACACTCATTGACAAACACAATAAAATCACATGCATTATAGACATATCCATTCCAAACACTCACAATATACAAAACACACGTGCTGAAAAAATTAGTCAGTGCACAGAACTCGCCCAGGAAAAAAAGGCATCTGTGGAGGAAAATACATACATCACACTACAGAAGGCCACTATATTGAATACATGCCACATCGTAAGGTAATTCCTGAATACAGACACTGACACACTTATTTAATTTTAGTTTTGTTTTGGTTGCTATGCCTTGACTCTGGCCCTGCATAGTACACAGCCACCAGTGTCAACTGAGTATAACCCACTAAACCCAACATAATAATAATAAAAATGTGAAGATAAATAGCACATCTGGTGAATACCTCATATGTTGCCAGATAGGTCTTATAAAAAGTAAAACAAGAATTCCTCAAAATATAACCCAAATTATTTTTAAAATGGCCCAAAAAGTAGTAAGATACTCAGATGTAGTAGCATAGAGTCCTACAAATATCTTATTCCGCTACTCATAGCTCAATCTCGAAATCCTGTAAACCAGCCATATTTTATGAGATAAGAGAAAAAAGGATAGTCCATGGGTAAGATGACACCCAAAAATGCATTATTGTAAAAGCAAAGCCATATTATAATCATTCTTGATGTATTTTATACATCAAGAACAACTGTATAGTAGAGCCTTGCATCTATATAGTATTTACAACTGTACAGTATCTTATAGCATGGAGGCACTTTGAACTAAATGAACAATCATATCACAGTTTGGACAGAATTTTTACTTTGAATTTTGAAGTAGCCATATTTTAAACTAATCAAATTCCTTAACTTAAATTTCTTATGTAAATTTATATCTCCATCCAAGACAAAAGTACAGTTACAAACTAACAGGATTTCGAATTAATGAGGATTTCTTGTATAAATATTGTAATGTAATTACTCTTTTTGAAAGTAAATTAATTTGTTCAAAATTTAACAACTTACACACTTGACCTAGTTTCATGGCACCACAGTTGAAGTAATTTCCAGTTAAGTGGAGAGTTTAGTGTCTGTATTATACTCTGTAATAGCTACAATGCTACACCTTTTTCTTTTTCATTTTGGATAATCAAGTTTCTACTATATTTATAAAATATTAAGGATGTTAGTACCAACAGTGTTATCAATAATTTATAAGCAATGACAAAAAATTTATGACAGAATTTTTGTATAATTGATAATGTATTTTTTTATTTTGAAGGTTTATCAAAGAGCAGATTTAAATCGCATCTTGATATCTTATGCGGTAGGTGCATTTTGCCACATTAATCAAGATGTCACAAGTTATAATTATACAGAGGGTGCCCAGACAGCTCTTGCTATGATTGAATATGAAAGAGAACGTACGTCTCAGAGAATAATAATTTATTTATTTATTTTTAAAAATAATTTCCTCATAGATAATGCATTTTTCAGACGATGACTGTCCAATGTATTTTGATGATGGTTCAGATCCTTACACGCCAGTTGCAGAACAAGTTACAAGATTATTTAGTTCTGGAACAATGGTTACTAAAGACATAATAGTTCTAATGTTAAATGTAATAATATTATTTGTGATTACAAGAAGGCAGCTTGTATGAAAAAATAATTTTAGATATCATTGTATACAGAAATATTCCTTATATTTTTAATGCAACTTTTGCAAATGTTCAGTGAACAACAAATTTCATTGGAGGATGAAAAGAATCTGAAATTTTAATCGGGGTTTTTATATTTTTTAAAATTCGGGAATGGTAATTTTTTATACAAATATACTATTTTTTTTTTTTTAATATTTCTTATGTTACAGTACAGTTTAAAAAAAATACTATGCTCAGTAACTAATACTTAAGTTATTTTTATTAATATAATGATAGAATAATTTATCAAATTATAATTTTAACACATTCTGATATAACAATGCATTTAGTTTTTTCTAATTATATTTTATTCATTTAACTCATAAAACAACTATTTTTATTTATATTTGTTCCCATTTATTTTTACGTACAGACTGCATTTTGGAATCTACACAAGTAAATTTGGATTATTTGGAAAGTCTCATTAGAAATTGAGTGTTTAAAACAGCACAAAATAATTTATATATAACACAACACTTTCTCTATTGACATAGCTGGTTGCATAAAGTATTAATGATTGTTAAAGATCATTGTCCTTTGCAATATTATTATTAACAAAAGTTTTATAGTTAACATTATGTGACATTGTTTCTCAAATGATTTTACAATTATTTATGCCAATTAATAAATAATATCAATCATTCCTGCAACTTTATCAGCCATTACTACTTTTATATAATAGATTCTTTAACATTTTAAATGTGGGCCAATTTTATTAAGATTCTTAGATGTAGAATCATTTATACACACATCATGAATTGTTAGATCTGATTCTTGTAAATATAGCATAAAAAGTTTAGATGTTTAAAGAAAGAATCTATATTTTTTTAAGCAAGAATTGAAAGTATGAGAAGAATTTATGATTTCATATATGATAGAATTTGCACATTTAAAATAAAAACAAAACGTATTTTTTTATTACTTCTAGAAAAGTATTTAAATATTAAGTAAATTATATAATCATAGTATGTGTTTCATAACATTTTTTATTTATAATTTATAGAATTGCTAAGAAAATGTGAATATTTTTTGAAATATTTTCATATTTTTAAATGAAAGTTTAGCATTTACATTTGGATGTGATTTTGTTTTTCTAGTATTAAATATAAGTTCTGTTTATATTTATATATTTAATTATATTAAAGAAATTATTATTTCTTCAATAAAATATTACTTTAAATATTATTAAATAAGTCTGTGAAGAAATAAAATCTTTGCATTTTCTAATTTACAGAATAAAATATTTCTTTAAAAAATTTGTATTTTTCTTGTTGGCTTTACTTTTTTTTATTGAATCATTCATTTTTATTTCTAGAAGTGTCACTAAACAATTGTTGAAATTCAAGTACTGTTTTACTTGAACAATGATGTAAAGCTTATGCAATGATAAATAAGCTTGTACACAACAATGCAGTTTCAATTCTATGGTACTTTTTCATATAATTGACTCTTACATGATTAGAAATTAAAATCATTGTACCATGATAAATAATCTCATAGAAAACATGTAGATACCCTGACTGATTTTTATTATTAATGTACTTTTAAAATTTATAGTAAATTTGAAAATTTTAAATATATAGTCATACTAGCTAATCACTACGCTTCAAAGGTAATTTGCATAGTGACACAACCTGGCAAGAGTTGAGAGTTACAGATAAGATAAACAGTAGTGTAGTCAATCATTAGTGCTCATGTTTTATAGAAGAATACAAGCATCTGAAATAGAGCATCTAGTCCCTTATGTAATTTTTAATCACATAGGAACTGGACCTATGGAAATTCATTGATGCATGTCTCAAAAGTGTATGGATAACACACACTAAGCCTAGTCCAAGATCCAAGCCATGTATCTATCTAGTTTTTAGCACTTTTTTCGGCTCACTAAAAGGTAGATATTAGATATTTCAATCCAAACAAAAGGTACAAGATATCATCCACACTTGGCTTTGTGGATATTCTGCAACATTTTTTTAAACATGGAATCACAAGGCTCTTATAAAAGCTTCAACAGCCAGAATAATTATTTATAAACTAAAATGCAGTCATTACATTGTATTGTCATTGGATGGTTATTCATTGATCACCCCTTATATATTATTAGTTACATAAGTTCAAAAAATGAACTTGTTAACAATGAATATTTAGTGTTTATAAAAATGACAATATTTAGTTTATAGTTAGCAAAATTCTGTTAGTTTAATTAACACTAATGCATTAAGTGATACAACAATAAATGCAAAAAGTTTGTTTTATTTAAAACCAAACTTTATTTTAAACAGCAAAAGAATTTAACAAACTTTTATCTGACAGAAAAATTTTTCTTAATTTCTAACTTACAATCAAAATCACACTTATTTACTAATGTTATAAGGAAAAATTGTTAATTATCTAACAACATTTTACCAACAATATGTAGAATTACCCTGCACATAATGATTTAATCGACCACTTTCTTTTAATTCACCAGATCGTAAATGCCATTTTGACAGACTTGCTGATGTAAGCAACAAAATAAGAACCCAGCTATCAGTTTTTTTAAATGTATATTAATTTTGAATGGAGTGTGTGGGTTTTTCACCCTTTCAACAAAACACACACTCCAAAATAAAAAAAAAATTAAAAATGACTCCAGAAAATGATGTTTGGATTCAATTCCTCACTAGTTTATTAACCCTAAATTTCTTTGTCAACAGAAGTCTTACGTGTTTTTTCTTTTTTTCAAGTTTGTTCATTAAAATTAATAATTACGATGTTGTAATTAATATTAAAGGTGCGATTGATTGGTGTTGAAAAGGTTTAATATATTTTGTGTAAAATTCATTAAAATATTGAATGAATTTTACACAAACTATATTAAACGAGTAAAAACAAATTGTAACCCATCAATAGTTTTCTTTTTCATTTTAATTAACTAGATTGTGTATATAACATAAAAATACTTTTAGGAATAAGACCAATAATTCCTTGTTATTGAGATGATTCTCTAGTTCAATAACAGAAAAGCATAAAACTTGAGTAAAAACTATTTGTTTTTTTTTTATTAAAAGTGTACATAAACTAAAACAAAACATTCTTGTAGGTGGTCAGCTGCCAAACAGACCCTATTGTTGGTTTCTACACTGATCTTGCAGGGTACAATATTTGGTAAAGAAATTATATAGTCTTGCTATCCTTATTGGACCCATTTGAAATAGAACTTCATAAAATTCCTCCTTCAATTTACAAAATGACAATGTAGAAATTCCAAATTATATTCTAAATTTTTCACAACCCAAACATGAACAAATCAGACAATAGACTGAAAATTGTTCTTGACACAATTGAGCAAAAATACTTAATTTCAAATTTAATGTTTTTTTTTTTTTTTTTTAAATTTATTTAATGCTAAATTTTGTGCTTGTCAAAATTTAGTTTTTTTATTTTAGTTTTTATGATAAAATATAACAAATTTTGTGATGAAATTTTAATTACAATATACAGTAGAGAGTCATTAATCGGAATCAATTGGGGACTGGGGTTGTTCAGATTAGTGATTTGTTCCGATTACCGATTATGTACGAAAAAATACATTAACCTGTCTGATGTTCAAATTTTTCTCCGTTGCGTGTCGCTTCGTGTTGAATTTTCGTCGATTTTAAGCCTAACGAAAATTTTTATAATAATAATCGAGGCTATCGTATCGTTAAAAATCATTTCTTCATTTTGTACAAACAAAATAAATATATTGAAGAATATAAAAACATGAAAATTATACTTTAGAAATAAATCTAGTATCAAAAACGTTCGATTCAGCGCGACACAGTCCAACTGAAAATCGTTCCGATTACCGGCGATTCCAATTACCGGGGTTCCGATTAACGACTCCCTACTGTATAATAAAATAAAAATTGAATAATAAATAAATACAATTTTAAAAATATAGAAGAAACTCTTGTAAAAATACTTTCTGCCTTTTAATTGAAATAGATTTGTATCATATTACCCAAATTCTCCAAACAAATTATTATTATTTAACACCCATTGCAATGTCCAAATTGAATTATCCTGGATATGAATTTATTATAATTATTATTTTATGAATTTCTTCAGATTGTAATTGTATAAAATTCAAAGTTTGTAGTAAAAGTGGGAAGTAGATAGTGAACTTATTCAAATCATCGCTACATTTGTTTCAGTCGTCTGTACTAATGCAGTTGTGATTTTTGTCACAAATTTCAATATAATCTTACAAGCTTATTCTTAAAAGTTCATTACAATAGTTTCACTTTATTTTTAATGCTCTAATTTTATACAGTAAAAATTTTAATTTAAAATACTCTTTATTATTACAACATTGCTGTTTACTACATATTAAAGAGCTTCTAAATAAACTTGTTGTATGAATGCTTACAAACGTATCCTTTAATGATCTCGTTACCTGCTTATTACTAAGGTAAGTGAAGTTTGTTATGTTTAATATCCAGCCGTAAACATCGATTGATACGTAAACAAACTTTTTCTGTAGTGCTTTACTGTCATTCGGGAAATTAGTTGAGATTTATTTGTATGGATCAGGAACAAGTTAGAATTTTTCTCATAAGAAATAATAGGAAACATTTTGGGATATCTAAATTCACAGTATATAAATTATTTTCAGGAATGCATTAGATTTGGTTAACAGAGTATGATTTATACTAAAAATAAATATAAAATAAAATTTGTACTTAAAAAATTTTTAATTAATTGTGTATTTTGAAGATGTAAATAAATTAAGAAAACAATTTTTCCCCCCTCAAATAAAATTAACAACAATAAATGATCCATTAAAAAATGATCTCATATTTTTATGGTTGATGATTTTACCTTCTCAGACAACTTATTTTTTAGTAATGATTTTTCAGTTGTTATTACAGTAGTAATAGTTTTTACTTCTTTCATTATTACTTTAGGTTTTTCAGTTCTTTCACTCCTTTTAGAGGCTGGTTGAATGTTTTCTTCTGTTTTCAGTTTATTTGTGGATTTTACTTTTGTTAGAGATGATACTGAAGGTTTACAAGATGGCTGGCTACCTGTAAGAAAAATAAAATTATAATAAGCTTTTTTTTTATTATTTTTCACTATTTTTCTAGTTTTGATGAAGTATATTGCAAAAATATTGGTTTTAATTATGAAAGCAGTTACTTTCTTATTCTTGAAAATTAAATCATTGCCGTATTTTCCTTTGTGCATGTTATGTCAATGACATTCTTATTATGTGACAAGAAAAATCGTATATTTTAGATTTCTTGCATAAAATCAACACCTAATCTATGGCCTGTCTCTGCCTAGAACAGGAAAGTGAGTGAGAAGTTTGCTTCCTGGCCCTCTGGATTTCCTTATCCAACAGACACATCTCAATTAAAGTCTTTAGGAAACCTACCCCACCTGACTGTCCCTGCCCCTTCCCACGATCCTTTTATCTTCAAGATGGCTGGTTTCTGTGCCCTAATTCATCGTGCCTTCACTCATTTGTTTGACACTTGGTTTGGACTCCTTATCTCTATCTCATTGTCCGACGTGCTAGACCAGCAGTTGCCAACCTTTCTGACATCACAGACTGCTAAACTCACAATTTTGAATCCCACAGATCACTATTGTAAATTTTTTTAAACAATACAATATAAAATAATGATCATAAAAGTTGCATTTTACTTTATTAATATGAAGTTCACTTGTTTAACTGTAACAAATTAGTGTGAAGTTTGTTGTTGCTTATTTGAAAAAGTTTATGGATCCTTGGCTCTTTTCTTCTCTACACTCTCTCTCAACATTATTTATTGATAAGTCATTCTGTATTTGGTTTTACATTCAAATAAAAATCCCCAATGAATGAGAAAAAGCAATTAAGTATTTTATATTTCTTTTTTAATACTTTGTATAACCTTGAGTTGAATCAATGTCTGAATTTCTCCACAGTCCACCGGCTGGCGACCACTGCATTAGACTGCAAAGCCGTTAAGGCTAATGTCAGATGAGCGTCACAAATCGAAAACACTCATCCCTGTATTCACCAACACGAGTTAGAGTTAGAGTTAGGGTTAAATCTTGAGTTAACCAATCACCGTTTGCTTTACTTTTAGTATGTGAACGCTCATTGGTTAACTTTTAACTCTAACTCTAACTCGTGTTGGTGAATACGGGGGTCAGACACTGTTTTTTTTATTTGTGGACGTGAAAATTCATGGACAGAAAGGCAGTGGTCAAACGAGTGCTATTCTTCACAGAGTGCGTTGGTAATTAGTTTCATTTCAGACATGTATATGTCAATACTGATCTCATAGATTGTTATTGAATTTGTAATTCCCTAATGTCTCCAATTCTTGAATCATGTTAGAATGACAACACAACATCACTGCAGTTCTTACAGCAATATGGGGAATTTCCTCAATTCTCAAAATTTGTTAGAGCAAAACCATATTGTAGGAATGTTATGTTGTATGAAGAATGTGTGTGTGTGTGTATATACATAGTATAAAATTTCCAATATTATAAGAGAATAGATTATGAACACCATAAATTGTACTGTGGTGGCTTTATACCTTGAAATTAGCTAGCATTTTTCTGTATTTTATTTAATTTGGTTAACTGTATTAATAGTCCTTCAAAATGCATGTTATTCACTTCAATAATTAAACTTTAAATGCTACATGTAAAGTTCTATAATTTAAACTGCATATAGAAATTCTATATTCCATTAAGTATTCTATTATGCTTTGAACTTTGAATCTTAAAAAAAAAAAAAAAAAAAAAGTCTGATGACCATTAGAAATGGTTCAAAATGAAGACTGTAAAGATTAAAAATTGTTGCTGATTTTAAAGGTTTTGTGAATGAATTTCTTATTATTTTTTGTCTTCAAAAGTCAATCATTTAATATTTAATTACCGTATTTTACAGACTATAAGACGCACCTTAATTTTTAAGCAATTTTTAAAAAAAAATACCTATAAGATGCTATGGACTATAAGACGCACCTGAATTTTGGAGGCAATTTTTCGAAGAAAAAAGTGCGTCTTATAGTCCGTAAAATACGGTAATTATAATTAAAAATAAAAGTTACTTACTGCATTCACCTTTACAAATTTGCTTTTGCTCAGGTAATGATTTGCATCCTTTTTGAACAGAATTTGTACTTGACTTCATACTTTTTTCACTGCAGTTTCTTTGAATAGCATTTTTATCAGATACAGCACTTTTTAACAATTTTGTTGGTGCCTTAAATTTTTGAACTTCCATGTTTACTTTTTTTTGTGCTTGAGAAAGTTTTTCAGGATTAATTGGTTTTTGACATGTAGGAAGTCTTTGAGGAAGAACAAATAATTTTTTCCCCGTATTTAATATTTTATACATTTCTTTTTCTATAACAGTCTTAATGTGTCTTTTACTTCTAAAATGTTCATCAGCAACATGCCAAAGTTTAATGTTTACGTTACATTCTGGACATTTTAAGTAATTTACACTAGCTAGAGTAACAGACGAACCAGACGTAGAATTCAAACATCTTAATTTTTGAATAAATTCATATTTTCTTTCAATTTCTTCATCTTTTACCTTCTCTTCATGACCTTTAGTTAAACAATGTTCTATAAATAACAGTGGATTATCGTAAGATTTTCTACAACATTTGCATTCATATTTTCCAATTATTCTTTCGGATGTTCCGTGCTTGGTTTTTAAATGATCTCTGTACGGAAGTATTCCACTAAAATTTTTATCACAGCAATTGTATAAATATTTTGTCATTCTGAAAAAAAAAATAATAAATTAACTTAATATATATGAAATAAGATTAATTTTATGAATGGAAATTAAATCTGTGGTCTGGAAGATAAACACCAATATCAAAAGCAAATGACATTGGTGCTTATTGGTGCACTGTATAGAGATATTTTATTACTAAAAAGATATATAATTCAGCTAATCAAAGTAAATCATATAGAACTGATTGTTATGTTAAAGATAAAATATATGTGAGATTACCGGGGATAGAGGGTCTTGAATATACTCTCTATCACTTAATTGGCTCGGACTGGCAAAATCCGTCCCTTAGTCAAAGGACGGCTTCTACGAGTTTTTATTATAAAAAATGGGGAGAATGATAATCTTGAAATCATCATTTCTGTTTGTCAGGATCCTGACACCAGATAGAGTTGGATTTCGCACCCTATCATGCTTATTTTAAAGATGATTTTTAGGAGAGCTATTTAACAATAAATGCCTTAAAGATAAAGAATGAGTGGAACCCAAATATAATATATATATAAATATTTATTATACTATAATGATAAAATATATACAATAGTCCACAAGTATTATAAAATGCAAGAATATCATATCAAAGGATCTAAACTTAACTATATTCTGTATATCTAACTACACTACATGAGAGAGAGAGCCTACAATCATTCTAAATATTATACTACCTTCACTTGAGGTTTGATCATCTTAAGTATCAACATGTTATGCATTCTGGAGAATGCGGAATGGGAGAATCAATCTTCTATGCACTCGGTATATATTATGGTTTATGTCTTCTATATGGTGCCTTTGATACTGTGGAAGACTGCCTAGTTAGTATGGTGAATTCTATCCCCAAAGAACTGCGCGAAAAGGCAGGAAATCTACCCCTTTTTATAGGGACGACTGGGTAATTGACTCGTCGTCATAGGATAGTGAGTTAAGTTTTAGTCAGCCTAGAAAGGAAGTTTGTTTCCTCTCTTTATCAGAAACAACTAAATGAACATACTTTTGTGTGAATAATTATCAAAAAAATAAAATATTTTGTTACAATATTTTATAATAATTAATCCCTTAATCTGCAGATCTCACATATATGTTATATATGCTATATATTTCTAATCTGATAATCTAATTTTAAAAAGTGAATTATAAAAGCTTATTAGAAGTCATCAAATTTTTAATATTTATAATTTGAAATAAAATTTAATTAGTTTTCTGTAATAAGCCTAAGTTACATTTAAAGTTATATATTTTACTACAGTATATATGCTGTTTCACATTTATATGCTATATTTCTTAATACAGTAACCCCACTTTGTTGAGAGACGAACCATATGAGAAATACATCAAATGGTGTAATATAACCTTATCCATCCTCCTGTTTGTCTGTTTTCGATCTCTGTGACAACTTGCATTTTTGTGGGTTGTATTCCATACAATGGTATTAAAAGTAGAGAATGATAACTAAAATGCTAAATACAGTGATAATATTAATGAAGTTAAGATGCAAATAATTTATAAACTTTTATAAAATTTAACTATCCACGAGGACGAATCAATGCAAGGCCATAGGAATAGATCCATTTGGTCCAGCTGTCACTGGACCACTTTTTGCCGTTAGCATTAA
This sequence comes from Centruroides vittatus, assembly GCF_030686945.1. Lineage (NCBI taxonomy): Eukaryota > Metazoa > Arthropoda > Arachnida > Scorpiones > Buthidae > Centruroides > Centruroides vittatus. The sequence continues at coordinate 1,591,104 of NW_027122216.1, read as the reverse complement.
AATGTAATTTCGATGCAAGCGTGGAACACCGTCAGATCAAACCGAAGACGTTTTCTTACGGAAAAGGGTTATTCGTAAAGGTGTTATATGTATTGCTAGAGAGGAAGAAAATATCTCTATGCAAGAAAATTTAGAAATTAGAAAAGTTGAAATAACAAGGAGATCATGGCAACTAATTTCCCTTAACTGTGGCCCTATAACACAGGGTGCCTTATAAATTTGTAAATAGTTTAAAAATTCATAAAAGTTGAAAGAATTGGTATATTTGAATGTGGTTTGTGTAAAAGTTATTCTCACAAAGGGGGATTTTTTTGGGTAGGGAAAAAGAAAATGGTTCAAATTTTTGTCGATAGAGGTACCAAACGCAAGAAAATCACTGGCATTATGCAAATCTGAGTCTTATAAAATGGTGTACGATTAACAGCTCATTTCTGAATTTTCCTGTTACTGGTGCCGACATACGTTTTTCGTTATGATGTTGACGGTGGATAAAGCACTATTGGTGAAGTTGTTTTATCTCTGCCACGAATCGCCGGCCAAAACTTTACGAAGGTTTGGGACACAGAAGAGAACGAAGAAAGGTTCAGGTCCCTCCTGTCAGATTGGTTTCCATTTGCAAAGCCACATCAGAGGTAGTTATAGTTATGGAAAGTGCTTAGGAGGCATTACTCAAAGGTATTTCCTCTAAGGGGATGAAATGAAGTGACAAGGTCTTAGACGGAAGGGAAAGTGATTGGTGGCAGAGGCCAAGGGGATGAAGGTGGGAAGAGAAGTAAGGAGATGAAGGGGGGAGGTCGTGAGCCACAACGGGAAGCCAATATTACCACATCGGAGGTAAGGACCTCTGATAAATGTGCCACTACGTGGGCAATTACACAAACTTCCTGTTTCTTCGAAACGTCATACTAGGGAAACCAATCCGGCAGGAGTGATTGGACCAAACCTTTCTTCATTCTCTTATGTGTCCCAAACCTTTGTAAAGTTTCGGCAGGCGATTCGTGGCAGAGATAAAACAACTTCACCAATAGTGCTTTATCCACCGACGTCAATATCATAATGAAAACCGTATGTCAGCACCAGTAACAGGAAAATTCAGAAACGAGCTGTTAATCGTACGCCCTGCATTTTATAAGACTCAGATTTGCACAATTCCAGTAATTTTTCTTGCGTTCAGCGTCCTCTATCGACATAAATTTGAACTATTTTCTTTTTCTCTACCCAAAAAAATCCCCTTTTCGTGAGAATAACTTTCACGCAAACCGCATTCAAATATACAAATTCTTTCAACTTTTATGAATTTTTAAACTACAAATTTATGGTACACCCTGTATATAATGTATAGAAAGTGTAATTTTCTTAGCTCTTAGTTTGTAATTTATATATGTAATATATAATAAAGATAATGAGAGAAAAATATACAGAAAATAAATTATAAAATATAAATTACAATGAGATACATAATAGAATTAAAATCATACTAAACTGCCATATAAAATACCTCAAAATAAACACGAAAAACTGTTTATTAAATTAAACATAACCATTCATTTTCTTGCTGCTGAAAAGTTTTTGTGGTATTTATTTATTGTTAAATAAAACGAAAAATAAAATTTTTAACTTATTAAAACTAAGCTTTTAAATTTATAATTTTTTAATCTTTTTAAAAATGGATTTTATCTCAGCATCTCGTAGTAATAAAATGTTATTTTGTAGAAAACGTGATTATATTACTTAAAGTGTTTAATTAACTTATTCAACTTACATTATACGAAGCTAAAATGCCGTCATTCATCAAAATATATAAGCACAAAATTTACACGAATTGTCCGATTCGAGACTTCATACACAACTGAAAAACAACACCAATCGATATACACTACACTGTGTGGTTTCGATTTCGGTTTAGATAGCGATTGCGTCACAACTTGGCAATTCTTAATGTTTTCACGCTTTATAATGAGTGTGTGCAATTCTATTTTGGCATATTCCTACGTTAAAATGCAAAATTGATGTAGAGAATCTCTGTTCTGATAGATAAAAACTGATTTTGATTCTATACGTACGCAAAATAATTATCTGGATTTATTTAAACTATTCACTTCAGACTAATGTCATCTTTATCGAGCTATTATAATAATAAGTTTATCTCAAAGATTGTAAATTCACTGTTTTCAAATAACTAAACAGAATATAAGTCCTATACGAGTCCGTACATTTGGATTTTCTGGATTAATTAATCGTGCTTTGTCTTTTTGTCTCGGTTCTCTTCTGTAGCATCATTGTTATCTTTATTCCGTTAGTGCCGAATTATAGTAATGGAATGATAATATGATAGATTTTAATCTTTTGATTAATTAAGAAAGGTGTATTTTTCTCGAGGAATTAATTATTTCGAAGTGATAATTTATTCTTCGACGAAAATAATTCGTAAAATCTACGACACAGATAAAATGGAAAATATTCTCTCAAAAATTAAAGCTGTCACTTATTCAATTACAAGCAAACGCCTATTCGGAAACACACAATCGTATTTCACATAGAAATATGAATAATTCCGATCGATACGCTTCCTATGATTAATTCATAGGAAAGATGACGATCGGATGGTGGAGGCGATTAAGAAATCGAAGATCGATTCTGGGCGAGCGATCCTAGGAATTTTTCATGGGCCCGTTTGTCACGGATATGTTGGGCCCAGTCCCTCACCCCCGTAGGCCTCATTGTAGACCTGGACGAACTCACGATAGGTATAAGGAAAATGACTCTTAGTGCCCACTAGGCGGAAATACTTAAAAATTAAAAAAAAAAAGGAAGTATAAGCTTACTTTCCATGAAATTGCTTAATTCCTGTGACGACATCAATTTAATAAACTGTTGATTGCTGTATAATTTTTTGAATCTTTCCAGAATGCGTTATTGATAGGACGACAATAAGTTGTTCCGCGATAAACAGAATGATAATGATATCAGGGAATATGGAAGTGCTATAAAATCAGTTTTCAGACTATTAACATTATCTAATAAGTGGAAACAAAACAAGAATGAATGAATGATAAGAAAGATAAACATTGCATATCATTAGAGTAGAGGCTATTTATATAGAGGCCAAAAGTTAAAACAGAATAGCCATGTCCTCAATGTCTTCATTATCCGACTACAAAATATAGTTTCATTCCACGTCTGACACGTTTATCGAAGGCACTAAGAGAGGGCTTTTTAATTTTATCCATCTTTGGTTTCTTAAGATCCACAATGTGGGCTGCCGGACTGTATGGGACGGGACTTGACACATCAGGTAAGATCTCAGCGGCAGACTGAAGTCTTAACCGCTCAAACATTCGACTGTCATCTAGATATACTAGATATTGGGAGTATAACATGTGACCGGAGGGTCGGCACCTCTTTAGTGCCTCGTCAGGAATGACACCATCGGGTCTAGATTGACCCGGAAGCCGAGACGGCGGTTTGATTTGAAAGTAGGTCACGCGAACGGATTCGGGATGGAGTGAGAAACATTGCACCTTAAGTGACTTACGCAGAGACAACGTTTATTTTTAAAGGACGAAAGACTCATTATGTTACAATACATAAAATAAGGTTAGATAGGCCATAAATACCTGACGTTCCTTGGATTGGATCGTTTCGGGATTTGGACGTTTTTGTGAGGATTCGGATATCGACGGTCTGGAGGTTGTCCGGATTTGGATCGTTCGGGATAGGTCTGGATCAAGAAGGTTCTGGCTCGATCTGGGAAAGTTCTTCTAGGCGCAGCTGAGAGTAACGTGAAAATCCGATAGAGTACAATGGGCACTGACACACAAAAATTTGATGACTTTAATCCTAGAGGTACTGGCGACGACTGACTATTCAGGCCGTTAATTTCGTTATCAGTGCGTTATCGCCCGGTAAGAGGTCAGCAGATCACGGCAATGCGTCGCTTTCGTCGTCAAGGAAGTGTAAGTAGAGATTTTCTCAGGTAGCTGAGGACAATTGTGAAACACATATGGCGTCATCGTCAATTAATTTTTTTTTTTTTTTTTTTGTTAAAGTTTGGATTCTCATAAACACTTCTCTCTTCTTTCGTTGATTGGTTGATATGGAGCATTCAGCACATATAGGCTTTATACTCCGTGAGAGCGAGGTTATGAACGCTAGGCGTCCGATTAACCGGCCTTATAAATGGAATGGCCACGCGCGCGGGAAAATAATGCCTTCCGGGAGATCTTTTAAGGGAAACTAGCCTCTATTCAGGCGTTACGGACGTGGAGAAAACCCTGAAAACTCCACGTGGCCAGCCCGTCCGAGCGAGATGCGAACCCACGAACGAACTTCCAGTGTTCAGGGAACGGATCCGCTTGGTCACTGATAGGCCAAAAAGTTAATAGATGATCGGCATGACTATTGTTAGAGGAAAAGTATGATGTGCAGGGGCAAGCCACTACTTAATTTGAGGTAGAGAGCCCATTCAAATCAGTTGTGGCTTGCCCCTGTACGTCATACTTTACCTTTAACAATAGAGTCGTGCCGGTCATCTATCTAACTGCTTTACGAAGAAAATTTTTCAATTGAAATAACGTGACTTCCGGTTTGCATCAGAAGTTCCTATATAGTTAGTACATAATCGTGGTCTCCTGCTGCCCCTAAAGTTTCCATATCTGGTCTCGTCTTTATCTATTTAACTCCGTTCTCGAGATAAGGAAAAGACAGACGGAATTTTCTAATTGCAGCCCAATAAGCGTGTTGTTTGCTTGTCCTATTATAATCACGTAGCTTAACAGTAAAGTAGAGGGTGTCCATGGAAGGTTGAGAAATTCTTGAAGGGGTCGACTGTCGAAAAAGTTTGCAGACGACTGAGACCTCAAAATTTTCAAAGAAGTATTTCAGCCAAAATCGTAATTTTTAGCAGGTAAAACCCATACGTGACTCAGTGAGTTCGCCTACACCGTTTAATGAACAGAACAATGACAGCTATTTTTGTTAACGTCAGGCTTTTCTGGTGCGTTCATTTGGCCTTTCATTTCTATTTTCTACGTAAACGTCTCCCATTTTATTGTAGCTTTGTATAAGTTATACATTTTTAGTTTTACTGTACTAAGAGCCAAACAACAATAATGAGTAGCTGAGGTATACTAGTGTTGCCACCAAAGCGAAAATTGCTTAATAGCGCCCTTCAGCAGCTGAACTAAGTTACAGAGGTAAATAAAATTGGGGTTTCTATACTTGAAGTTTATTCTTTTTCCGTTTGTAAGGGTCATGATAAAATCGAAAGTTTTATTTATCTTTATACGAGAATATTAAGTTTTTGCGTACATATTGACGTTAACATTAGTGTACGAGTATATGCAAGGAAAGGTCCGCGCAAATCACACAATTCAGCCAAACTTTTAATATTAAATTTCGTGGCAACGCAACAATAAAACTGTAATAACAAATTGTCAGAGTTTTATTGTTGCGAGTGGTCGGTTAGTGTTATTGCGAGCGGTTGGATTTTCAGTTCGTGCGATTATTTCAGGTGTTTTTCTCAGTTTTGTTTCGTTTGCGTCGATTTTATCGGCAAGTATAGACCACGATGTTTCTAATTTTACGTATTTTTGAACATTGTTAAGCCGAATATCACGATTAGTGTCAATGATTTTCCGACGAATCTCTATTTCCATAACAATTGATCGATCTTCACAGATACGACGAACGGGGTCTTTCCACTCATTTTCACTCTTCGTTAAGCCCAAATCTAATGGAATTGTTAAAGCAGAATCTAAATTAATAAATACTTTACATTGATATTACTCCGCTATAGTTTATATACGCATCATATCCCATATGAAATTTGCACCGTTATAGTTTGAACTTTAATTAAACAGAATAATTCGAAATTATTCGTCGGCGCGTTTTCTCTATTTTCACAAATGTTTTGTGTTATGGCAATGGACACAACTGTATAATTTGTAGAAACTGATTTCTTTAATTATATATCAAACCTTAAAGATCGTTGGAAAGTTAAAATTACTGTATTTAACAGAGATTTTATTATAATATTGATTTGTGACTTTTTGTTATAGTAAAGACGATCATCTGTCATATTTTTAAAATTATTTTTCCATTAGACACATAATTCGCGCGTAACAGATCAACCAATCGGGTAGAATTCGGCTGTCCCAGTGACGTATTATGCAGTAGTGTAATTCGAAAAGAAAGAATTGACATTATCTAAATTACTTAAAAATTTGAAACGTCTCTATCCCTAATTTATTATTTTACCAATATTAAAGCGTGAGTAACAAGATGTTACGGCCGATTCGATCGTTATTTCGATTTTGAGAAAATAGAAATTACTTATGGCCGCATGGTTATAATGCCGGGCTGCAATTTTTAATCTTATTATATAGTTGAATTTACAAACAAAGTTCGTTAACAAATAAAAGTAAAGGTGTAAATGTACATATACAGTAAACAGCTTTTCTAATGCACACAGAGATGAGTAATACATACGCGAAGCTTTCGAGTTAATCAAACACCTTAATTAAAAAATAAATAAAAAAGCAGAAATGCTTCGTTGAATTTCAACTTTAGGCAACGAGCTTACTGTTTCTTCCAGGCTCGAGATGGCGACTTTCTTCCTGCTCGCGTTATACTGGCTTCACTTCCTTTCAGAAACTGCCGTTCCAGTATTATGGCTCCATGCTTTGAAGCTTAATAATTCGTGTGCCTTTTGTCGAGAATTTCTGAAATTTTGCAGGGAGTTTTGTCCATCGGGGACATTGATGATATTTAATTTTGGTGCTTAAAGGTCGAAGGAGTGGGGAAAGAGCGGAGATTGTGTATCACATTCTTCCAGTAGAGTCGAGCTGAATGAAGATTTTACTCGTTATTGGAATTTACAATTTTTTAAAATAAAAACTCAGATATACCCACAAAATTAAGCTTTTTATCATTTTATAATAATTAATAATAATAATAAAAGTTTTTAAAAATAAAATATTGTAACAGATGGCGCCACACGCAATTTTGATGTTTTTGCTGGGAAACTTGTGTAACTTGTTTTAATGAAACGTTTATCTGATGAAATATTTTAATTTTTTATATTAAAAAATTACAAAAAATGTTATCTTCAATATTTGAAATTACTTTTATAATACACAAAAATTTTTTAAAATGTGCATAAAATAGTATAGTGATAGCTACATATAACCATTCATAGCAATACTTTGTATAGGCTATTTAATTTAATTCAGTTTCATGTATTTCTTCTTAATGTGGTCTTCGGTATTTAAGTGCTGAATTAAAGATTGTAAATTGGTAAATTTAAAAATTCCGCATAAATCACAACCTTCCGTGTTTCCTTCGCTGCTTGTCTCACTCGTTGCTTTTCCAGCAGAACATTCCTCTGGCTGATCCACTGCGCGATTGCATCTTAATTCATAATCTTCTTTCCTTTTATTTCTTTTTAATTCTTCTTTAATATGAGCAGAACTAAACAAATGTTGGCGAAAAGGAATGGGACCAGAGAAAACTTTGACACATATATCACACTGGTAGATTTCTTCTTCTTCTACGGATGAATTACCATTGTTCTTCATCTCGTTCTTCAAATGTTTATTGCTTTGGAGATGTTGCGAATAGATCATTTTTCCATTGAATATTTTGTTACAAATATCACAAATAAATTTATTTTCTTTTTCTTCTTCCATTTTTTAAACTATAATCTAAAAATAAATACGTTAAAGCAAATATTTTCAGTATCAGAATAAACATCTTTAGTATTTCTAAACAAACAGTATTCAATAAATTTCTAACGAATAACTAGTATATATAACACAGAATTCTCTTCAAATATCGTTAAAATCATGGCATTTAAAGATAATTAGAACGATTATAAGAAAAAAAATCTTTGATATTCCATGAGCCAAAACTGAAAAATAAAACACCTTTAGAAAATTGTGTATAGTGGTCGCCGAGCCGCCTTATTTACGTGTACAGTTTAACGAAAAGTAACACCTCCATTTCTCTCTGTCCTGTACGACAGTGTAAAAAGTGGCTGTACACGTAATTATTGAACGGCCACATGTTTGTGTGTGTATGTACAGTACCTAAAATCGAAAATCTACCGGACTGTGGCCCGTCGCTCTCTCTGGTTCCGAATGTTGGCCATCAACGAGAGCAACCGAACGGCGTCTCCATTCCATGGAGATGCGCATAGCTCGCAGGACGCTTGGTGTTTCCCTCCTCGACCATATCACTAATGACACAATATGCCAACAATTTGGCATCGCGCCCATTGAGGCAAAAATGAGAGTGACGCCTGCGCTGGTTTGGCAAAGCCTGACGATCAGCCCGGGATACAGTTGCCAACGTTGCATACTACCTAGAGGTGAACGGCCGACGGCCACGCGAAAGACCGAAGCAACGATGGCAAGATTGCTATCAACGCAGACCTAAAGGCTCTGCACCTAAACCCAGACGATGCACTTGATCGAACAGCGGACTCTAGCATCTGTGGGACAACGCTAAGAAGAAGAAGAAGAAAGGTCGAGAGGGTGGGGAGACAATGGGGGTCGTGTGCATATCCAGTAGGGTCGAACTTTAATGACGATTTTACTCGTTATTAGCATTTACATTTTTTTTTTTTTTTTTTTTTTTTTATAAAACCCACCCCTACCCTCCAAATTAAGCTTTTTGCTATTTTCTAATAGTTAAAATAGTTAAAGTTATTGCTGGAAAAGTACACTAATCACAGACCAAACATTTTCGGCCAATTTACAAGTCTGTAAACTGATCCGAAAATATGGATTGCAAAACTCAAAGTACAACGATAAATTTTAATTTAATAATATTTTGAAAACACTCATTTCATATGCAAAATAATGCGAATTATGTAATAAATGATCTTGCCAAGACAGACTTTAATTTGAAATTCAAAACATGAAATAGAGAAAACATAATGTAAACAAAAAATAAAAATAGATAACTAAGTAATATGAATAAATAAAAATAAAAACAATACTGTAATAATAATAATGATTGAATTCAACAATTTTGTTCATTAAGTATTATTTGTCTCGCGGGCTGTATCTTTGACATGTCTGCTTTAGATTGTCTAAATTCACGATAAGTGTTTATTTGAGATTTATAATTATATAAAGGACACTATTAAAAACAGTTTTACTATTTAAGCTCCTATTTTCTTCTAGGATTTAGCCTACTTCTAAATTACCTAACATCACATATATCTTTCTAATTTTAAAATGTTTAAATCAATGGTTTTTTTTTTTTACTTTAAATTAAATATTTTAAGATATTCTGTATATAAAGAATCTCGCAACAATTAAGATTTTTGCTTTCCCGGCTGTTTTATATATAATGGAGGAAAAGTATGGCGATCGGTAAAAAAAAAGATCCCCAAAATTTTTATATTTTTAAAAGTATTATATTATAATGTGTAGCGTAGGGGAAAGTAATGGGTCAACCTAAGGTATTTTGCATTTGCGGTCGGATGGCCGAGCGGTCAAGGTTAGCAGCCTGCCGCCCTGGGGGACCCGGGATCGAATCCGGACGGGTCGAAAAATCCCCAGGAATTTTTCGGGGGGTGGTCCGTCCGGATATGTCGGTCCCCGTCCCTCACCACCCGGCCGCCCCATTGTGGGCCTGGCCGAACCCATAATGGGCTTGCTATAAGAGGCCCTCTTAGTGCCCACAGGGCGGAAAGAGTTAAAAAAAAAAAAAAAAAAAAAGGTATTTTGCATATTTTAAAGAAAACTTTGCAATATTGTGATAAGTTATTTTAATGGTGCTAACAATGTACTCTAAGAAATAAAATACGTGTGTCAAAACTTGAGTACTCCTCTCCATATTATTTTAATTATAAGAAAAAAAAAATTACATTGAGCCCATTACCCAACCATGTGGGATAATGGGAACCATCGAGTAGTGATAATATTCGAAATAGTTAACAAAGGGTTCGCTAGCAGCAGAAAAATTTTCCCTGACAATCACCGACAAACGAAATGGAAGTTTTGGCTAGAAATAAATACAATAAACTTTTCTTCCGATATATCTAATAATCAGTGGCGTATTTGGAACGTAACGAGCCCTGGGCGAAGACCAGGTAACAATAGTGTATATTAGTGCTGTCGACCTTTTTTTTAGGCAGAGAAATTTTTCACCCCCGAATGGCACTGCTGATAATACATAGATGCCATCATCTCTCGAAATACAATATCCTTTTTATTTCGCTGTCCATAGCCCGACACGTGTTCCACAGCCATCTTGTATTATCTCGCGCGCGTGAGATTGTGGGATCTCTCTTATGACTGGATCTAGTTTCAAGAACTCTCTTGAATCGATCGCGATTAAAACTCGTTTCGGTCGAGAGAGATCGCACCAAGGCATAGTCCCCGACCTTGCTTACAATCTAGATTGAAATGCTCGGTGCGAACGGGGTATAAGGCTCTAGTTTAGTAGTATTACAGAGTATAATACGTATATTTTAATATATTTAAAAAAAAAAAAAAAACAAAACCATTGAGAAATGTTCCGTGTGTTTAACAAGGTTCGGAAAACTGAAAATTTTAACAACGGGTTCGGCCGAACCTGTGCGAACCCGCTGAATATCACCACTGGAACCATCATATAAAAACATTGAAAAAAAGACCGAAACGTTAGAAATGTTTGTTCAAAATCTAGAAAAAAAATTTTTTATATATGAAATATTAAGTTAAGTTTTTTCATATGTTTAAATTAAATCACTCAACACAATAATCACAAACGTAATCATCTGGAGAATCTGTACCACAATTCTTTCTACCAAATTCTCCACAGATGATGCAGGTATTATTAGCATTGCTTGCATCTATGTCATTGTCTTAATTATCATTTGATTTTCGTTGAGCCCCATTATTCCTTCATGCCATTTTATGTTTCTAACCTTGACTAGACACAAAGGGATAAAGTGAAATCTTTTCTTCATACGTACTTTAATAGTTGAGGGAATAATTAGCATTAATATGTATTATTGAAACAATAAGTTATATACGAGGGTAAATACAGTCGAACAAATGATAGTGTTCCAATCAGAAGAAAGATGCACAAAATGTTTTTTCCTCACACAATCATGTGCACAGAACAGCCACCATATTCAGAATTCGAAGTTGGCTCTGCAAGCATCTGTTGGAATTGAAAATTCTAAACCGTTTAGCCAAAAAACAGGTGGGCCCCATTACCCTACTTTCCCCTACTAACTTGTAAAGTCGCGACCCGCGTAATGTTGCAAACATGTGGCTCGATGATTGAGTATCGCTGATGTATAATTACTGTTCATCTTCCGGTCAAATCAATAAAATTTAGAACGTAAATGTTATCGAGCAGTCAACTATTTTGGCAAGTTGTGTGTACTGTATATCACGAATCCATTTACAGTAGTGCGGTATTAAGTATTGGTCCTGTATCAAACGGCCGCGATATACGGATGTCGTGCTTATCTATTTGCCATATTAAATCTTATTAAAAATTACGTCGAGACAATAATAAATAAAAATTAAATTTCTTTTATATAGTCAAAGTAACAGAAATGACTTACCAATTATTTGTCTGTTATTAACCAAGCGTTATTGTTGACCTGCAGAAATGTTTAGATACCGGTGTATATAAATGAAACGGATATTCGAAACGAAAAATAATTTTCACTTCGTCGATATTATGAAGTCATTTATAACCGAAATCCAAAAAGAGAAGAATATTTTCATCAATTAAAAATTAATATAATAAAAACCATTTCTATTTTAGTCATCGCGTCGTTTTATATTACTGTTTTTGTTATCATAGTAACATTAAAATTTAATTATTATTACGAAAACAATTCGCCTTAAAATTTGTACGTTATTTTTATTATTATTAAAATCATTTAATTAGTTATTAACTGTAATAAAAGTAGTTAATCAATTATAGAACGCAAAATGTACACCAAACATTTTATGCAAATTTTTATATTTAGCTTAAACGATTATATATTATCTAAAAAATGTCTCCACGTTTAATACTTTCAAATTTGATTTATATCAAATTACTACTCAACTATATTAAAAACTAATTTGTCAATTTTTTAACTCGTTCGCGTGACCGACTTCCGGCTTTAACGGACACCCCTCGCCCGAATTAGTCCGTTAAATCGAGGTTTTATTGCGTGTGCGATCTTAAAATAATTGATTGAAGCTAGGAATACTAAAAAAATCATCAATCGTTCAACTCCAATAGTTATTATTCCAGTTATGAATGTTAATTGTGTAATTTAAAACTAGACATCATTCAAGAATAATCAAAAATATTTAATCGTTTATTAAATATTTATTATTGCAACAAATAACTATGAATTTTTAAACATCTGCTAATAATTACATTTTAAATATGTTTGAAACTGCTGAAATGTTTTCAGTGCCTTTTCGGATGATTAAACTTCTGATAAATTACGGAAATAAAGTTCAGTTTTGACTATCAATCACAACTATTGAAGATCCCGTAGAACTAATAAGGTCATTTTCTAGTATATTTTCAGCATCATCACTTATTGGAGATGTAATATCAATGCGTTTAGAATTTATTAATTTATCACACAGTTGATCTAAATTCTGTTCAATATTGTTTTGTGGCAATCTAGTAGATGGCAATGGAATTTTGACATTTTCAAGATTACTACTACAAGCAGATGGATTTTGACCATTTCTTTTTTCAAGGTAGTGTAATTGTTGTAGTTTCTTACTATGTTTCAGACCTTCCAGATGTTGCTGATAGGGAACTTCGCCAGTAAAATGCATATGACATTTGTCACATGCAAAAAACTGTAATGAAGTGGTTAACTGATCTTGACCAATATTTTCAGAGAAAAGTACATTTCTAGTATTAGAATATTTGTTGCACTCTGAATTATTTGAAATTTCTTCTGGATCTTTTATTTCTGATAAATGATTTACATTTTCAACTTTTATATTTTTATCTTCGTCAAGTACCTCAAAATCTCTTTCATTAAAATGTTTATTTTTGTTGTGTTCTTGGCAGGAGGATGTAGCTACAGGTACACTATTTTGAAAACAATTCGGATTATATGGCAAATTTTTGGGTTCATTTTGCTGATTATTTTTGCTACATGCTTGCTCGATGGTTTTGGTCTGATTCAAAGGACTCATATTATTTTCTATACTGGATGAAATATTACTCAAATCTTGTGCTTTTGAATCTTGAGATTGAGTAGCTTGAGGATTAAACTTTTGTAGCATTAATTTTTTTTTTTTATGTTTGACACTATCAATGTGTGTTTGAAAAGGAATAATTCCACTACAAACTACATTGCAAATTTCACAAAACAAAGATTTTTCTGCACATGAATTTGACAGTGACAGAGTTGGATAAGAATTAGAAACTGGTGGTGTTATCATAGAACAAACTTCAGTATTTAAAGAAATGCCTTTTGATTCCTGTATAATTTTGTCCTGTTGGTACGAATTGGTTTCTTCAATGTTAGACATGGAATGGAATTTTAGTAACTCGGCCTTCTTTACTTCTTTTTTATGTTTAGATCCATTTATATGTTGATGGAAAGGTATTATTCCACTTATGTCTACTTTGCATATTTCACAAGTAAAAAATTGTGAAGATTTATTTAAATCACCTATTCCATTTTCTGTAAAATTTGCATCAACTTCATTAGTGCTATTACTTTTGTCAATTTGCATTTTTTCATCTCTAATAACAAATTCATTTGGTATCTTTGCCTTCTGCGTAGAAAGATTCTGTTCCATAGTTTCTAAAGACATATTTGACAATAACGGATTCTGTTCACAAATATTGCACCATGAAGAATTATTACTTTCGCAAGTAGAACTAGTTACATCCATATTATCACCATCATTACATGCATCCCATATATTTCTTGTTAATGATGTATCCATAATGCTGTTATTAAAGTTAGATGTATTATTCTGATTTTGTTGAAAAATTTCAAAAGGTTTTGATTCTTTTATTTTTTCATTTGAATCTATCTTACTCATTATTTCTAACTCTCTTAATTTCTTCATATGTTTTTTCCCTTTTAAATGTTGTTGAAATGTCTCATATCCACTACAGCAGGAATCACAGAGATCACATTTAAAAGGAAAATCAGTAGATGTGTTTGAATGAATTCCTACAAAACTTCCATCATTATTCGTTACTGAATCTTCTTTCTCAGAAACACATGTATCATTTATTCCATTGCCATTTTGCATTTTTTTGATCTGTTCAATTTCAGTTAATTTTTTCTTGTGTTTTATGCTTTTCATATGATCTTGATATGAAGCATTTCCAGTAAATTTCTTATTGCAAGGAGGGCAAGAAAAACTGAAGGGATTACTTGCTGAAACATTAATATTTGAATTTTCTGTATGTTCCTCTTCATCATGGTCCTTATGATTAATGTAGTCTTCCACATCTGAGAAGATTTTGTTACATTTCTTACAAGAAAACATTTTTTCTCTGCAAACAAATAAATATATAAAATTAATTTCATGAACATTATGTGTGTATATATTAAAAATTTAATAGAAATAACATAAAAGGACTTTCATAGTTCAATAAGTTAGTTATGAAATACTATGTCTTTATCATGGCACTATACAGTAAATCAAAAAACATTAACCAAAATGGAATAAAATTGCAGAATTTAGAATTTAACCTGAAGATGACATGAAAAGTAGCTGAAAACATTTCTTCAAAATTAACATTTAACGTTTCGAATAGAATAAATGGAACTCTTTCAAAAGAACAGTTAGAATTTTTGAATCTGAAACTAATACAATGGAACAGTGATTACAGAAACCAAATAATTCCAAAACTGTGGTCCATCAGATACTTGTCAGATGTCCACATCCCATTTTCTAAAAACACTTATTACTAAGCAAATATTTTAAAATATTTAAATAAATTTTGATAAATTTATATATTATATATTAAAATATTACATTTTAACAACTTTTTAAAAATAAAAAATATTGATTACTATGTACACTGCATTACTACAAACAAACTACTTCAAACAATCTTTACTCTGCAGTAAAATTAATTCTTTACTCTAACGTTTTTGGTTAGCTTTACTAACCCTCTTCAGGATTGACAAAAAAACCATTATTTCGAAAAATACGTTCGAAAAACTTTCCAGCTGCGCAATCTCAGATCATTCTTTCACAGCTGCATACCGGCCGCTCTCCAAGCGGAAGGGATTCGATACGATTCTTTAAAATTAATGCTTTGCCCTTTTTCATTGTACTTGCCAAATACACCACGCTTCTGTATATTTAAGTTGCCTTATATTTGCCACTTTCTGTACAATTTTCGCATCGTCCCAGTTGATAGACACCTTGTCCAGATCCGCTATCGCATAGTTGGCTAATGCCGTAACTGGTTGCCTGCATCTTACATTTCTTTTATGTTCCTCTATCCTTACCGCCAGCAATCTCTTCATGGCCCCTATATAATACAGCTCTGTATCCTGCCTTTTATCCTGCACTGGTATTCTGTAAACCCCTGGAATTTTCATTCTGTCTATGGGCGCTTTGTCGTTCCGTAGCAACTGAAATACAGTAGGGTTCCTCCTGTATGCTGTTATGGTAAATTTTCCATTTTCTTTACGCTCATTAATACATTTCTCTATTTCTTGCACCAACCGTTTTATTTTGCTACTCTTTATTCCTATACTTTCTGCTATTTTCTTGATGTACTCTACCTCCCTTCTTGTGTCTTGCATCCTGCTACAATGCATGTATGCTCTTCTAAGCAGTGCTCTGAAGGCTGCCAATTTGTAGTTCATCGGGTCATGGGAAGGCCATGGTAACATCTCTGGAATGTACGATGGTTTACAATACATCTTAGTAGCTATTTTTCCTTCTTCCTCCACATAGAGAAAGGTAATAATGAGCGTAAAGAAAAGGGAGAATTTACCATAATGGAGTATAGAACTCAATTAAGCAACATATAGAGAAGAATAAAAAATAGCATACAGGAGGAACCCTACTGTATTTCAGTTGCTACGGAACGACAAAGCGCCCATAGACAGAATGAAAATTCCAGGGGTTTACAGAATACCAGTGCAGGATAAAAGGCAGGATACAGAGCTGTATTATATAGGGGCCATGAAGAGATTGCTGGCGGTAAGGATAGAGGAACATAAAAGAAATGTAAGATGCAGGCAACCAGTTACGGCATTAGCCAACTATGCGATAGCGGATCCGGACAAGGTGTCTATCAACTGGGACGATGCGAAAATTGTACAGAAAGTGGCAAATATAAGGCAACTTAAATATACAGAAGCGTGGTGTATTTGGCAAGTACAATGAAAAAGGGCAAAGCATTAATTTTAAAGAATCGTATCGAATCCCTTCCGCTTGGAGAGCGGCCGGTATGCAGCTGTGAAAGAATGATCTGAGATTGCGCAGCTGGAAAGTTTTTCGAACGTATTTTTCGAAATAACGGTTTTTTTGTCAATCCTGAAGAGGGTTAGTAAAGCTAACCGAAAACGTTAGAGTAAAGAATTAATTTTACTGCAGAGTAAACGTTGTTTGAAGTAGTTTGTTATAAAAAAGATGGTTCTTTTTATTGAATTTTATAATTTATAAAAGTTCTGTTAAAATAACAAATTAATGATGTAGTTGAAAACATACAAAAAATAATATAAGATGCCTGAGATTCCTGTTTGTAATGTAGTTTATTAATTAATTAATGACTAAAAGTTAACAGCTGGAAATAGGAGTCTGCAACCTTTCAAAGTTCTGAATTCATTGCAATAGAACATGTAAAATTATACAGAATAAATAATACAAATAAAACAATAAAAATAAAGTAAAATAACAATAGAAAAATATAAATAAAAAACAAAAATAAAATAGCAAATATAATTATTTGTCCCCTTTGATTTTGTTTTATTTTTGTTTTTAATTCATTTTCCATTATTCCTTTGGGAAAAATTGATTCTGACTTCAAACAACTTTCTGGAAAGAATTAAGTTCAAAGTATGAGGTACCACTGTACATTAAAAACAAAGTGGAGGCTATACAAACCAATTCAAAAAAATACAATCAGTTAAAAAAAACAAAAATAAATTCATAATTTCGCTTGATCTTCAGCAGATATTGCTTACAGGGCCATATTGAACAGTTTTGGCACCTGAGCAAAATCTCATACCTGGTGATTTAAAATTTATCTTGTATAGTGGTACTTTTACAACAACTTACATTTTTGATTATTCTTTTTCACTTAATCTATATTCCCATTCATTCTGATCTCTCCTTTTATACCTCTCCCTCCCTCCCCCTTCTATAATGCTTCTCCATGATTGGTGGATCACCCTTCCAGTGTTGTTATTTATTCTATCAGTGTAAAGGATTGCTTTTAACAGAGTAGGGACAAAAGTGACATGACCTTGTGAATTGGTCCCACCTGGTGTTGTATTTGTAAACAGGTGGGGAAACAAAAGGAGCACTGTCTTTGTTTATTGGACTTGCGTCAGGTGGGGCAATGTGCTTGCCACATTTTAGCTTGCTAGAAAAAAAATGTAAAGACAGACGTTATGATGAGCTTCTTTCGTCAGGAGAACAGCCGACGTTTTGGAAAGCTACAGATGAAAGGAAGAATCGTGATTGTTGTCGTCCAAAAACTCTTAAATAGTAAGATGAGTGAGAGAAAAACGGAAAAAGGCAAGAGACTGGTATACAGTAGTCTCAGGCACTTGGGAAGCTTGCTGAGCGTAGAGAGAGTGTTCTCCTCTGGTAAACATCTCAGGGACGGGTTAGTGCGGCAACTGGACTGGCTGTGCAGTTGAGCCAACTCCACAAGCTGACTGAGGCCTCCCCAGAGTCTAATAGTTTCTGAAGGCCAAGCTGATACGTGAGACACCACACTTTGTTGTCCTGTATATGTTATGTTGTCAAACTTGTACATTCTACGTATTTTGTTTTGTAAATAAACTGTAAATATTCTCTGAATTGAGTGTGGACGTGTACTTTTCGTCGAACCTGAATCAACTATCGGATCGTGATACACACGGAACCCAACTCAATGAGACAGAGTTTGAGAAACATCACTAGAACTTCATTATCAGTTTGTTTAATTATATTTGTGTGTTCATATAATTGTCTTTTATAATTATTTTCTTCTTTTTTCCTTATTTTCTCTGTATTTAAATCAATTTCACAACCTCCTGTATTACAATGTTCAGCCACTGCTGAATTTGCATATTTTCCTTTAATTGCTTGGATATGTTCACTTATTCTTATTTTTGATTTTCTTTTGTTTCTCCAATATATGTTTTCTTTTGGTTACAATTACAATTAAATGAATACACTACACCTTTTTCCTTTGTTATACCATATTTTTCTTCTTTTCTATAACAAATATTTTTTTGTTGAATTTATTTTTCAGGTATTAAATTAATTCTACTACTTACAACTTTTTAAATTCTTTCAAATAATTTTGAAACATACCTTAATTTAACAAATTTTTTTCTGTTTATCCATTGATTTTGATTGATTGTCATTATCTAGTTTTTCAATCCATTTATTTAATAAACATTTTGGATAATCATTTAAAATAAACATTTTAATTCTTTCTTCTTCTTTTTGTGTTTCTATTTCACTTGTTCTTTGTCTTATTTTATTCATATACATTTTAAATATATTATATTTCATACTAACCGGGATAACAGATTTATAATTAATTATTTTGGGTATTTGTATGGGTTTCTTATAAATTAATCTATTATTTTTTCTTTCAATGGTTATATCTAAATAATTTATGCTATTCTGTTTTTCTTTTTCTAATTCAAATTTAATATTTTCTTTAATCTTACTGGCTGTATTTATGAATATTATTTCTGATCTGTAAGACTAAATATCTGCATCCATAATTCCAGTATAATAAGTCCTGTTAATTGATTAAAAAGTACCAGTATACAAGATAAATTTTAAATTACGACAGAAGACACAAAGACATAATAATTAAACTCATATCTGGTGCCTCAGATTCAATGTTGATTACAAAAAGTTCTACACATTCATTTTAGAGCCCCAAGGTCAGTAACTGGGACATACACCTCCTTAATTAGGGTAAGCAATGCTTACCCTAACTTTGATTCTAACCAACTTATGTTAGAAAATTATGGATTTACAACCTAGGAATTTATGACTGTGTTACTGATAAGAGAACTATGTATATTTGGATAAGATTGGAACTACAGCTAAATGTGGCAGCAAATAAATTGCAAGCGTGATAATAAAACATCTTAATACTTTGCTTACCACAGGATCTGAATATATTACTATATTTACAGCCCTGCCCAGCCCACTACAGATAACTGTAGTGGGCTGGGCAGGGCAAAACAAACTGGTTAATAATGTTGCTATATCTTTAACTAGTAAGTGAACAAAAATTTAAAACCACAGAACCATAGATTTCTTATAGCTGGTTACACATGCCTATCTCCTGATTGTGACTGCTATTATTGAAAAATACAAAAAATATTTAAGGGAAGTTTACTTTTCTGACCAGTGGTTTGATGCAGTGAGAAAGTAAAAAAGATTTAACTTGTGTAAAGTAGTAGTAATGACACAACATGATATTTTTTTAATATTTAACAAAATCATTTTTACTAAAAAGAATGTAACAGATCATGATTTGGTAAAATTTCATTAAATCAGATATTTTCAATCTAATAGAAGATTTTCCAAATAGAATGTTGATTAAACCTCAATGAATATTTCAAAAAAGGAAATGTTAAAAAAAAAAGAAACCAAATTCTCCTTTTTCATCTAATGCACTTTCCCAATTGGAGACAAAATACCAAACACCTTTAAAAACTGCCAAAACCAAAGATTTAAAGTCACTTCTAAAATACATATCTCCTATTTATAAGTTTTATTCAGATATTATTTGAAATAATTGTGATACTCATACTAATCTCTTGATGATGATCCAGATGATGATGACAATGGATACATAATGATTTAGGTTGCAAAAATATTGAATAAAGAGGAATTTTACAAAAGATTTCTTTTTTGTTATTTTCTCATTAACCAAAAGTTCTGATTTGTTTTTTAGTCCCAAGAATTA
The DNA here is from genome assembly GCF_030686945.1 of Centruroides vittatus. Taxonomy (NCBI): domain Eukaryota; kingdom Metazoa; phylum Arthropoda; class Arachnida; order Scorpiones; family Buthidae; genus Centruroides; species Centruroides vittatus. Next base: position 1,570,986 of record NW_027122216.1, on the reverse strand, counting down.
CATTCATTTTTAACTACCAAGAAGGTACCAAGAAGCCACAATTCTAATAAATATACTTACTTTTGTGGAGGAGTTTTATTACTTTAAAAAATTTTTAATGGATAAAATTATTAAGACTAACCTTCAATACTACCTGAATTTTTCAAAAAATCTGATATATCCTGATTTGAGAATTTGTGAAAAAGCTTTAAAGAGAAAAATCCATTGAAAACTGGACTATTCTGTCACAAAATACACTACAAAAAACAAGTCTTCAGCAGTTTTCAACTTATTTTAGTTGTAGAATCCTTTTGACTTTAATAGAAAAAAAAAAATCACACAATTTGATTCTCTAACCACTAGATTCAACAGATTTTATTTTCCACAAATGCAAGCTGGGTAGACTATGCATAGGTTCACTTTCTCTATGAATACAGTGAGTGATCCATTAATGAACAAATTGGATAACGAACACTTTCGCAAAAGATTTTTATGTCCGGACAATGAACACACATTCAGATAAAGAACACCTCACAGAACAAACACAAGCAGCAGCAACGTAAAATAATGAATACTGATTGGTCTTCCCTCGTCTTCAGGCACCAATTCAAAACTTTTCGAGCGCGGGAGACGTTGACACTCAACCCGGTAAATAGTGATCGGATAGTATTCTTCCAAACTTTGAAACTCTACCTTGTAATCCCAGCCTTTTATTTTTCTGACAGAAACAATTCTTTTATAGTATTCGTGAGACTGTCGGGCGGGCACTCATTAAGTTTTGCATCTGTATTTTCAAAAGTTGAGAGTATAATAGCAAAGGTAGAGAGTGGGCAGAAGGTGTCTGATGTTGCTGGGCAGTATGGCTTGAACAGGTTTACAGTAGACTGCAGTTCAATCTTATCTAAGAAAGATACATTATAATCAAGATGATTCGAGCAGCTAAAGGAGTAACAAAACTCACATCTGAGAAATAAACATTGAAGAGCTCAATGAAACCTGAAACTGATCTGACAACAGAAGAACACCTAGAATTCTTGAATGAACAACACCAAGAAACTCGGCAAGATATGTTTTCTTCCGAAAAAAAGGATTAATGCCGATATCTGCTATTATACATGTTTTAAAGAAGTGGGAGGATATCAGAACAACAGTCTTAGAATGGCATCCGAACCAGGTTGAGATTAATAGGCTCAGGGATCTCTACAATTACAATGCTATTAATTAATTCTAAAAAATCCTGAAGAGAAAACCAATTGACACTGGACAGATTCTTTAACCCCCACAAACGGAAGAAACACGATTAATAAAAGTGCAAAACTGTGTAAATATGTAGTTTTATTATTACGTATAAATAAACGTAGTAAGAAAGTATATATTTTTTATTTTTTGGGGTATGCAGAATGAATTAATCAAATTCCCATAAAAACCTATGGTAAATTGGTAATTGGTTAACAAACAATTCGATAGTGAACAAAGTCTTGGAGCAGATTATGTTCGTTAACTGATCACCCACTGTATTAATAATTTTTGAAATTTTATTTATGTATGAAAAGTTTATTTAAGCCATTAGTTAGAACTGAAATAATGATTGTATTATTGAATCCCCAATTTTATCAGAACCCTAGAATTCTGCTAATAAAATTTGAATTTCATGGAACAGAAGTTGGGAACCATTGTGCTAGATCAGTGGTTCTTAACCTTTTAAAGGGTCGGCACCCCCTTGAATATGAAAATAAGCTCTTGCACACCCTTAAAAAATGTGTATATTTTTTATTTAAGAAAAAACATTTATTACATAAACAAATGCCATGTTTATTTACAATATATATTACTATATAACATAAAAAGCAATATTTAAATTTCAATGGCTAGATTGTTGTTGTTTATTCATAATAATTCTATTAAAATGAGTCTCTTTTTTTGAAAGAACCATGCATAAGTCATCAGATGCATTTAAGCAATTTCTGGCTTTTGTTTTGATGTGCAAAAATGCTGAAAATCCCATTTCACAATGGTAGGTGGTGGCAAATGGTAAAAGTGTTTCTAGTGCAGCTTTTGCCAATTGTGGATAAGCTTCTAACCATTTACACCAGAACTGTTCAAAGTCTAGTTTTTAAAATTCCATTTCCATACGCGCATTACCTAGATTTTAAAAAAATTTTTGAATTTCTCTCGCACCCCTGGAAATGGTCTCTTGCACCTGAGGGTGCACGCACCCCAGGTTAAGAACCACTGTGCTAGATCAATAATAATTTTGTCTAAAAATTTGTATTCTTTACCTTACTCTTCTGATTATCTCATCATTCCTCACAGTAACAGATCTAGAATAGGAATCAGGAATATATTTGTAAAACGAAATAACTTGGTTTTGGTAACAACTGTATGGTTGATGCAGTTTGTGGTTAAATGAGCTCTGTGTATTTCCATTTTCTCAATGTGTTTAACAGCTTGTCTTGATCTTGCGGCCCTCACGATCGAGGCTTTATCCCAAAATACCGTTATCCCTTGCTCTTTTGCAAATGCTACCAGTATTGTCATTTAACCACAAACTGCATCAACCATAGAGATGCGGACACATTGGCATCAGCTTGGAAGTCTTTCTTTGATAACCTAAACTAACGGAGAATTTGTTAAAGAGACGGAACATCATTAAAAAACGCCATTTTTTATCGTTATATTTAATGTAAATTATTTAATGTAATATTTTACGATGCCTACGTTGATACGTCACTACGTTTGGATTAACATGCAAGCGCGTTATCGACAATTTGCGCGAGCGCAATAGAATTTCGTTTAATTTTTCGTAAATTTAGAACTCTACGTGCCTTTTTTCCATAATTTTATAATTCTATGTTCTTTTTATTGGTTAACTGAAGATGGCTGCTTAAAGCAGTTGAAAACGTTTTTACGTAATTAAAATAGTGCTGGAACGTAAAAAAAGGTTGTTATTTTATCGGATAGAAATAATTCCAGTAAGCTTGGTTCATTTTGACACCACCTTGTTGTGATTTATCTACAATAGAAACTAATAAAAGTTTGGGATATGAACATATCAGAAACATAATTATGGGTAATTATAGATGGATACATTTCTCATATTTTCCCAATGCAAAATATAAAACTAATTGAAAATTAGAAAAATAAAATCGTCTTATACTATATACAAAAAAGTAATAAATTAAAATTACACCTTTGTTTTTTATTTCACTTGATATAAATCGAAATATTCGCTTTTCCTAAGTCATTTGAAATCTAACGAACTAAATAGCATCTTCCGCCATCTTTAAAAAGAACAACGCCATCTTTATAACGGAAATAGAATTTATATTAGATATATATAATTTTTTATTTGAAAATCTTAACAATAATAGCGATCACAATAATAATTTATAATTTTTTCGAGAAAAAATTTAAATATTAATATTGATTGAAAAATTTATTTGAATTTGCCGAGTACTACAAACTCGGCATATAGCTATGTAAATGAATAGTTGTGTGGGGCTCCGGAAGTAGATCGGAACCACACACAAAACAAATTTTTTTTGTTTTCTCGTATAAAAAGAATAGAATTTGTTTTTTTTCAACTGGTCAAATAAAAAAAAGCATAAATTTGATGTCCATATAAGGACATGTTTGATGGAATAATAAGAAAAGAGAGTGCTTCTCATATTTTAACAATAGAATGATGTAAGTCCTAAGATCAGTCATCTTCGATTGGGATCGAATTGACAGACGGTGTTGACTCATCCCGCAATCTGGGTTCCGATCTCGTTACATTTGGTAACGAGTGGAGATCAATTAGAAAGCGGAGATGAGTAGGATCGACCAATCGGAATGGTCGATCTGGGACTCGAAAAAGTTATAAAAATGACATGAAGAACTTCTCAATCTGCCATTTCTATTATGCGCACCCCTCTTTGGAAAAAGGATACTCGGCGTCACCGACCCTATCTCGGACTCGTCATCTATAATTGTTTGTAACTGGAGAGTTGTCGCTGTGCTTAACGTTCCGACATACGATTCGGCATTGCTCGGATATCCTGCTGTTACGCGACATTTGACAACCTCACAATTGTGGTCCAATTGCATGCCAGGTAATGCTATCAGACACATTGAATTATCTACCCCCGAGCGATTAAGGTGACAGTTTACCGCTTTATGAAATTAATTTTCCGACAGAGAAGATACAACAAATTTTTGATAATTGTAAATAAAAAAAGCAATCAGATAACGAAATTACTTTATTTTTATAAAAGTATTAAAAATCACATATTAAAAAAACTTCTTAAAATACAACGATGATAGGTAAAAAAAACAAAAAACTAAAATCTTTTCACATGTATAGAAGCATTATTATTTCATAAAACTTAGGATATAAACTGCGAAACTATGAGAACATGTGACTTTAACGTCATTTCCGTTGATCGAAATGTATCACGTGACAATTTATGGTCACAGGATTGTGCCTTTCCAAACTGCTTTTGTAAGGATCATTGAAATTCGATAACTGAGTTTGCGGAATTTATACATCTCGATTAATAATGAGTCGTATCCGATGCCGGGCTGCAATTATTAATTTATTTAATTTAAAAAAAAAATAATACATATAGTACAATCTAACATAGTGATGTCACTTTTTCTAACTTCTCTCATGTTTTGCTAATTTCTCACTAATTATTTTTTAATATTAGTTCTCCAAAAATAATACTTCGATATTAACACTACATAATCGCTTAACCATAGGTTTCTGATCATGTGTCGCCATCTAGCGAACAGAGAGACAAACAGACAGATAAATACAGTTTATATTGATTATAATATAATTTTGAGATCCTATGTATGTGTAAATCTTCTCCCAAATCAAGATTCAAAATATGAAGCTTAGTTAAAATAGTTCAGGCGTTTTCTCGTAATGCGGTAACAAAGATCCAAACTAACAGACTGATCGTTACGTTACAGTTTTAATTATATAGATTGAACGAGAGAACTTTGATTTCTATCTTCATAGACACTACAACTACAGTCAATATTTTAAAATTATTATTAGACTAGATAAAACGAGACAGCTTCAACTTCGTAGTAACAGATACATCTACGCTGAATTAATATCACACAAAAAATAAAACATTTTCTTGGAAGTTTCTAATCAAAACAAAACAATAAATTAAATAAAACATTCTTATCTGTTGAATCACAGACACTGTGGTCATAGAATAATATCGTCCTATAAGTAATAACTATGAGAATTATTACTATTAAAGTTACCTTATTAAATAATTATTAGTGTTGTTATTTTTCAGTGCAAATAGTATTAAAAAAATTAAAAAATTAAGCACAAGGTTACATATTTTAGACAAATTAAAGATCGGTTAGATTTAAAGCTGACACGTTGAGAACTTACCCAATACCAGGAACTTTCTTCTTTGTTTACGGTTTCATATGGAGATTATAGCCTTTGCGGATCTTTCTCCGATAAGCGTCACCTGTCTGTCTGAAGAAATTTATATATTACGGAAACCAAAACCGAAACCGGAAGCGGTCTCGTGTCCTCTATCGATCGTTTGTAAACACGCTACACGCTAATCGATTCGTGTGTACTTCGCAGTAACCTGACAGTCGATTTAAATTTAACTGTTTACGGGTTTACAATTTCGATTAATAAATTTACAGATATATTTTAACTATATGTCATTCGTTAATCAAATATCTAAATTCTTGTTCATTAAGATTATTTTATAATAGAATTATCATTTATATGTTAGGGACCGTCCATAAATTACGTTCCTCCCCCTCCTCCATTGTCCCCGTTTGTCCAAGTTTCCGTAACCCCCTCTCCTCTTCGGACGTCCAACAAAACTCGACTCCTCCTGAAAGTCTCTATCACTGTATAAATAATAAAATGTATAAACTACAAAATTTAATGAAATAAAACGATCGTCCACTGAAGTTCAACCCCTCCTCTCTCTCTGGTTCGATTATCCCGACTTGTCATTAATGTTGGGCACGATCGGTTTTAAAAACCGATTATTAAATTCCATACTTTAAGTTTTTAAATAAAAAGTTGTAATAAAAATTTATAATAATTTTTATACTTTCAAGGAACTGGCGATCTCGATCTCAGCCACCTCGTGTACTTGACATTTCGAGCTTTTATACCATTTTCTCCCGAAATCCCGATTTTTGGTTGGTTCGAAACGGTGGTCTCTCGTAACTCTATTGGTCCCCGGCCTGTTGCTAGAAGTGTGATTCGGACCGCGGGGTTATCCAACACTCCCGTCCGGATCGCTCTCCCCGGGGTAGGGCCACACTCCTTCCCGAGCGATCGTCCCGTAAATTACCAATAATGTGTTTTTTCCTGTCTCGGAGAAGATTCGTACGGTCCCAGCCGCCGCCCCCCTCTGAGAAAGCGTTCGCGTTTTTTGAACTCTGTGTAAGGTGACCGCCGAAATTTCTCCTGCTCTCTCTTGCCATCTACGACCAGGAATGTTGCAATTAAATTGCATCACACCCCGTTTCTGCGCGGTCCTGATTCTGTTTACGAAAATAAGTCACCCGTTTATTGATTCTGGTTCGACAACCCATCTCCAGAGGCCCCGGCCTCACATAATATTTAAAATTGTTAACCACTTCCCTCTCTTCCAGTGTAAACATAATTTATGGACCGCTCCCCTAAATTATTCAAAATACTGTATATCATTTTTAAAAGACAATATACTACGTAAGCCTGAGCCTGTCGTTTATATTTTTCCCAATTATCACAAAATTTGCGGGAGGACGACTGCAGTATTATTACAACATTCCTCTTACATTTATTGTATATCCGTGTCCTTCGTATTCCGACGTTATTTCGACAATTATTGATATTTTCTAATGTGTCAGTCTTCAGTTTTCAAAATGAAGATCGCGGATTGTCAGCTTGTAGCTTCCGCAATAAATAAAAACAATATTATAAACAGATATGACTGTCTAAAATAATTCCTGTGTATTTGTAAGTGGTTTAAAATTTTAAATTAGGAGAGAGGGATCAAAAAAGGACAAAATTTTGCTGATATCATAGTTGAATGGCCCCTAAAAGGTTGATATTTATGAAGAAACAATGTATTATTTTATATCATTACTCATTTTAAATTGTTTTTTCAGTTTCAATTTATTTATATAATTTTGTTAATTTCAGGAAACTAAGGTTATGCATTTCAAAAGACCACCAACATCCAACTACAGCTGTGAAATCTGTTTCCTGCTTTTTGATAATGCACATTATGCCACAGTGAAAAATATAAATCGAGTCTATTTTTATAAATTTGAATTATATTTATCCTTATTTTTATTCCACAGAGTAATTCCAAACTCCATATTTAGATAAAGGTTTACCTTACAGTAGTACGTAGTAACCTATTATATGCAAATAACTGTGCATGTATGAATTCTTCCCTCCCAGTCATCATAAATGCATGTTAAAGTGTCTGATATGCGTACATAAAAATTCTCCATACAAAATTAACTTATCATCTAAAAGGAGCACAAATGTGTGCCTCTTTTAGATGGTGAATTTTGTATGGAGAATTTTTAATTGACCTTGTGGTATAATTAGTGTGTTTAAGATCTTGGAAACTGTAACGCCAATAATATAGGGGCTTTTCGAATGAAATGATTTTTCAATTACGATTATACAGAGTAATTTATTACTTCAATGGAGGTCGAGCAAGGGCTTAATACGCCTGTGTATATTAATAGAAATATTGAGAAACGAAACCAAGCGAATATGTTGTACTCTCTGTTTCTGGATAAAATAATAACTCTCTCTCTAAAAATTAAAAGTTAAAATTAGCAATAATAATAATAGATTAAAACGAATATGTAATCGTATTTTTTTCAAATTATTTTCTTTCTGAATATTTATTTAAAAATGCTCATTACATATTAAAGCTCACTGTTTGCTTACAGATTAAAATCGTTATCGCATGCTCGTCACTTTTATTATCAATAAAAGATATAAAAAAATTAAAATAAAACTTTTAATCAGTGAATCATTTTAACATTTCGTACAGCATTATTAACAGAAAATGCTGATGCAATGAAATTATTAAGTAGATCTAAATAGTCTTTTAATTAGACATTTCTAATTACGACAGTTTTTATGAGTGAGTGAAAAATGGGTCGGAAATGCTCAAATCAAGGCATGCAATCCCCTGCCGTTTTTCGGAGAATGTTACTCAATTACCTTACAATTAGTTAGTTACCTAATTTTACGTAACTGAAGTCATGTGATATGCTTTATTATATTTACTTTTATTTTAAAGTAACAAAACTGTTTGGTGTGGTATGTAAATATTATGTATTATGTAAAAATAGAGACTGATGTGCTCATTTAGAAAACGAAACCGAAACTAGCTACGTTATTGGTGAATGTTAACTCGGAACTCTGTAGGTGCTATCAGCTGTTCAGCTAAGTAAACGAGAACGTTTTATTGGTCAACACTATACACCGGATTACTATATGCGCTACAGTAGGAACAGTTATAGGTTTGCGTTGCATGAAGTTACTGATATTTAAGCGTATTGGATTTTGTGATAAACAAAATCCAATACGCGAATATAGGATTTTTTTTGAGATATTAAAAACAAACAAAATACAAGAGTTTGTGAAATATTTCGCCAGAAATTTATTTGCAAACTGAATTTTTAATACATCTGTTCTTCAGATGACATAAGTACGTTGAAAGGTAAGTTGGTTGATATTACTATTTTTATTCAATTATTACTTTGTTTTGATTTATTATCAACATCTTTACTTAATATTTTCAAAAATACTGATGAAATTTTCTTAATTACCGATAATATCTGTAAACTTATATAATAGGCATATAATAGTCTACATAAATTATCTATTATATTAATTTAAATAATACAGGAACTTCTCGTTAATTCGAACTGGGATAGTTCGAAATCCCGGAAGTTTGTAACTGTACTTTTGTCCCGGACAGGGATAAATAAAATTTACATGTTAAGGAATTCGGTTAGTTAGAAATACGGCTACTTCGAAATTCGAAGTAAAAATTCTGTTTTAACTGTGATACGTGTATGTTAACTCGTTCGTTTAGATCGAAATGCACCCATGCTGTAATAGAACAATACATCAAGAACAACTCTAATTTGGTCAATATTGCTTTGCTTTTACAGTAACACATTTTCGGGTGTCACCTTATACACGGAATACTCAATTTTATCTTAATATAAATAACGTGTATGTGTGTATCATATTTTGTTTATTAGGGTATTATGAATGTTCAACAAGAAATAAAACTGTATAATAATTATATGTAATTAATTTTGTATCTGTAGCCTTATAAAATAAAATGTAATATTAATATTTGCAAACGACTTATTGTTCGTATCGTTATAGTTTGAGTGTGCGTTGCAATGAACGATTACATGAATACTCAAGTGCCAAAACTTGCCATAGTTATACAGTTTTGTTACTTTCAAAATACTGTTATTTTACTGATCAAACTGTGGCCGCCAGCGCCAGAGATCCCGAACACTGCCTGGCAACACTTGCCAACGAAGTTGGCTGGCAACGTGAAAAAGAGGCGCGAAAGTTCGCGGGTTTTTGCCTGGATGTTGGCCGAGGATGTCGGTGACAGTTCTCACCTTTTTAATAAAGTTTTTTTGTTACTGTTCGTGTTTGTCTGCTTAGTTCTAAAGATCAGTAGGATCGAATGACAAAGTGGTGACCCGAACGTGATCCGATTAACGAACTACCTGGACTTTCGACTGAATTGGATAGTGAACAACTCTGTGTCTATGAAGGAACATTTTTAACAGGACATGCAGGTATGATCAGTTTCTGAATCGTAAATTCAATAAGACGACTAAGAGTGCGTGACTCGGGCTAAGCCTAATCAAAGACTATCCCGCTTTCCTTGTACCCGCATAGTTAGGCGCCCGAAATGGCGGAACAGAACGAGTTGGAAATCGGACGTGTACAGGCAAAAATGCCTATCTTCACTAAAACCAACATCAAATTATTTTTTGTGCAGCTAGACGCAGCTTTTGCCATTAATCGGATTACAAGTGAGAACACTAAGTACAACTATTTAATCAATTCCCTGGACGCGGAGATTCTATCTAACGTCAGTGACTTAGTATTTGACCGTCCAGCCGAGGCTCCGTTTACTAAACTCAAAGATCGACTCCTCGAAATTTTTCAGAACTCCGCTGCTAAAGAGGCTAAAATTCTGCTTGAAGATCTGGCGTTAGGGGATCAGAAACCCAGCGTTTTACTCCGTAAAATGAGGGAGCTTTCAGCGGGCAAGATTACCGAAGAATTTCTTAGAAACTTGTGGCTCCAACGTCTCCCCAAAAATATTCAGACAGTTCTGGCTGTTAGCGGTGATGAACTAGACAAGCTAGCCATCCTTGCTGACAAGGTTGCTGAACTTACAGAACCAACCCAACTGGCCAGCATCAACTTAGAAGCCGACAATCCCGTAATCAAAAATCTCGAAATGCAGATTTTAGAACTCACAACGAAGGTTGCAGAACTTAATGTATCGCGTACTGCTCGTCCCCGTTATCGTAGTAGAGAGAGAAACCGACATGACCCGAATTCGAGGTATCGCATTAGTTCACGCCCTCGAGGAAGAAGCCTCAATCGTCAGGGATATTGTTACTACCATGATAAGTTTGGATCAGCCGCTAGGAAATGTCGTTCGCCGTGTTCCTTCGACCGAACTGCTGATCAGGGAAACGAGCGCAGCCAGCCGCAGTAACGGCCTGTGGGTCCAGCCTGGCTCCTAAATATAGCCGTCTGTTTGTGTATGACAACAAAACTGGCCTAAATTTCTTAATTGATTCTGGAGCAGATTTATCGATCATTCCCAATCGCACTAAGAATCAGCCTACAAAGGTTGAATTGTATGCTGCCAACGACTCTAAAATCTCGACGTATGGAACAAAGGTGCTAGAACTTGACCTCAACTTAAGACGTTCTTTCAGATGGGAATTTACCATAGCTGATGTGCAGAAGCCTATAATCGGTGCAGACTTTTTGGCCAACTTTGGACTCATTCTCGACATCAGAAACAGATTACTGGTCGACCCCCTGACTTCCCTTACTACACGAGGAAGATATTATACAGGACCACCTACTTCAGTCAAAACTATAATCAGCAATTCCCCAATGCAGGATATCCTCAAGGACTTTCCACATCTCACTCGTCCTCGACCGTTTTCAGATAAAGTCAGGCACAACACAATGCATTATATCGAGACACACGGTCCACCCGTATTTGCCAAACCCCGTAGATTGCATCCGGCTCAGCTGCAAGTAGCAAAGCAAGAATTCCAGCACATGATGGAGTTAGGTATATGCAGACCATCAAAGTCCAACTGGGCTTCTCCCCTCCATATGGTGCCGAAGGGTCGTAACGATTGGAGACCTACTGGAGACTATCGTGCCCTGAATAGGATAACTGTTCCCGATCACTATCCAGTGCCACACATCCACGATTTTGGTCAAAGTCTACACGGAGCCCGAATATTTTCCAAGATCGATTTGGTTAGAGCCTTCCATCATATACCAGTTAACCCAGATGATGTGCCAAAGACAGCCATTACAACGCCATTTGGGCTATTTGAATTCGTTTTCCTCCCTTTTGGTCTCTGCAACGCAGCCCAATCATTCCAACGATTCATGCACGAAGTTCTGAAAGGCTTAAACTTTTGTTTTTCATACCTAGATGACATCCTCATTGCTAGCACTTCGTGGGAGGAACATAAGATGCACATGCGGCAAGTGTTTCAACGCCTTGACAAGTACGGTCTGCAAATCAATGCATCCAAGTGTACTTTTGCTGCTCCACATGTATCATTCTTAGGATACATGGTGTCTCCCCACGGCGTTATGCCACTTCCAGAACGTGTATCTGCCATAACTCAACAGAAGCGACCACAGACCCTCAAACAACTGAGAAGGTTCTTAGGCATCTTGAACTTCTATCGTAGGTTCCTACCCCATGCGGCCCATCACCAAGCTCCTTTACACGACCTACTTAAAGGAGCAAAGAAAAACGACCAGCGCGAGATTAAATGGACTGACAATTCGATTCAGGCATTTGAGTCATGTAAGTCACAATTAGCAGATGCCACCTTACTACATCATCCTTCACCAAGTGCTACCCTTGCACTTCACGTCGATGCATCCGATTCTGCTGTGGGCGCTGCCCTTCATCAAGTTACAGCACAAGGTCTCCAGCCACTGGCGTTCTTTTCCCGCAAACTGAGTAACTCTCAGCGTCAGTATTCTGCATACGACCGAGAACTTCTGGCTGTGTATTTGGCTGTGAAACATTTCCGGTTTATGCTGGAAGCACGACAGTTCACCATTTACACAGACCATAAACCATTAACGTTTGCCTTCCAGCAACGACACGATAAGTGTACACCCCGTCAGTTGAGACATCTTGATTTTATAGGACAATTCTCAACAGACATCAGACACATAAAAGGGATCGATAACGTTCCAGCTGATGCTCTTTCCCGTATTGAATCAATTAGTAGCCCATCTATAGATTATAGCAAAATTGCAAAAGACCAACAGCAAGATCCTGAGCTCCAGTCTCTCCTGACTTCAAGTGACTCATCACTTGTACTTAAGAAGTTTAAACTTCCTGATAGTGATGTCGAAATTTACTGTGATGTATCGACAGGTCGCATTCGTCCATACATTCCGCCTAGTTATCGTCGCACTGCTTTCAACACTGTCCATAACCTGTCCCATCCAGGTGTAAGGAGCTCAACAAGATTGGTAAAAGCAAAATTTGTTTGGCCATCCATCAGTAAAGACTGCCAGACATGGTCTCGCACCTGCATTTCTTGTCAACGGTCGAAGATCCAGAGACATGTCGCTAGCCCTTTGGGAACCTTTCCTATTCCAGACGCTAGATTTTTAAATATTCATATTGACATTGTTGGTCCATTGCCACCTTCCAACGGCTCAACATATTGCCTCACAATCATCGATAGATTTTCTCGTTGGCCTGAAGCAATCCCGTTGCCAGATATAGCAGCTGAAACAGTAGCTTCAGCCCTGTACTCAGGCTGGATATCTCGCTTTGGAGTGCCTGCCCAAATAACATCTGACCAAGGACGGCAATTCGAATCTGGCTTATTTAAATCTCTCACTCAACTTCTTGGTACCCAAAGAGTTAGGACAACAGCATACCATCCAATTGCAAATGGCATTGTTGAACGCTTTCATCGTTCACTTAAAACTGCCATCAAGTGTCACTCTACTGAAAGATGGACGGAAGTGCTACCTACAGTCTTGTTAGGATTGCGAACTGCGCTCCGTGAAGACACCAATACTACCGCGGCTGAGATGCTCTATGGCACCAGCCTCCGACTGCCTGGAGAGTTTTTCGTCCCAGGTTCTCAGGACGTCAATCCATGTTCTTTCGTCGAAAAACTCAGGACGATGATGGCAAACTTAAAACCAGTGCCTGTGGTGCACCACTCCTACCGCAACCCATTTATCCACAAAGAACTGCAGTCATGTTCCCACGTATTTCTTCGCAATGATGCTGTACGGAAGCCCTTGCAGCCTCCATACGATGGACCCTACGAAGTCGTGTCACGTGGTAGCAAGACATTCACTCTATGCATAAAGGAAAAGAAACTGTAGTTTCTATTGATCGACTGAAACCGGCTTTTATTCTCGCAGCGAGTGAGTCGGACCAGTTACCCCCAACGTCTCCAATGCCAAGACCAGCGCCAACTAAACGTACCACAGACAATCCAGCCCCAACGCGACAAACTACCACACGCTCTGGCCGACATGTATCCTTTCCCGCTCGTTTCGTGTCGCAGACACTGGTGGGGGAGTAGCTGTGGCCGCCAGCGCCAGAGATCCCGAACACTGCCTGGCAACACTTGCCAACGAAGTTGGCTGGCAACGTGAAAAAGAGGCGCGAAAGTTCGCGGGTCTTTGCCTGGATGTTGGCCGAGGATGTCGGTGACAGTTCTCACCTTTTTAATAAAGTTTTTTTGTTACTGTTCGTGTTTGTCTGCTTAGTTCTAAAGATCAGTAGGATCGAATGACAAAAAACATCTTCCATCAGTAGTTTCCAGTGTGTCAGTTGATAGTCATACACCAGATATAGACTATAATTTTTCTGGCACTATTGTATTTATATCATATCAAGAAAAAGCATTTACGCTGCATTTTGAAGGTGTAGGCTGTTATAAATTCTAACTAGACGCGTATTTCATCATACACTGTTTGAGAAGAACGATGAATGATGCAATATGAGAATGTCGCTATATGCAAGTGGTGTAATACTAAGTACTAACATTTATTCGGTAGTTATTATTCTGTTACACATCCTATTTACCTATCTAAGAGGATATTTTTCTGTATTCAATATTTTTAATTTTTCATAGAAAAGTAAAACACGAACTATTTGACAAGCGGGGTGAAAGTGTAAAGCTGATTAGCAGTGACGTTATTGCATTATGATGAAACGTGTTGATATCTTGAGCCAGTGGCGGGGCAAGACCTAATTTTGATGTGGGCAAGGTAGGGTGCGTTTTTTATGCAGCGCTCGAGTAGCGCTTTATAGCTAATCCTCTGAAATGTTTTTGAGATTCACGAATTAGCCTTTTGTTTTCTTGGTCTATTGTTTTTCCCTGATTTATTCCTTTCTCTAATGTTATCCATTGGAACATTAAGGTCATATGTTCTTTGGAATGCCTTGAAGACAAAAATATACAAAAACCTTATTTGTCAAGTGATAAAACTTGGAATACTTCTATAAACAAACCTAGTAAGAGAGAATTTGAACAGTTTTGGAACAAAATTTCTGTTCATAATCCAACTACTGAAATTTTGTCAGTGATGCCAGATTATGCTAATTCTTTTACAAACCTTGTCAATTCATCTTTTCATAAGAACTCACTTACAACTCTATTTGATGCCAAAAAGTTGCCTTACCCTAGGATCAGCTGTTAAATCACTGCAGGACAGTGTTTGAAAGTTTTCATCTGACAGATGAAGAAATTGATTTTATTAAAGAAACACAGAAGCACAGAGTAGAAGCAAGCTGTGGTTTGTGGTAGAATAACTGCTTCTGTGATCAGATAGAATAACTGCTTCTGTTATGAAAAGTGTGTATAGAGCAGATATAGAGACTCCACCAGTTTCATTAATTAAAAAAATTTGTTACCTTAAAGAATTCTCTTTTAGGAGTGCAGCAACTGCATGGGGTTGTGAACATGAACAAATGGCTTCTGATGAGTATAAAAGATTACAATGCAAAAAACATGAACATTTTAGTATGAAAGCTTGTGGACTTCACTTAAATTTGTCTTGGTCTTACATTGGTGCAACACTGAATGGAATTGTAAATTGCAATTGCTGTGGAGCAGGTTTGATGGAAATTAAGTGCCCATGGTGTAAAAGAGATGAAAATATAGAAGAAAACCCTCCAAATTTTCTAAATAAAGTGAGTAAATTCATACTAAGGAAAGATCATGTGTACTGTTATCAAATTCAAACTCAGCTGTTTATTTGCAATGCCAGTTACTATGATTTTGTTGTTTGGACAAAAAAAGTCAACTTACTTGAACACATTACATGTGATGAATTGTTGTGGGCAAGCATTGTGCAACAAAGTAAGGCCTTTTTTGTGCACTGTATTTTACCAGAGCTAATTGTAAAAAAAATTTTCTTCCCAGCCAGCTCTACTCCCACGAAAAGATTCAGAAACCATCCTCCTTTAGGGAGACAGTCCTTTTGTAAGTTCTGTCCTCCCCCGAAAAGTGTCCTCCTTTTAGATATTCGAAGAGCAATCTGTAAATCTCCATATTCGATTGATGCCGAGCCAATCCGTTGCCTGTGATGTGATGTGTTTGTATTTGACATGATGGTTCGTCAAGGCTTGGTACAGTGCAGCAAAACACAATTATGAAATGCATGTGCTCTGCACAGGAGACCTTGAGAGAGTGTGCTGCATACAAGTAGCTTTGTTTACTTCTTACTGAAACATAACACTGCACATATGCATGCAGTAGAAATTATTATAGTGTATTATTGTTGCAATGAATAAAATGTTTCTTTTATTTACAATATTTTTTCCTTCAATTTATTTGTGTCTTTCTTTTCATTGTAAAAAAGTTGGTCACCTTAGGAAAATGTATAAATTTTATAGAATAAAATACTTTACAGCAAATTGTTTTGTTTGATGTAAAAATTGCCACTTTTAAGCAAAAGAATAAAAACCCAGAATGTATTACAATATTGAACAAATATTGTAATTCATTTGACTAATAATCAAAATTTATTTATTTTACATATTGAAACTGTCAGTTGACAAAAGATTTCCACTCCCGAATAACAAATTAAAATTATTGATCAAATGGAACTACACTGTTTGATAAGTTTATTAGAGCACAATAAATTGTGACAATTTTTTCAATTGTTGTTACAGAATCTTTAGTTCTAACTGTAAGCAGTTTAATTGGTAATGTAGACTGCGAGATTCTGTATTGATTTCGGATGTGGCCAATTACTCCTTCTACATGTATCCTCAGATGTGAAAGTTTTCTGCTCTGAATCACATATGTAGCTGAAAGTTGTTTCTTTCCTCTTGTGTATGCTGGAAGTAGAAGCTTTGCACAATAGAAACCTACACTGTCAGCTATATTAAACCCTCTGTCAGCTAAAATAACATTGCCAGGATTGAGATAATTTAAAAAGCCAGATTGCTCAGTTAAATATTGGTCACTAACTCTACTTCCCCATGGTTCCGAAATAAATTATACTGTTCCTTGAGGTGCTCCTATTAAAAATTTTATGGTGTTGTGATGTTTATATTGTGACTAAGTCTGAGCTCTTGAGATTAATGATGAAGGTCTATCGATAAAAATTTCAATGTTTTTAAATACACTAGGCATTGTTTGCTGTGAAATGTTCCTATCTGGCCAGTGATTTAAATCAGACAAACAAACATACAAAACATTTGTCCATTTTTCCAGGATTCTTGAAACTTGATCGTGAAACATGAAACCTGTAAGCAAGATCCCGAAGACGTAAAGTCATTCTGAATCTCATCAAACACATCAAAAATTCCTGAAACTGCGATAATTTGCTTTGTTCTGAATGTTGAACAGCAGCAGAACATAAGTCAAATACAGCCAGAAGGACATTGAAGTTTACCACTCCTGTAAAAAAATCTTGTTTTTTATCATTTCCTTGAAATGACTGAAGTGAATAATAATCATTTATGGTGGCTGTTGCTTTTAATGTTGCCAGTTCTCTCCGAAGTGCATCACATTCCTGTTCCAAATTAGGGCAAGATTCTAGGACCGAATGACGCGGTGGAGGGGGGGGCAAATTGTCGACCCCCCTGGGGAGCAAAAAAGTCAGAGGAACCATACCTGTATATGTGCGCGTTCGCGAGATATAGCCCTCGAAAGTTGCGCCTACGTTATGCGGGTTCGCGAGCAAAAAAGCCGGGTCACGTGACCCAATATTTTTTTACGATTTTACAGGAGTCCCGTCGCTTGCCGTTAAAATTGCCTTTAGTAGACGTTTTCCCCATTTTTTTTTACTTTGTTCAAGAACTACCGTGAATCGATCACTAGTTTAGCACATGGCGGCTTGTGGTGGCGCCCGTACGAGAGGTCAGTCGGGCCGCCATGTTCGCTGCCATATAGTCATTTTGGGGGGCCTGTATCTCGCGAAGGCGCGCTCGTACACCCATGGTTCATTAGACTTTTTTTGTTCCTATCAGTATGTTATACAGTTCTGTTAAAGTCCCAACCGCGTCATTCGGACCTAGAATTGTGCCCATTAGGGTTCTATTTAACTAATTTTTTTCTTCTGTAACTTGGCTTTAAAACATTAAGTCCAGGTATGAAAGAGATATCAAGGTGTGATGATTCGTGACGAGGTGTAACGGTTTCCGCGAACAGACCGACACAAAATAATAATCGAAACACGTTACTTTTAACAAAGGTACGATTTTATTCTCGCCAGAAAGAACAGAAGCAGGTTCTTTATGGATCCCAACTTTACAAAGAAAGGCTTTTTTACAGTCTAAAAAGCGCGCTCAAAACGGAACCCGACAAATTATACACGTGCAGATCTTATAACTAAAGGGAACAAATATATACATGTAGATAAAAATAGTCGAAGATTGAAATACTTTGGTGGGATACCACTCTTGAGTCCTGTTTGATTATTTTATAGGCTTCCCGTGTTCTCGGTGAATCTCTCACTCCCCCGTCGTATCCTTTCCTTTTCTTCTGCTGCTCACTTATCCGCCTCGGTCGAGAGCTTCCTTTTCACACCTTCACTCTCCACAGTCCAGTCGAAAAGTGATTCACTTTCCATTCCTCGAGACCCACGGCGCCGTCCCTTCTATTGCTCTATACGTTGTCTCTTTCTTAGAAACGATAATCCCACCCAAAGGGTAAAAAGGAGTGGTGGGGAAAGTAAAGGAGGATAGATAATACAAAAGAAACAAAGGAATTGCTAACACTAACTTATATTACATATTAAAAACATATAAAATACGCGAATAACATGGCCGACGGCCACAAAGGAAAGAAATTTATCTTTTCATTGCACCTTTTACTTCAGTTTGTTTAAATATTAAGTAAAATCCTACATTTTATTTGTAACCTTTAAATTAGAAGTTAATTGTGTGTCACCATATTCATTCTGAAGGGAACAGAGGATTTAATGACCACGAAAAATTTTCTCAAAATTGGTTGGTCATAATATTTTACTGTCCCACCAATGTTTTCTACAGGGCATCCATTATTTTTCCCAGGATTAAAATAATCGTGAAACAACCGTTTAGTAGGATTAAAGCATGAATTAA
Organism: Centruroides vittatus; assembly: GCF_030686945.1. Classification (NCBI taxonomy): domain Eukaryota; kingdom Metazoa; phylum Arthropoda; class Arachnida; order Scorpiones; family Buthidae; genus Centruroides; species Centruroides vittatus. The sequence goes on along the minus strand of NW_027122216.1, from coordinate 1,552,120 downwards.
GAAAAGCACTTCACAGTTTCCTACTCTCCCCTATACGAATTACAAGGTAACGCAATCTCAATTTATAAAAAACAAGACCAATCATGTACATCTACCTGAAATGAAATGTTTATTGCAAACACGTTTATTATCCGTCACAAAGGAATCTGTAAAGTTCTGCCTGTTAATTCTGGCAAGCCATTCCGTTCGCCTTTGCCTGGAAAGATCGTAAGTTTTTTTATCTTGATGGTGAATTACCGTCGGAATTCGGTAAAACGACCGATCTTTATGCTTTCCGCGGTTGGAATCGCAACCAAATACTACGCAATGAACCATAATAAATTAAAATTAAACTTTAAAAAATATGATTTAGATGGCGATTTCAATAGTTGACAACCAAACCAACAGCAACCAATATGGCGCGCGCTTCTTTGCGCAGTCTCTGTATACGTGAGTGGAGTCGTGTGACGTCACGTGACCCTCTCTATTACGTAGAACAGAAAGTTTTTGAATATTTTAAATAGCATAACATAAATACTTAACTTTGTGATTTGATTATAATAGTTGTGAAGTTTAACACATTATTGCTAATATGAGATTATATTCTTTGTTTAGAAACTTATTTAAACTTTTTACTTAACATTCTGTTTGAATAAAATCAACTTAAAATGTCTTCGGATAAAAAGAATATCAGGCAAATATGCGTTTTGAGTTTCTGAAAGGATACAACATTACCATCCTCTCTACTACTTATACAATGTGTATGAGGAAGATGCTCCTAAACTTCGAACATATGAAATATGGTTTATGAAAGTTCCGTCGGAAAATTTTGAAGTGAAGGATAGGCAACCCGTTACATAGGCAAAACATACGGGGCACCCAAAAGCTGTGAACAAAGAAGACTTACAGGAAGAAATTGTTAAAAATCAGCGGATACCCTATATATAACCAAACACCAAAAAGTGAAAAAAGCACTGAAAACAAGCGAGAGATGATGTGAAGCTTCGGAAGTGGGTCTACTAATTGTGCAAATAAGAAAAATTTTTTTTCTAATTTTTGTATAGAAGAAAATAATAATAATAATTATTATTATTATAAATTAATGTTGTATAAAGAAACCGTCAAACAAGAAAAAAATAGTGAAAACGAAAAATGAATATTACATGTCCATAAAAAGACATGTCTGTAGAAATTTCCGAGAAAGTCAGACTTCTCAGATTGAAACAATGGATGAATTTGAGTGCTTAAGTCGAACATCTTCGATAGGAATCGAATTGTCCGTCGATGTTGCTCATCCAACGACCTGGGTTCCGATCTCGTTACAATTCGTAACGAAGGGGGGGACCAATTGGAGAGAGGGAGTCAGTCGACATCGACCTATCGGAATGTTCGATCTGGGACTCAAAGAAAAGTTATAAAAACCGTCAAAAAGGGAAGTGACGCTCTCGGTTCTTGGTTCTCGGAGCTTTGGCTCGCGATCTCACGACTGTTTTTTTCGTGATCTTCGGCAGTTGGATTACATCTCTTTTGGAATGTCACCGCTCTTTTGGATTTGTAACCTGTAATCTGAATCGTCCCAGCTTCCGAAACTCTCCCCGAAGAAACGGAACAGTGCTCCCGGGGTCACCATATTCCTGCGAAAACATCTGAGAACTTTTCTTGTGGACATTTGATTTCGAGAAGGGGCCCAGAAGACTTGAACGCCGCCGTTGATAAAAGTGTATCGTAGTTTAAGCACCTTTTGCTATATAAACGGGTTACAAATGAAAACCTGTCTCTGAGAGTTTCTTTCACTCCCACACGTGGATCGTGACCGCGCGACATTCTGACTAACTCAGTCGTTCGGCAAACCTCACAATGACTTCGGCAGACTACAGATTACGTTTACGCACGCTTTTAGCGCATCTTTTCAGTTCGAACTTTGCGGCATCGTTTGAATTCGGAAGCAACTTTTGTTCAGTTTTGCTTTAAATACGAGGAACTGCTGTAAATGTTAGCACTTAGTATTTAACGACTTGCATATGTTGAAGGTATGTTAATGTAATGTTGAAAGTAAAGAAGGAAGGTACAATGTGTGGTTACCTACTCTTTGTTCTCTTAAAATCAATAAATGATTGCTTTTTCAATACAAAGAAATAGTCTTAGTTCCTTTGTGCAAAATACTTTTAACAGCATATAGTAATGTTTTCCTGACGGCCGGATGGCCGAGCGGTAAAGGTGGCAGCCTACCGCTCTGGGGGACCCGGGATCGAATCCGAACGGGTCGAATAATCCCCAGGAATTTTCGGGGGGGTGGTCCGTTCGGATATGTTGGGCCCCGTCCCTCACCACCCGGCCGCCCCATTGTGGGCCTGGCCGAACCCATAATGGGCCTACTAAAAGAGGCCCTCTTAGTGCCCACAGGGCGGAAAGAGTTACAAGGAAAACATTGCTTTTTTTTTTTTTTTTTTTTTTTTTTTAAGTATTGTCGATAGCATTTAAACGCGTTAGTTTTATATTATATCAGGATTAAAAACAATATGGCAGTACGTGCAATTAATAGCGAGGTTGTGGCCGTTTACATTTTCATCGTGAAAACGTGAACGAACGTCGGACGTTCAGCGCCGCCATCCTGTAAGCCTAAACTTTAACAAAGGCGTTTGGAACGTCGAACATGATCCGTCAGTGGAATCATTCCACTGACGTTCCAAACGCCATTGTCAAGCTTCTAGGCTTACAGGAAAGCGGCGCTGAACGTCCGACGTACACGTTTTCGCGTTTAAAACTTCGGCCTCAACTTCTCTAATATCATAAAAGAAAAGTCTTACTGTTGTTTTGAATGTAGATGGGTTAAAGCTTTTCGTTCCTAAAAGAAATCATTTCTGATCCAGAAAATGAAAATTCAGCATCTAAAGTGGATAGGAACATGTGAAATACTTTGAAGATTAATGGAATTAAATTATTTTTCAGTGAGTTAAAATTCAACCTTCATTATTCAGATCACCAGTAGTTTATGGGAAAAGATTATCCCAATTTTTTTATCCACAGTAAAATGCTTCAAAATCAAATCAAAATGGTCAGTCATTCATTTAGTACTAGAAAATCGTGTGATATTAGCGTGGCAATATGTTAGCAATTATCAAATTAACGGTGTCACATTATTCGTTTGGATGACTCGGTTTGACTATACGAACATCCGAAAGTAGATCGGTACGAGAAACTCAGAAATCAATTTACGGATTTCGATGGATTTTTGCATGGTTATTCCGAGGCACCAAAAAGTATCCCCTGTAAAGTCCTAGCTTTCACTTTTACGTTTTATTCGAGAAAATCACGAGTTTAGAACGATTACTGATCGCTTTTGGACTTAAGAAATCGGTAGATATTAAAATAACAAGTAACTTTCTTTCATCTGTATAAACTTCATTACGAAAATTAGCATTTTTTTCGACCGAAATCCGGAATCTCGAACGTTAATAGTCACCAGGCTGTAGTTGTAGTTGCGGGAGATATAGCCACAGATTCTATACTCGTCTGTTTGCGCTCACCGAAAGTTTTTGTGTTCTTTTTTTAATTTTGTTATTTTTTATTTCTCACCATAAACTACGATGATTTTTGACCTATATCATTTTTAGCCGAATAATTTTACCGCAAAGAAGGAATATAATTTTGCAAACTGTTGCCCTGTAGTAGATTCATAAAATGGCCAGATCTGAGAGGTACGACTTTACTGTCGTGGATGCTAATTAGACTATAGACCTAATTGGATTGTAAAAGTGTCTTCCAAGTGTCACCACTGTGTCAACTGGAGTTTCTCTGCGAAATTGAAAAATTTCGCAGCGAAACTCCAGAACAATCGGACAGCGCCGGATCCAATAGGTGGGAGGCCCGATTGAATACTTTTTTTGCGGGGCCCCTCAAACTTTATATAACAAAATTAATTAACTGTTAATTTACATATTGAAATATGTTGTTTTATTTTTAATAATAATATACCTAGATATTTATTTTTGTAACATGTACTGTTTTTAAATATATAAATTTTGACGTGATGCGGGGCCCCTTTAAGCGCGGGGCCCGATTGGCATCAATCGCTCCAATCGCCTAAAATCCGGCCCTGCAATCGGATGCCTTTCCAAGAAAATTGAGAGCTCCGCTATAAAAATTTATGCACTTTTTTTAAAAACTCTTTCCGTCCTGTGTCAGTAAGTGGCCTCTTTTTAGCAAGCTCATTATGGGTTCGGCCAGGCCCATAATGGGGCGGCCGGTGGTGAAATATGGGGGTCGAAATATTCGGACGGACCACCCCCCGAAAAATTTCTTGGGATTTTTCAACCCGCCCGAATTCGATTCCAGGTCCCCCCCCCAGAGCGGTAGGCCATCCGGCTGTCGAAATTCATGCACTGGTACACAATCAGTTATCGGATCAGTTAAAGATAGATATCAGTTATCAGATACCTATCTTTAACGATATGCAGCCATGTACCTAGTACCCCCTCACAATTAAAAACAAAAAAAAGCATTTTTCTAAATGTTAATGATGTGTGTTTAAATGGTATTTTAAACGAACAGCAAATGGAGTTGTCATGATTCCTACGTTTATTCGTTGCGCATGGTGTAGAAAGAATATTCTTCGCATGCTTTTATAACAGCTACCTCCATCAGTATGTGTAAAATTTTGCCAGAGAGCGTTGTGAAAAAGAATTATATATAGTAAAATAATTTACTACATTCCTAATTATATTCCTCGTTGCAAGCAAATTATTCGGCTGAAAGTAGTAGCTCCAATCGAAATCATCTTAATTTGTGATGAGAAATAAAAAGATCTGATTTTGGAATCTTTCGCCGGACACAGATGTAATTCTACACGGGTGTATAGTGATTTGGATATTTCGACACATTCAACGTAACGTTGAATGTGTCGAATTAGGCCTACATGATATTCATATCATGTAGGCCTAATTCGACACATTCAACGTTATCCTTTCGTTACATGTGTTTATCCCGTACTGTGTGAAAATAGCGGTCCCTCCAACTTGCTACCCGAATCGCCGTGAGACCGAATGTATTGAAAATATTTGTTTTTCCAATAATCTTCGAAAACTCGTGTTGTAGCAATTTTATATCTTGTACTTTTTAATTTTTTATTTATATATATATTTTTTAACTCTCCTCCTTGTGGGCACTAAGAGGGCCTCTTAGTTAGCAAGTCCATTATGGGTTCGCAACAGGTAGTGAGGGACGGGGCCTGACATTTCCTGATGGATCACCCTCAGAAAAATTCCTAAGGATTTATCGACCCGTCCAGATTCCTCCAGAGCGGTACGCCACCTTACCGCTCGGCCATCCTGCCGTCTTATATCTTGTACTGAACAAGTTAATGAAAGGAATTGCTTTGAATCATTAGAATGCTACAAAACATAAACATGCCAAATTTTCAGTAATTATAAAGTTTTCGCCAATTATGTAACTGTAGCGCGGAAATTCAGACGAAAAATAAGCGAGCAGAAGTACTGTATTTTAAACAAGTGATGATAACTAATATACAGTATATATGTTTTGTAAACTGGACTTCAGTTTTTAAAATTACCGGTAATTGCAATTTCGCAATAAAATACGATCATACTTAATTCCTAAATGGTAAATCTTAGATGTTATACATAAACCTAAGGTGACCAACCGTCCTCCTTTTGTAAGTTCTATCCTCCCTCGTAAAGTGTCCTCCTACATGTCCTCCTTTTTGATATTTGAAGACTAATCTGTAAATCTCCATATTCGATTGATGCCGAGCCGATCCGTTGCATGTAATATGATGTGATGTGTTTGTATTTGACATGACGGTTCATCAAGGCTCGGTACAGTGCAGCAAGACGCGATTATGAAACGCATGTGGTCTGCACAGGAGACCTTGAGAGAGTGCGCTGCATGCAAGTAGCTTTGTTTACTTCTTAACGAAATATAACACGGCACATACGCATGCAGCAGCGTCGTAACTAGTCTTTTATGCGCCCGGTGCGAGCTTCTGTAACTACGCCCCAAAACTATGATATAAAACTTGGTCTAGGTCATTTCTACGTTCCCCCAGGGTCTGCGCCCTATGTCTGGGCACCGCTGGCACCGCCCCTAGTTACGGCACTGGCATGCAGTAGAGATTATTATAGTGTATTATTGTTGCAATGAATAAAATGTTTCTTTTATTTACAATATTTTTTTCCTTCAATGTATTTGTGTCCTCCTTTTCATTGTAAAAAAGGTGGTCACCTTATTAAACCGGACATCGTCTACTTTATTCCAGTGGATCTCTGCGGTATTGTTGATGTGTTGATCAACAGCACGGCAAGAATATTCTATAAACATTTTTTTTTGCTATATTAATTGATCCCGTCGAGGAAATTTATATTAATTGTAATTAAAAACATTTTAAATATATGGACAACATAATAATTTCAGACAAACCAAAACCAGCGTAAAAAATTTCCTCGTACCACATTATAAAATATTCTTTTATAGTATTTAATACACTACCGTAGCACATAGTGATAATTATTTTCTTGAATATACAGTATTAAAACGAATGGAAAACTTTTAAATTTGATTTATTATATATATTTGTTATTTTTTTCTTACAGTACACACAATGAAATTAATTACATTAGGGAAGCGTGACGTCTTATCGTTATATTCGGATATGACGAAATCTTGACGAACACAAAATGAAATAGATTCTGTGTATAACACTAATAGAATTTATAGTAAAATCGGACAGTAACGTTAGATAAGTGGTTATCTTACATTTGGTAAGTATAAATTATGATATGGGAGTTAATTTCGTTTTCGGTTTTGTTATTGGAAATTAAAACTTTCATGTGTAACGTTGAATATATAACTGTATTGTTATATATTATATTAAATACTGGTGGTTAGGCCTAAGTATGGTCGTGTTATCACTTTGTTGTGTAAGTTAATTTAAGACAGACATCTTTTATATTGCGAAACTCTAAATATTCGTTGCTTTGTTTAGTCGTAACATTTACTTAAGTTCGAAATTATATATTTTTCCTGATGTTATGTAGTTAATATGATTATAACTATATATTTATTATTTATAGTTTATATACCAATCTCAACATTATTATTTATAGTTTGAATACATTTAATATTTATAATATAAATATTTTAGTTTTAAATTAATTAAGTGGTAAAAGGGTTAATGTAACCCTTGGTGCCAAGGTGGCGGCTCATCTCTGATTCCAGCAAGGAAACAGTGGGACGCACGTTCTAACCTAACCTAACCTATTCTAATAATTTGGTTGCTAATAATATACTCTCTTTGAGTGGTAAAGGGCCTTAAACCACAAATAAAAAAAAAAAAAAAAAAAAAAATAATTTGGTTGCTAATAATTATGGTAATTTATTAGAATAGGTTAGGTTGGGTTAAAACGTGCATCCCACTGTTTCCTTGCTGAAATCAGAGATGAGCCGCCATCTTGGCACCAAGGGTTACATTAACTGGTAAGGGTTTGAGTTTTTGTTTATAGCTCTTATTATAAGCATCACCCCCAAAAATTTCTATCTGTTTAGGACACATCTACTAGCAAGGTGTCTTAAGAAAGCAAAATTAGGAAAAAACATGCCACATATGGAAATTAAACTTTTACTAATTACCTAATTATTTATTGTTTTAAAAACACTTTTCAAAATAATGTTTATAAACTATAAAAATATTTGTTATAAAGTAGATACTTTCCTCCATATGTTGTCACATAATTCAATGCTTAATTTTTTCACACTACAATTGATAGGAATTTAACGGTTTGCTACAAAATGTAGAATTTATATTATTTATTTAATAAAGTAATTGTCGGATTTTATTGAGTACGATTGATTCTAATTATAATCGTTAACGTTTGTGAGCCGTGATGGTAGAATTGCACTTAGGTGGCCTCGTGATGCCGAGGTCGGTTTTTAACATGTATCGGTCTACCGCCTATTCTACGTGTTCTGCATGTAGATGTGCGCCTAAGTGGGGTGAGCTCCCCAAAACTATATAACACAGAGTACTCCGGATGGGTCGAGTGGGCTTCTCGAAGCCGGCATAGTCGGGTGGGCTAAGTAATTAAATGCCATAGTCTTTGAAGTACCGCCGTTGGGGCTACCTAGATACACTTTTACCGCCGTGATGAATAAACTAGTATAATTATATCATAATTTGAAAATAAATTTTGTTTATATATTATCTGCCAGTGAGTGTACTAATTTTTCTTTCCATAGGGAAAGAAAAATTAGCATACTCACTGGCTTTCTTTCCTTACAGAAAGAAAAATTAGCATGGTCTTTCTAATAATGTAATTATTATAACTAATATTTTTGGGATCAAACATTCCATCATCAGATCTTACAGATTTGGAACTAGAATGCTGAATTAGGTGTTTGAAAGCTTTTGAGTGTTTGGTAGATTTAAATAACATATTTAAATGAGTGGATACATAGCTGAAAATGAAAGAAAAATAAAAGATATAGCAGTATATAGTATAAACATAAAGTAGAATAAAAGAAAAAAATTAAAGTAATGATATATTACTATTCTGTTTTATTTTATCTTATTGTACTTTATTTTATGTTGTTTGTTTCTGCCTTCTTTTAATTTTTGTTTTTGTTTCATTTTCAGTTACATGTTTAAACATTTGAATAAGTTATTCAAGTTTTCAGAAAACAAAAGTACCTAATATTAGTTCTTTTTGTGTTTCTATTGGGAATTGTTGTAATTAACAACAGCATACACAGGAACTAAATTTTTTTTTAAATAATATCACATTAAACAGCTAAAATCCTCAATTATCTGTAAGTTGGAATAAGAATGCACAAATTGTATGTGTGATAGTGTTGTTGCTTCACATTGACATCATGTCAATTTGAGATTGTTTGACATATCAGTACCGTCTGTATTGTGACTCTAAGTACATGTTCTGTATTTTTAGGATTGCCAACCATTCTTTTATTGAGGACAGTCAGTTAATATAGTATTTATTTTCTTGTCCTTTATTGACTTTAGAAATAAATTTTGCCCTTTATTTTGAAATTTAAAATACAATCAATACAAGATTGATTTAAAAATGATAAAATATAAATTATCCACACTGTTTGAAACGGTATCACTTGATTGTAACTGCAGATTCTATGATGCAAATTAAGTAATAAAAAGTTTTATGAATCCCAGAGCAAATGCACTGTTATGGAGACACTAGAGATTGAAATGACTGCATATTTCTATGTTCACAGTATGAAAAACAAAAAAAAAAATTTGCAAGAACCTTTGTTTTATTTTTTACAGAAAATACAAACCAAAATAGTTTTTTTTAGTAAAAAACACAAACCAAAAACTACAAAAGGTGTTAAAAGTGGCACCTTCCTGCAATGCATGCCTTGCTTCTCAATAATTGACTGATGGACCCTTAAAAAAGTATTTAAGCATTTTGATGTAACTTTTGTGCTTATTTTGGCAATTAACTTATCTTGGGTATAGTTTCCATCAAATAATGAACAATTATTTATTGTGACATCATCACACTGCCATTTAATCATATTTTTAATTTAAAATATATGCTCTCCACCTCAAATTAGTACTATAGTGTCTTGCCACTGTACATCATACTTTTCCGTTAACAATAGAGTTGTGCCGATCATCTAATTCCTTTCAGGGGAAAATTTTTAATAGTGAAATAACATGACTTCTGGTTTGCATCAGAAGTTCATATATAGTTAACCAGGGCCTCCTTTCCCTAAGCTTTCCATATCTGATTTTGAATTTCATTTGTCTAACACCATTCTCAAGATTAAGGAAAGACAGATGGATGACTGGGAATTTACAGGTCTACAATTTTTTCAAATTTCAGCCCAGTCAACAGAGGGGAAAAAATCTCCAATATTTCTGAATTGGTGCATTTGTATTCCAGTAGTAATGAAGCATTTTTCTACATAATTTGCAACATAGAACTGACAGTTATTTTTCTAATAGCCTTTCCAAACACCTTATATTTTTCAATATATTTAGTTTTCAGAAAATATATAATAAAATGTAATAAACAATATAAGAAAATTTTAAAAGGTATACCTAGACACCAATAACCAGCAAAAAGGAATATAATTATTTTAAACAACCAATTTTCTTTAAAATATATTCATTTTTGATGGTTATTGGTGTCCAGGTTTACTCATTACTATTATATCAGTATTGTGGTAGTGACTGTAAGAAAATGTTTTTTAAATTCATCATATTTGTAAAAATAGAAATTTTTGCTGCTTTTACAGGTAGTTAAATATTTTATTATGTATAGAAGAATTTCTGTAACTGAAACTGGTCTAAAAGGCTGAATTGTTTTTATATGCAATAAAACTTTTCACTCCTTTAATAAATAGTGTGAATTTCTATTTTTATCAAAAAAGTTAGTACTTATTTGAAAGTTGATTCCTGCTGCATCAAAATAATAAAAGTATTTACTATTAAACATCTAATTTCAAGGATTCTGTCTTGGATTCAGCTAAGGGATATTATAGCAATTTCCTAAATCATTTTATCTTTGTGGTAGATGGTAGACATATTTTTTGATAACCACTCATAGGCCTTTGTTTCATGGAAAATGTTTAACAATGAACATTTTTACATTACTATTTAATTACATATGCTATTTATATGACTTTTTAAAAGTAGGCAGAATAGCTCTTCTACATCATTTTATAAGATAAAAACACTGTATCTAGATTATATTTTATTTAATTTAAAGTAATGCATTTATGATTGTTATATGATATATCATATAATTTGTAGTAGTGTTATAATTCATTATTTAAAAATTTGTCAAGTTGATTTATTAGGCTAAGAATCAAATCTTCCCTGAGCAATGTTTTTTAAATTAATACAAATGAATCAACTCTCTTAAATCACTTTGCTTGAAACTTGTTGTCAATTAGGTTAGATAATTCTATTGTAGATTGAGTTAAATTATTTTATGTTAGCTTTAATAATTCAATGTAACTGAATCCAAAGTATAATAACTTAATATGTCTGTTTAGATTAATAAAAGAACTCTCTTATCAATTTGACACTAATTTTTTCTGGCATAATTTCAGTTTTTCTGTTTTGCCATACCAATCTGCTGCTACTATTTTGGGATACTCAGTTGCCAGATGTATGGTAATTTGACAAGAATTTTCATTTAAAGTTTTTTTCTTCTTTATTAATCAACTTGTACTGATTTACAGGATACTTTAAAGCAGAGATGGGCAACCTGCGGCCCTCGGGCCGCCTGCGGCCCGCATTCATATATTTTGCGGCCCGCGACGCATAAAATGTGAATAAATATATCAATTTCCCAGCTTAAGGAAGTATGCAACAAAAATTCAAACGTTATTTTCTACAACTTATATATGGGAATAGTTTTTCCCACAAAGAATTTATTAAAAATTAAAACAAGAAACCAGCTAACAGACACATCGAAACTAATTTAAAACTAGCAGTGACGAATATTTAACCAAATATGTCCAATATATTACGTTTACATCAGTTCCAGAAGCTAAATTAAGTATACTTATGCTAGTTTATAATTATATATGAATAAATAATTCTGATTTACCAACATTTTATTTCTCTTTCTTTTGTATGCGGCCCGCATCAGTTCAAAAGTCTTAAAATGCAGCCCTTACATAGAAAAAGGTTGCCCATCCCTGCTTTAAAGGAAGGTTGAGATGATTAACTGTTAGATTAAGTGTATTCTAACCTAACCATCAGTAATCAGGCAATCACTTATCCAACACCCTATACATACTTGCCAACCTTTAGAATGGGAATAGCAGGGGTTAGTGTTGCCACCCATCTGGTTTAATCCATTGTCTGGGTTAACTATCAATTTTGTCCAGAATTTTGTAGAAATTGTGAAATTATGATGAAACAAAGTACTAACAAATATTTCAAATATTTTTATAAATTTACTTTATTCTAACAGCGAAAGATTTCACACTGACCAAAACCTAATCTGCCACCTTACGCCGACATATTCGCAACCTGTGGAATTTTTTTTTTTTTGCTTCTCAGCTCTTAAAGCTACATTACTTCATTTCTTAATTTAAGTTGCTCATACACATGTTCCTAACTGGTTTACAACTGGCACATTATTCTTCGTATGGTAAAATAACATTGCTCATGCATCAGAGACTTCTGTTCGAACAAACCTGACCTGCTGTCTGGGTCAGCAATTTTGGATAGGTGGCAACACTAGCTGAGACCTTGATAGAGAAATGCTGATTTTTGAATAAAAATGCTGACAGCATAAAAAGCAAAAAAAATTCTTTCTATAAAATTGATATTGCACAATGCTTATATTAAATAACATTAAATTTTGTTCATTAAAAGGTATCTGTGCATATGGTATCTTATAAAGCTATTGTCATAAACACTGTCAAGAGTATGGCAATAGTTTTATACTCTTTAACGTCACAATTTAAAAGTCAAGTATTTTATGGGATGAATCATAAATCTAGGTGTAGATTTATGATATGTCCATCTTGATGTCTCATAAACCTTGATATTTTGTGTTGAGTGCCTCCTGTTATATGCCTTTGTATGATGTTTTGCTTTGTTAATAATTGACAGACAATTTGCTCAAGACAGTTGCTATCAGTCAGTTTATTGACTTTCACTGCAATTATTAAGGACAGTAATTTTTCTGGTTATTTATTTCCTATCTCTGTCTTTTTCTTACCATACTGAATATCTTTTCCTTTTGCCATGCAGCAATGTAGGGAAGACCATGCAATGCTTTGTGATAAAACCATCATCAGCCTTACTATTTTACAAAGATTTAAAATTGTAAGGCTGATGATGAAAATCCCACAAATTTCAAAGAACCATCTAGTTTCTTTTCATGATAGAGTTTATACCATACAGCCTGTATATTCATAAACATCTGATTCATCACAGAATCAGATTTTTTTTTTTTTTTTTTTTTTTTTAGAGAAACTGTAATGCTGCTCAATAATTTGGTATAACTGTAAAAGCGACTCATTTTCGTCTGCTGATGAGTTGGCCATAATTGATTTAACTGCCAACAAGATTTTACTGCCATCTTGGCAGTAAAGTTGCCAGACTTGAAGATGCAATTTATCTTATCTACCATTTAAAATTATCACATTTGAGCTAAAATTCTCATATACAGGGTGGGCCAACGAAAACGAAACGGCAGAGTGTTCGTATTCATCCAAGCAAATCGCTTGGACAGGTCGATTTTATTCTCGAGGGACATCTTATGCAATAAAGTTTTTGCGAATCTGAATATTAACTAAACAAACATTTTTTTTCAAAATAAATGTTTGTTTAGTTAATACAAAATAAATGAGTTTTTAAAATTTTTTGTTGTCTGTTGTATTCAGAATCGCAAAAACTTTATTGCAAAAGATGTCCCCTTGAGAATAAAATCGACCTGTCCGAGCGATTTGCTTGGATGAACACGAACACTCTGCCATTTTGTTTTCGTTGGCCCACCCTGTATACATCAACATAATAAATAAAAATATTAATCTTGGTTCTTTCTCAATTGAAGGAATCTGAGAATGTTGTTCTTGTTTGCTTCAGTCATTTATAATAAAATACCATATTACTTGCATATAAGATGATCTCACACGAGGTGTGACTTTCTTTTCTAATTTTCTTTATTTTGATCTTTAAGATCAAAATAAAGAAAATTAGGTTTAGATTTATTAATACAATTCCAATTTTATTTTTAATCAGAAATAAAATATTATCAAATGCACTTATTAAGGCAAACAACCATGCTTTCTTGATGCTATCACCTTTTGTCTACTCGGACTCTCCCTCTGAAGCTTCATTACAACTCTCGTCTTTTTTTCACTCTCACTCCACAAAGTATTATCCTCTGATCCATTGAGTGAATTTGAAATGCAGCATTTTCTGAATGACTTTGCTATTAGCTCTTGAGGAATGTTCTTCCATGCAACCTATATCCACATAGCAGTCTGTGAAGCTTTAGCCCATTTAATGTGGCTAGTTGCTGTCACTTCGTGAGCTTTGGAGGTAAACCAGTCAGTGTACAGTTTCCTCATGTAATCTTTAAATGGCTTGTTGATGCATATGTCCAAGGGATGTAATTGTGATGTCATTCCCCAGATATTGTCAGTAGAGTGCTCTTGTTTTCCCCTAGAAGATTTTTAACGTCATCTGTGAGGTGTTCTTTGAATGCATCTATCACCAAAATTGACGGTAGTTTTAGCAATGCTCCTGGTCAACGTAGCCATACTGTTTTTAACCAGTCAGTCATAAGCTCATTGTTCATCCAGCCTTTTTCTTGACATCGAATAACATCATCTCTTGGAAAAGTTTCATCTTTAGGAATTATTTTTCTCTTCAGTGTGATGTATGGTGGCAACTTATGACTGTCTGTTGTCCATGCCAGCATGACCATGATTCTTTGCTTTTCATTCCTCCCTGACCTAATCAATACTTGCTCTTTTCCTTTTTGATGGACAGTTGTATTGCTTGGCATATCAAAGTAAATTGGCATTTCATATGCATTCCCAATTTGGCTTATTAGGAATTTAGTGTGTTTTTTGAAATTGATAACATGCCTCTGAAACTGGACCAACTTGGCTTTGTAATTGGCAGGTAATTTTTGAATAATGGAGGTCTGATGTCTTATGGAGAATCCTGCTCTTTTCATGAAGTGAGATGCCCAACTACACTTGCTTTAATTCTTGCCATGGAATTCCACATTCTCTTGCAAGACCTCTGGCTTTTGCTGAGAATTTCCACATCATGGGCATAAACCTATTGTGTGTGTTTTTCACAAAATTTTGAGTTGTTCTAACTTTGCATATTCACCAATTTTCGGTCCACAAAATGATTTTCTTGTACTTTCACAATTAAACAGTGAATCTTGCTGATTATGCCACTTCTGCACACACTCTTCTGATACACTGAACTCACGGCCTGTAGCACAGTTATTGCTCTTTTCTGCATACAAAGTTACTTTTCTCTTAAAAGAAGCTGTGTACTGTGTTCTCCATATTTTTTCCATTGTCAAAAACCAACATTATCTTTCCACTACACAACCTAACAGTAAAATACCATAACAATGAAGAGTGATCTGTCACTAGACCAGTATTTGACAAGTCAGAAATAGCAACCAATCATTCTTCTCCTCAAAGCTATTTTCAGACTGACTCTTTGAAAGTGACATTCACCTTTGATAGCACCCTGCTATAATGGCAGCATGAACTATACACAGTTCACAAAAATTATTGCAAAAATGCAAAGAACCCTTTACTCACATGTATAGGATGACCTAGGTTTTTGAAGCAGTGAAAAATGAAAAAAATCCTCATCTTATACATGAGTAGATACGGTACATACAATGTCTTTGCATATATATTGGTGTTAGACTTTTAAATGAAGTGTTTATGTGATAATATCAAATTCTTTAAAAACACTGACAAAAGGGAAAAGTGGCCTGTCCACTGATGGAATATACAAAATGCTGCTAGTCAATGCCAAACACTGATGGTTGGCAACTATGCCTGCATGTCCCAGTGATGCCAGATTTGTGTCAACCTGTGTTATTTATTCAAGTTTCATTAAATTGGCATCCTTACTTGTTACTCTATTATAATACTTCTATTATACATTGATTAAATAGCTGGCTAAAGATTGTAAATTAGTATTGAATTATGGATAACCTACCATAAAAATTATAATTTTTATGATATCTATAATCTATAATTACACGAATTACACATCAATTAAATATTTGGATATACAGTCAAGTTCGATTTAGCAGTACTATTTGTTTGCAAGTTGTTCTGTATGTGGTGCCAAATGGAAGTACAGTATCTCAAATAATACAAATATATATAATAATGAACATGAGTTTGAGAATTTGAAAATTGCATGATTTGGTAATGATAGTGCTGGTTTATTATTGCAGCAATTAAATAAAACAAATTATATAATAATTAGTCATTATTATTTTAGTTTTGTTATGTTATAGGCCTACTAGTGCAAATTTCTGTGATTGATTACGAAAAAAGTTTTATCTCATATTTAGAGTAAGTTTATTTTCAAGTAGCAGATCACAAATATCAGTATTAATAGCAAAAGGTTTTCTCAGTTAAAGATTTAAATTCTTTCCAGAAATCAGATAGCCTATATTTTTAAAAGTTTTTCATTAATCTTCATGAAATCTTAAATTTTTGCTGTATGCATTATGTTCATTTATTATTGAAAGTTCATTTTCTAGGATGTGATAATTGTACTAAAGATCTGAGTGACTGGTTAGATTTATTTTCCAAAACTAAGATTGGCTTTATCCCTTTATACTTCTATTTTTCTGTCTGATTACCATTGCATTAAGAATTGTTCTGATTTTTAATCCCATTGACCTTAGATTGTCCTATTAAAAATTGTACTTTGCCACTTTTGTGTAAAATCTTTATAATTTATGCAGATATCTCTAACAAATGATTAAACATGAAAAGCATACTTATTTTTTTCACTCAATCTCATAGAAGTGTAAAGTGTAATCCATCATGTTCAGGGCCTTTGTACAGGCAATATAAAGCAAAAGAAAAGTGGTAAGACCCATGGTTTTCCATGACTGACAAGGTGGAAAATCATGAGACATGGAAAAACAAAATATTTCTGTTTTGTCAATCAGAAACAGTGTCACTATACTTTTTGTTGTTTAAATACTATGAAGTGTAATTAATCGACTACTAGGCATCCTTTCATCCTTTTATTTTTTTATTTAGTTGAACAGAATAGCATAGTGATGGCAAGTCCATCACTATGCTATTCTGTTCAACTAAATAAAAAAATAAAAGGATGAAAGGATGCCTAGTAGTCGATTAATTACACTTCATAGTATTTAAACAACAAAAAATATTCCTATTGAGTTCTGGCATTTGCAAGTTTTGCTGTAGTATATATAATGCTATGTTTAATATAAAAATTTTATATGTACTAAGTTATGAAAGAACTTTTGTCATTCATATATGCAAGTTCAATGAATGCTGGTATCTCCAAGAACCTATCCTTAGTGTAAAATAAGGGTACTGTATATACAAATATTAAATTTCTTTCTATGATAAATTTATGTAGTTTTTTTTTTAAATAAAATATTTGTGATATTTTTCTTTGATTTTATTTATATTTATAGAAGCATTAGTTCATTCTAGAAGTTTAAATTATTGTTAAATTTAATCTGATTTTTAGTAACTTTAACATAATTGTTAATATTTTGTAATGTTTTGTTAATATTAACTGTACTACTTACCTATAACAGGATGAGTAGTACAGTTAATAAAGATTTGAATTGAATTATTATCATTAAATTATGTCTTATAATTAGCATTTTAAAATGTTTTTATGTAAAATTTTTCAGATATCCTAAATAATACGATATGAGTGATGATGTTTTAAAGTGTGACTTATGCAAGAAGTCATTTAGTGGTGTAGTACCATATTCTCAACATTTGAAAAGTGCAAAGCACTTGAAGAAGAAAAATCAAATTGAATTAGAAGCAACTATAAAATTACCAGTAACAGAAGAGGGAAAATTATTTTGCACTTTATGTAATATGAAATTTAGTGGTGTAATTCCTTTTCAACAACACATGAATGGTTCAACTCATATGAAAAATGTTCGACGACAAGATGTAATGAAAGACATATGTTATAATTTAAATCCAAATCCAAAACAAACTGGATTTAAACCATTGAAAGATAAAAAGAAAATGTTCGACGAGGGTTATTTTAGTTCTGTCAGTAGTAGTAGTAGTAGTAGTGGAAGTACATATAGTAGTATGAATTCTGGTAGATTCAGTTCTAGTAATTCCTTTAATTCTGCAAATTTACCAAACCAAAGCCAAAATGTAAGTTTAGATCCTGGTATTGAATTACAGAAACTGTATGAATTTAAAATGAAAGGATATGATGATGAACAATCTGGTTTATTTCAAAAACATAGTTTATTGAAAGAATTGGTACCAACTTCATCAAATAGTCATTTATGGGATAGTGGTTTTTATAATTCAGATTCATCAGTATCAAGGATGAGGATGATTCCAGAAGTGGAACCAAAATTGCAGGGCTGTGAAATCTGTAACATACCTTTCTTTAGCAATCAGGAAGAAATTATTAAACATCTTCAAAGTGATGAGCACTTTATACAAAAATTGAGGACTTTGAAATTAACAAGTTAAAAATTATTTTTATTTTTCACTAGGAAATAAATTTATGCTTGTAAATTCTTACAAGATATAATTATTATCATCAACATTTATTTTAAAATTGTTATGTTACTGTAAATTGTAATAGCAATGTCAAATTAAATTTTAAAATAGAAATCAAACTATGTTGTTTTTACTTTTAATGCAAATTGTAATTGTTCATAATTTAAATTAATATTCTTCATTAATTCTGAATTGTGCATAAAATGAATAATTATAATAAGCAATTAAAAGACGTAAGACATTATACGTTAAAAATAACAATAGATTTGTTTTCTAATTTTAAAATATTAAATTGACATTGCTAAAATATTAAGTGGCATTATTGAAATAGATTCAATCATATTTCTGTTATATGTCAGATAACAGAATGTTGATTAAAAACATTCTTTTAATTAAATACTTAAAATAAAACAATACTTTCGAGTAAAAGTGCTATATTGTCATTATTAACAAGTAATAATATCCTTAATTGTTTTATTGAAAAATAAAAATGTATTTATTATTATTATTGTTTATCTTTCCATTAAACATTTAGTCCAAGAGATCTTTACTTTTGACAGAACTAAATATCTCTTGGGCTACATGTTTAATGGAAAAAATAATGATTGTAGAAAATACTTTTATCTATGATATAATAATTACTGTATTGGTATAAAAGATTAGTTATATACATAAACATGATTTCACAAATTATATAGAAATGTATCTATATGATATCTGTGTAACTTTGAAATCATGTATTTGTATACAATCAGTTTTATGCTGCTGTTTTGTATGTAATACTGAGTGTAAAGTATTTATAGAAATTAAATGAAATATTTAGATATTGTTAACTCATTTAAGAAATAATTTACACATAAATGAAATATAAAATTATTTTTATAAAACATCTTTGCTTCAAATTATTTATTTAATTATCCATATTCCATGTGAAAAAAAATTATAGTCTCTTAAAGCCCAAATGATTGCCAAATTATATCAGGCTATATTACTTCTAGAATTATTAATTAAACATCAAGTAATTTGGTACTAGAGGCAGGTATTAGGTGCCATCTCTTTCTAAATTTAACAATTATAATTAAAATTAATATTTTAATAATTTAGAAGATTCTGAAAGAAAGAAACTGACCTAAAGCAGGATTCAAACCTGCAACTTTTGCTTCGGATCGATTCCTTTCTTCCAGAACCTCCTAAATTAATTATTAAAATTAAAATTTAATGAATATAATTAGGCATCATCCTTTGTTAAACTTAATAATGTCTGTCTCTAGTTCCAAATTACTTAGCATTTAATTAATAATACTAGTAGTTATTTAGCTTGATATAATTTGATAATCGTTTGGCTTTATAACTATTGGGTTTGGATATTTGTATTTATAAATTCTCTGTACCAAGAGGTGGAAATTTGAATTGTTTTGGATTTTAGAATCAAAAACTAATAAGAAAAGATTAAATAATTGTTTTGTTTGAATCACTTTTCACGGAAATAAGATTGCTGTTTCTTAAGTTCAACTATTTTACAATCGAGCTTGCTTGTAAAATTTTTAACTCTCCCAGAAGTGATAATCACTCATTAAAGGTGAGGCTAGGTACTCGGATGCTTTAAACTTTTAACTGTACTCCATAGATCTTATATTTTATTTTAACTTGCAAATAATAAAATTATCTTTCTAAATAATCTGATATTTCTAATAATTTGCATTAGGGTGTGCAAGATATTTCTAATCATTTAGAGTGATATACATAAATACGATATCTAAACATGCATATTTTATTTCAAAACATAAAATAATACATTTGGGATATAAATGATCATTAACTTATCTTTTATACACTAGATTTACTTCAGTATATTATATTATTTTACTTAAAACTGAAAATTATTAAACTTTAAGATTCAAATGACTTACTTTTTGAATCTTAAGTTCTTTAATATAATATTGCTTGACTTTCATTTTATCAGTGTCTATGGTAAAATTATTACCATATTCTTACAGTATTTTCAAATCATCATCAAATCATAAACTGTAATGGAAGGCAGATAGATGATGAAATTAATATTGTTCACTTTTGATGAGTGATAAGATAATGTTAGCCATGATAATATTGTATGATTGTTGGCTGTGGCTGGCAACCAAGTAGGTAAAATCATTAAGGGAGTTCTATGATACATTTAAATTTAATTGAGTACATGTAAAGTTACAAAATTGACAAGATGGACGAATAGTTGCTCTAAGTTGTGTGGGCACTGTAGGAGCCTTGTCAAGTCGAGCACTTCCAAGAGTAGTGTTACCACCCATCTGGGTTAACTATTAATTTTGTCCGGGATTTCGTAGAAATTGCGATATTATGATGAAACAAATTACTAGGCAAATATTTTTAGAAATTTCCTTCATTCAACAGTGAAATGCTTCACACTCATGGAAGGTTAATGGTTAATTTGCTGCCATCTGTATAACTCAAAAGATGTAATTTTGTTACTTTTGAAGCAAGGATGCAATATAAGTATGTATTTTCACAATGTGATACATATTGTGAAAATCAAAATGTATGGGACAAGTAATTTTTACTCCAAAATAAGGATGTCTGTAAATGAGGACAAGTAACCAACCCTGTATGTGAAGAGAGATCAAAGAATGAAGCAGTAATTTTTTTTGCAAATTTAATAACTGTAAAATATGAAATATGCACAAAGAAGTTACATGTCTTAGCTATTTTTCATCATAAGAATCAAGTCCCTTAAGACATTTCTATCATGGCAGCAATTTTAGTATATCTTGTTTACCTTACTATATCTTTATTGTATACTCCAGAACTATATCTTAGTAAAATTATAAATCATATGTTAAACATTTATACAGCGATACTATATGATATATAGTAACTAATATATGCAGGGTATCTGGAAAATCATCACTTTTATTTTTTTTATTCATATTACATGTCAAAACATACTGATGTTCTGGACAAGAATAAGGTATGAGTGCCATCTTGAATCATGGCAGAATCTGAAACAGAGCACCAAGATGCCCACAAAGCATCTTGGTGCTTTGTGGGCATCTTTCATTCTTTTTTTGGTCATGTGAATAAGCACCACAAATGCTTATTCACGTGACCAAAAAAAGAATAGTCCAAAACACATCAGATAGTTATGAAGAAATTCTCTGAAAGTGAATCTGTTCTTTGCTGTTAGAGGCAGAAGTAGCAAACACCATAATCTTCTAATGCAGCAATACTCCCACTCATTTTATGGTATCTTCTGGTGTTTAGGACAAACTTTTCCTAAACAAATGAAATTGTCTATGGATTTGAAGTATTCCAGCACCTCTCCCATGGTCACAAAGAGTTCATGGTCTTACAATGCAAGATAATGCCTTGTGGGACTTCATCAAGAAGAAAGTTGATCAAAACTATCAGACAACAGAAGAGTTGGAGATTGCAATGATAGGAGTATTTTCTCTTCTTACACAAGATTAGCTCTGCGAAACATCTTGGCAAACAAGGTGCCTATCAGATTGCTGTGATCACAATGGAGTTCATACTGAATATAAGCCTATTTTTTACTTGTCCAGATGTTCTTGTGTTTTGGTATCTGTATAAGAACAAAAACACAGTGAAAGCAACTTCCTGGAAGTTGCATTCACTGTGCTTCCTGTAGTATGTGTTAGTACATTACTGACATAAAATTACAAAATTGTTAAAATTAAACATAATTTTATGTCTATAATTATATATGGTATATATATATATTATCGTATAAGTTTGACAATGCTATTGTAAATGGAAAGAGAACAACTTTCCATTATTTCAATTTTCAATTTGCTACCTCTCAATAAGGATTCAAAAATGAAAATTACAAAATGCAATTTTTCAGCTTTAATTTTAAATAAATTTTTTTAAGTAAAAAAAATATTTAAATATATAATTACTGTATTTTAAGATTTAAAATAATAATATAGGATTTAAAAAGAATTTCCTATTTTTCATTTTTATTAAAACTTATATATATATATAAAACATATTTAACCAACGTATTTTATTTTGGTCTGCCCACGGTTATTCATTAATGAAAATATCCTCTGTTGGTGCATTTGATCTAGATAAGTTTAAAAAGAATTCTACTACTTGAGAAAGGTTTTCAAATGGAACATCCTTTTGAAATGTGTAAATATTACTACCCTTGTACTGTCAGCCTCAATTCTATTTACATTTCATTCTTTAACTTTTACTGATGTCAGAAAATTCCAGAATGGTGACTCATTGAGACGATGATAGATACAGTAGTGCCAAATATTCTGATGCAAAGTGTTGCTAGATCTTTAATAATTGCATAAATGCTAGATGCCTGGTTAGCCTATTTATAGCAGAAAACTAATATAGTATAACAAATTACTTTTAAAAAATGTATTGTAACAAAATAAAAAAAAAAGTTCATTTTTTGCAATAAATTATAACAATTTATACTGTTAAAATTTTTTTCTAAATATATAATAAAAAAAATTTATCTTTGTAGTATAGACAATCAAACAAAATTGTAAATACTTTAAATATAAAACTGATGGTAAATGTTTCCCTACACAAAATAATTCATGTTCATAATTTTGATAGAATATAAATGTGATAAAAATATAAAATTTATAATCTATGTTAATCATTTGTTATTATTTCAAAAGAATAGCCTTATTATGAGTTATTACTCTGTAATATGTTAATTTGAGTGAAAATTTTCATGTAAGTCCAAAATTTTTATTTTTTGATAAAATATTAAAATGAACAAAGTAAATTTTAGTACAGATAACATATAAAAATGTTACAAGCAATTACCTTGCTAAAACTGGATGAGGAATAAGAATACACTACCACAGTATCTTTATCTAGTATAGCACCAGGTTATACTTCTCTGAAAACACTGTTTTCAATGTTCTAAGACCATCTTCAGTCTAAAGAACAAGGTGTACTTCAAATTTGAAACTGATCTGATATGTGTATAGATGGTGTACATAATTAAATCAAAAATATTTATCAAAATGCAATTGCCAAGCATGAGAGATGCATTTTTCTTCTGAATAAATAATGCAGTATCCATGTTGGTCAGCTTTAAAGTTCTTGAGGGCATCAGTTCTTTAATTTGTTCAGTAGAGATAGCACATCTTATCATAGATGCCTTATCTAAGTTTGCTGTAATACCATTGTCTGATGCATATGTGGATAGGGCTGTGGATCTCTTCTTGTGAGCTGTGTCATATCTGTGTTCTGTCGTCCGTTTTTCAGTCATCTTGTAGATCTAGAACCTTTTATCCCATATTGGGATCATATATATACCACTCTCTCAATGTTCATTGGGTTTTTTCCATTATGTAATAGTTTATAGATGCTTTGATTGCACCTGTAGGCTACATGTGTGCCCTTATATCTTTCTATTTTCTTATATAATATATGCATATTGTGCTCAAAATTGTTACTTCCAGAGAAATAACACGATGCTGGACTAGATCAAGGTACTGTGTAGTGTATTCAAAAATGTTACATGATTCAAAAATTATTTTCATATAATCAGCAATACCCAAATTTAAAATGTTTAATTAAACACTTTCTCTTGTTACACTCAAGCTTCTTTAGAATATGTACAAAAAACAACAGGATTTGATTAGGCCTACATAGACTTTAAATTTCAAATTTAAAAACTGTTCTATGTAATCTAATTCCATAATTTGAAAATGCATTTAATTAGACATTTTATTTTGAATTTGGGTATGTTGGTTATGTGAAAATAATTTATAAAACATTTATTCCTGATGAGTGTCAACAGATTTTTTAAATTCAAGTTAATAGGAAAAAATTTAATGAATTTTTATATGAATGATTTCTGTATTAAAAGAACATAATCCATTTTTCTGAATGTGTAAAATTCAATTCTCGATAATTAAAACACTCAAATATTTTTAATAATGATTTATTAAATTTGCTTTCTAATATTAAAATAGAAATAATAGTCAGATTTACTTTATTCATATGATATACAGTAGAGCGTCGATAAGTGGAACGTCGGTAAGTGAAATGGCCGGAAAGTGGAACGATTTTCAGTCGGACTGTGTCGTGCTGAATCGAATGTTTTTGATACTAAATTTACTTCTAAAGTATAATTTTCATGTTTTTTATATTCTTTAATATATTTATTTTGTTTGTACAAAATGCAGAAATAATTTTTAACGATACGATAGCCTCGATGATTATTATAAAAATTTTCGTTAGGCTTAAAATCGACGAAAATTCAACACGAAGCGACACGCAACGGAGAAAAATTCAACAGGAAGCGATATGCAACGGAGAAAAATTTGAACATCGGACAGGTTAATGTATTTTTTCGTCAAAGTCGGAGTCTGAAACTCGGAAACTGGAACAAATCATTAACTGGAAGGACCCCAGTCCCCAATTGGTTCCACTTATCGACGCTCTACTGTACTGTATTTGAAACATTCAAAAGTAAAATAATGAAAAGTAGACCTGTATCTCTTATGTTGAAATGAAGAAAAAATGCCTAATTTTTAATTAGGGATTATTTTCTTCATTTTTTATACTTCTACGCATCGGTTCTGCAAATAAAGGCAGTTATGTAAAAAGAATTATTATTCTTTAGTTGCATAAACATAAATTTATTAGATAGTTTTCTTAAATCTTCAATTCTAAAAGATAAAGAAATATTCTTCATTATTGGAACAAACAAAATTTTTAAAAATTAGATCAATAAAATAGAATATTTATTGTGTAAATATATTTTCCATTACTTAAATATTTTAGATTAATGGCATCAATTAGTTCATGTAGATGAGAAATATTTCATATTAGTGAATGAAATATAAAATATCAAAAGGTGAAGTTTTTTTTTTTTTTTTTAATTTTTACAAAATGTTTAGAGATTTCTGTTTCTCATTAAAAAGTTTTCTCATGTTTGAAGTTATTTATTTTCAATGGTTGTCTTTATATATAAATAAATGCATCATTGAATTGAAAGATAACAAGATGAGAAATTTGAGTAAGACTGATGAAAAATCTGAATATCAATGTCAAATAGATTGCATTTTATTTTTCAATTGATCATTTAAATATGCAGCATGTAACATTC
Source organism: Centruroides vittatus (assembly GCF_030686945.1). Classification (NCBI taxonomy): domain Eukaryota; kingdom Metazoa; phylum Arthropoda; class Arachnida; order Scorpiones; family Buthidae; genus Centruroides; species Centruroides vittatus. Next base: position 1,526,745 of record NW_027122216.1, on the reverse strand, counting down.
CTTCCTTATGTAGCCTGGGGTCCCTAATGGGAAAGACATCACACAAAAGTAAGTAGGGGTCGGTCATTAGTTAGCACCTGAATCGAATGCGAGACGACTGTGGTCGTGTCGTGAAAACAGGTAGTGTCTGGTGCCAAAAGATTTGGATTGATATGATGGAGAATCTAAACAAAAGCACAAGTTAGGTTTAACAACTCAAAACCACTTACATTCAGTAGTACTAATATACAAAACAAACTTGTACACAAGCAGTCCCCAAGACTCTGGTAATGGAATATCAGCTATCTCCACAACAGACAGACAAATTAATCATCTTACAAACAAAACCACCAGTACTGATCCTTTTCTGTCACTGGTCACTGCCAGTTGTAGCATCACCTCTCTGATGCTAGCTTTTACAGGGTTTATATCTCTCCTGGTGATGGCATCATTGTAGTCCCTCACTTCTAGTTTATTTACCTTTTGCAGTGCATCTTGTGTACATGTTTTGCTTGCAGTGAGTTGCAATGAGTGACAAACTTTAAGTTCCTTACAAACAAAATGATCATTTAGTTGAAATTATCTTAAATAATAAAGTTTAGTTAAAGATAAATGTTTACTTTTCATTATTATTCATTTTTTGAAATGCATAAATTAGTATATCATTTGATAAAAATGAAGTTGGTCATTATTTCTTTTATTTTCTAAATGGAAATTTTTAATGAAATCACATTTATTAGATTCAAAATAAAATACTAAACCATAAAACATTTATAATAAAACTATTTTCATAAACTGCTATCACATTTATTTCTTTAGTAACTGACTTTTATTTGCTTACCGCTATAGATACATTATTATTAGTGAAATTTTATATTTATGTAAATGGAATATTCTTTATAGGTATTAAAGATTTAAGAAAAACAAATATGAATATTTTTAGATAATGCTTTTTATGTTCTCATACTGATTGTTATTTTATGTTCAGTTAAGAAGGAATTAAGAATTTGATAAATTAATCAGGCAGAAACAGGCTCTAATGCATATTCTTGTTTTTAGTTTAATAAATGTAATGATATAATTTTTATTAACCAATGTTGTTATATTTGTTTTATTTTTAAAATTAATAAAATTATTTTCCTTAACATATTGTAGAGTTTTTATTATTTTGTGACATAATTTATAATATATGCTTTATTATTGTTATATACTGTACAGTACATACTAGTAATATAGAAAAGAGAGATATTATTTTATAAATTGAGTATGCTTCTAGTTAATCTTGTACTCAGTAACATTATACAAGACTACAATCTGTTTCAAGTTAATTTTTGTTCAGTAATATAATCATTACAAATAACCAAATATTAACAAATGATCTCTAGGAGTAACTTTATTTGATTAAATTTAAAATTATGAATCCAAAAGTTTTCTGCAGGACAACATACATTTCTGTATTTCAAAAAATGCATTTTGATTACAATTTATAAAATATATACTATTCTTTAGTCAATCTACAAAAACATACAGTACAACAGTACTCTTTTCTTTGTTTTTTGCTTTATATATAAAGTTTTTATGAAATTGTAATATACAAACATCACCAAATTGTAATGCAAAAAGTATTACAACTTCATAAAAACTTAAATCCATCCACAAACAACAAAAAAAGTTTATAAATATATAAAATTTTTAACAAATTATTTCACATTTCTATCATATAAAAAAGTGATTTTCTATTTTAACTCCCTCCTGTCTTGACTCTTTACGGTGGAGATATCTCTGGATCTGTTGTGTATATTCCCCAGTTTTTAGTAATTCTATTTAAATTCATTTTTCTGTTACCAGTAGTTTTTTAATAATAAGTACATAACAATAAACAAAACAAATAAAAAACATAGAGATATTTTTTGTTTATAAAAATAAAAATGTCTTATTTGTTTTTGTAATAATTTTGAGTTTTCTCTTATTGTTTTGCAACCACAGTTGTATTTGGCTATTATTGAGTTTCATTATTATGTAACATTGATAGTGTTTTTTTTTTAAATTTTCTTCCATTTTCTTAATGTAATACCACAGGAAGTTGCAACTGCATTGTAATTTATCAAATGTGTTGCTTTCTTCCATTTCAATATTTTAATCTTTTTATTTTTTATTGTTTCTGAATTGTAGTATTTTTTAATCTCATTATTTAATTTTGCAATCGTTAAAATATTATTTTTTATAAATATCTTTTTATAATATATTTGTAAAAAAGCCTGTGATATATGCTATGCTTACATATTTTATTTCATGTTTGTTTTGTTTTTTTTATAATTTTTAAACTATTTTTCTAATAGCTTAGGCAAAATAAGAAGGATAAAGTTATTCAGAAAAATAAAATTATTTTTATTTCTCTATATTGATGAATTGTAGGTGTATGTATTATATTATCTAAATACATTTTGAAAATATCTTGTTTTATACCTGTTGGCACGTTAGAATTATAGTTTAATATTTTATGAACATTACATATTTTTAAACCATTATTCCACCATTTTCATTTACTACAGTAAAATTAAATTTCCCCCCTTTTATAATTTGAATTTTATATTCTTAAGATATTATTTACTATCTTTAAAAATTGTTGCTCCTTGGTTATGCTTTGTATATGTAGTGAAACATACTGACCAGGAGTATAACTTTTATATACCTGGAAAAACATTTCATAAAGTACAAGAATGTGTAAGAAGCAGCTCTGTCCTGTGGTAAATGTTAGAATTGGAATATTTTGTCCATAATTTAAAATTTAACCAAATATTACTTTGCTTTTAGGGTTTTAAAAAATATTTTTGTTTCTTTAATTATGATTTATATTTCAAAACAATACTTGTAATTTTTAATTTTTTTACACACGAATTGGCAATATTGTTAAGCAGTTGATTGAATTATATTACTAAAACATACAATAAGTGCTAAATAAATTAATCTGATAATTTAGAATAAATCGTAATATTAAAACTTTGAATTTTTTTAGTTTCATAACTTGTTTTTCAGCTAAGTTATATACAGTATTTAAACTCTTCTACATCAGTTATTTTGAATAAGTGCTTGTAAGTCAAATTTGCTTGGTTTGCAACAAATAAGATTGATTTCCCCCCATTTTTCTATGATTTCAATTCAAATATATTGTTTCATTATCATCGTGTTATAGTGGTATTGTACCAATTGTAAAGACTTGTATGATATAAAATTAATTATTATTGTTTCAATGCAAAATTACATTTTTCACACAGAGAGGAGAAATAATCATTCTGTTAATAAACTAAGATCTGACAAAAAGCTAAGAAACTTTTTCTTGAAAAAGCATGCATAAAGTTACACTTAGTGACTTTTTAATTAAGTGGATTAATATTGATATAATTTTTGTTTTAAATAATTTTTTTATATGTTTATAGTCAATAACATTTTATCTAATAATTTAATTATTTGAGAGAATACAAAATAAATCTTTTAATAATTAACTTTTCCAGCCTCTTAAGATATCTCAAATAAATGACTAAGTTTGTGATGTGTATTGTTTAAAAGTGAATAAATAAAGCTATATGGATCACAGTTTGAATAAATTTAATATATGTGTATTTTTGATTTGACATAGTAAATGATGTCAAATTATATCAAAATGTTTCAAAATACTATTTGAAATAGTCTTTGTTTATACAATAAATATAAAATAATTCAAGTGTATTATACTAATACTGGTAATTTATTGTTATAAGTGTTGTTATAGTCTATTGATATTGAATTCTTTTTAAAAAGCATTGACATTGTAAGTTAAAATCTTTTTAAAAAGACAACAAAAAATTAAATATCAATATTATATAAATTCATATTGGAGTATGCATAAAAAAATTAAATCTTAAATTCCATAAACTTTTCTTATTTGAAATTATCTTAATTAGAAAAATATACTATAACAGCCTTCTTTTCTGTAATGAATATGATGATAATTGATGGATTATCACTTTGGTTATAGCTATTTTGATGATTGTCAAAATATATCAACAATTATACCTTTTTACGATTAGAATTTAAATGAAAAATATCCTTTTTTAACGAATTTATAATAAATATTTGTTTTAGCTTTCATTTTTATCAATATATATATATAAAAAAAAAACAATAAAAAATCTGTTAATAAAGTTTTATTTTCGTATTTATTGACTACAGTATTTTATAATAATTTCAAACACGTCACTTGAATAGTTTAAAGTTTCTAAAATATAAGATATATTCAGTATATAAAGCTAAATCTTATTTATTTTAGAAACAAAAGTAATCATTACATATATATACAAATAACAATAAGTGAATTTAAGTGTTACAGAGCATATAAAATTGAACTGTTTCTTATTGTCAAGCTATTGGGACCATTCAAGTCGAGAGGTGAAGAGGTAGATCGGATTCGTTTATATTTGACGATTACTGATGATGGAGGGAGGGTGTGTCTTTGTTGACGTAAGATTACACCCGTGTTTATTTTTCTCCCCACTCACCACAAAATTGTATTTATTTGCGAATGGTCTAAAATACTCGAATGGCCCGATTTAAGAAATTTAAATTTATTAGCCTTACACTTTAAGATATATCTTGGTATTTGTTCTTAGATCATTGTATCTGTTCAAAAACAAAATTTCTTAAAATTAAATAAACAAAAAGAATTAATTAAAACTATTACCATAAAAGTTAAAGAACTCCACGTGAAAGGTGCCTTTCATTTTCTTTCATAATTTCTTCATTTAATTCACACAATTGCCTTAAGAAACCACCATTGGGAATAATGTTTCTGTTTTCTTTAATTTTTCGTATTGCATCTTGTACTGACATCCTATGTTTTATCATTAAATAAGCAATTACAAGAGCTGCGGATCTGCTTATTCCTGCTCTGCAATGAACATAAACTTTTCCTGCAAAGGATTTTAAAATACTCAGTTTCAATTTTACCTGTGTAAACTTTTATTAAAGATATACAAATTGTTAAAATTAATTTTTGTGTAATCTTTAGTAATAATTAATGTACGAGTGTATTTTTCTTATCTTTACCTCCGGAGGAAAGAGCATTCTCAATGAAATTTGCAGCATCTTGAAAATATACATTCAGCCGAAATGAAATTGTGTCGAAAGCTTCGATTCCAAAATAATTGATTCCGCTATCACGATAGAATTCTTCTGATGTGTTAACCAAGCAAAGATCACGATTTTTACCTTGTGCTGCATTCAAAACGTGCGTTATTCCCAGTCTTCGTAACAATGAAGTGCACATCGCAGTTGCACTACAAAATAGTCGAAATTACTTTTTAATCAGTTCTTTAATTAAAAAAAAATATAACATTTTTTCCCCTCTTCAAAGACCATTAAAAAAATCGTTTAAAACTTTTTAAAAATTAATTTGGCGAGAAAATTAGTTCTTGTTGACAGAATCATTGTTTACATTCCATTCCGTTCCATCAACCTTAAAATAAAGCTTTAGTTTCTATTCGATTTTAGTTATAAAAATATGTGCTACGTATAATAAACATTGAAAGGTCTTTAAAAATAGATAATACTTACCCGTCTCCTATATAAATATTTGGAAAAACTTCGTTGTAAGGATCTGTAGGAAGTTCGAAATAACCTCTAGGCTCTACTATGATCTTTAATAAATCTAAACGCGAGCACGAAAGGTAATTTTCTTTCATCCATTTTGGAATTATTCTTGATTCCGGTATTGTACGATACAAAATATTAACTTTATTCTCCGTAGGTTTTCGTAAAGTTTTGTATAAAGCCTATAAAAGATAGCGATGTACTAATTCACATTTTTCTCATAAAATAATAAAAATTTGAATAATAATAATAATAATAAGAAAACTACTTACATCGTTGTGTACTCTTCTTCTATACATTTTGTAATTAAGAAAGCTACACGACACCCCAAATATAACTTTCTACCCTTGAATCACCAAGGTTTTGGCAAGTAGAAAACGTAGATTGCATAAGCTTTATCTTTCATTGGATAATGCTTTCTTGTTTTGTTTTTTTCTAGGCGCGAATGCGTAATTAGTTTCAAAACACATTCATTTACTAATTCGTCCTTTTTCTAATTTTAATTTTTTAAATGTCTCTTATGTAAATATTCGTATTTTCTTTATTCTATAATATATCTTTTAACGTGGTTTCGATTCTATATCGACTGTTAAACAGTTGATGTAGTAATTGTTTTTAATTTCAAAATGGACGTTAGATACGACTTTATCCTTCAAAATCAAAATATACTAAAAAATTATATGACTTAAAGATATTAATTTTGTTAAATTTTGATATAAAAGGAGTGTTTGAAAACAACAGACTCTTCTAGAATTCATTCTATGTTCTATAAGTGTTGATAGATAAACAAAACTAATAAATATATAATACCTGTCGAAAATTCTCGTATTTCTAGTTAAATCGCCACATGTTTAACTTAAAAAGTTTGTTTTCATATCATTATCAATCGCTATGTAATAATATTCTTGTGTTATTAAAACACACGAATGTTATTACATAGAAAATATATTTAGGCCATATAAACACTGAAAAAAGAGGCAAAAATTTATTTTTTTTTGTACTTGACCTTGTTCTTTATATAAATAGACGCATAGTTTAGAAAATGAATAACTAAAATCTTAAAATAAATTTTTAATTTTATTCTGTTTGAAAAAGCAAGGTTAATGCATAAAACGAAATATCGAATTATCAATAAATTCGTATAAAATTCGCATACAAAAATTGAAAATAAGTTATATTATTCTGCGACATTCGCATTTTTTCCTTTTAATGCTATTGTACTTAAAATGATACCAATTTCATTAATGGGCTGCAATTTGAAAAAAATTGTAGACCTATAAATTTCATTGTCGTCTGTGTGTCTGTTCTTAATCTCGAGAACGGTTAGATGAAAGTCGAGAGCAGATATGGAAAGCTTAAGAGTAAGAAATCCGATTAACTATGCCCGAACTTCCAGGCTAAGCCAGATTTCAATTCAAAAATTTTTCCCAGAATGGAGTTACATAGATGACCAGCATCATTCTGTTGTTATCAGGAAAAGTATGATGTACAGGGGCAAGACACTACTAATTTGAGATCGAGAAAGTATATTTTAAATAAGTTAAAAAATATGATTAAAAATTGCAGCCCGGCATTGTGAAGATGTCATTAATTATTAAAAATATTATTTATTATTTTTTCTTATAAAGGTTAAATTTACGGAAATTTTGAAAGTGGTAACAACCATATTCTGATGTTATCCCTACTTTCAAAGATTCATTTCATGATGAATCCGAGTTAATTTGACAGAATTAACTATACGACTTGTTTGCAAAATTAATTTATTCCGAAAGGTGGTTTTTGTCAGTTGATAACCGTCCTTGGTATCGTCCTTGTTTAGAAGGAAAGTTAACATAATATAAACAAACAGACGTGTACTGTAACGTGTCGTCAAAAGAAACGCGGCAAAAATCAAAGGCGAAAATGATTTAGTAACGTAATAGAAAATTAGCCACTAATTTTTCCACAATCAACACTCCGGACAGTGCTTCCCATTAAGTAACTTACATGATTACTCCATAAGACAAATAGCTTATAACTAAGGTTCGGATTTTTGGGTGCATTTTTAGAATGGATTGGGTGCTTTTTTCTCCGTTTTGGGTGCTAGTTTGGGTGCTTTTAAATGCTGTATTATTAAGACAAAATTAACAAGAAGTATTATATTTACAAACTACATAGTCGTTTATTGCAATTTACACACAAAGATGAGCATTGTAATTTACAACAGTAATCATTTCAATGTTCTTAAAAGTGAATATTTTTCGTTTGGAAGATAGAATGTCTTTATGTAAGGAAAAAAATGTTTTTACGTCGACCGAGACTAAGGGGACATGTTTCATTTTTACCCGGAATTCTTGTTCAGTGTAATCCAAAATATTGTTTAAATCGGGATTTTTTGATAAACTAGATCTGAGTTTGTCCAGGACAAAACCGTCCAGTATATCAAACGCCTGACTTCAACATTTCACTGATCCCGCATTTCAGTTTCATATCTTTCCAGCTCCGTGATTGTATCCACCAAAAACTTGTGCGAATGCACGGAGTAGAGCTCTGTCGTCACTACTGGATCAGCGACCAGTTTCTTGACACTGTCGACGGTAGCAGAAACGCTAGGAGGAAGTTTGAGAAAATCAATGCTTTTCAGCAGTCCTCGCAGTAGAATGAATACCACACTGTTTATTCAAGACTCCCAATGGGTGACCACTGGACTGGGTGGTAATGGCAGTCCAGTTACGTCTTGGTACAAGCGTTCCTGACTAGGGCACTTGAGAAGAACCATTTTCATTTCGAAATGAAGTCGTTGGCCTTGCTATATTTTACACGAATACGTTCACATACTCGGTGTAAGACAAGTCGCAAGCTTTAGGTTGTTGTAGATGCACTTCAAATTTGAGAATGCTGAAAACAAGTAAGATGCTTGATCTGTAACGACAAGCCAAACCTTTTCGTCCTGGATATCATTTAGCCACAACTTGACGTAAACATCATTGAAAGTTTGGGACACTGAGGTTGAGTTCGTATTTTCAAGTTGGTACATTTTGAACAACATCAGAATCTGGTCAGTGGTCCCGACATTTATGTAAATGGAATATTCTTTATAGGTATTAAAGATTTAAGAAAAACAAATATGAATATTTTTAGATAATGCTTTTTATGTTCTCATACTGATCGTTATTTTATGTCTAATCTGACTAATCTAATGGGCTTATTCTAAACGGTTCGTTATAGTAGATTAATTTAATATCGAACGTATACAATTGTGTGGTCTTACTTACCATAGTCAAGATAGCCCGTTTTATTACGTTAATATAGCACCAGCCGAGATTTTCGTCGTTTATAATCGTACCAGTCGTCAAAATATTTTTGCGTATAAATAAAACACAACTTTAATTATCGATATCAGTAGTTTAGTAGTTTTTTTACATTGTAGTAATTGTTTTAAAAAGCAACAAAAATTAAATTAGAGCACAAATTGAGTCGGAGCCTTGTTTTGTAATAGCCAATGTCAGGCTCTTTTATCTCGCTTTGTCTCTTAATGTGAGATAATTATGCACTACTGGCGTAATTTTTAGAATCATCTCGAGGCTAATTTTATTGTACTTTTTTGGTTTTTTTGTGAATTTTTGGCATTTTTGCAAATCTTCTTAATTCAAACTATCGTAAATTGGGCTTCTTGTATAAATCTATTAAATTGAGGGACAAGAATCCCAATTTATGATAGGAAATTACACGTAATTAAGAACCTCAATTGCCCGTAACTTCTTTATAATTCTGTGAAGTCGAAATATCAGCATTTTCGCTGCTGTTTAGTACATATTACAGAAAACGCAGTTAATATACAATTCCTAGAAGGAATAATTATACAATCAACAAACACAGGCCTATCCTTTAATGATTTTATTACTCTAAGTGTTTAGTTTAGAAACAAAGTAATTGGAGTTTGTAATGTTTAATTGGCAGGTATGGATTATTGCAGCGTTTTATTGTATTATCATTTGAGGAAATTTGTATCAATTTGAAAACGACTCGAATACCGCGTACTTTTCGCATTAGAAATAATGGAAAAAATTTCTCGGTATTCGAATCGTTTTCGGCAATGCATTATTCAGAATTATTCAGCAATTGTGGTTAACCAGATGTGGCTATATTTCGTTTTAATTAAAGCTGAATTTCCTTTAATAATAATAAAAATTCCTTTTTTAGTGTCTTAGAGCTGGATGAATCACTTCTTCAGGTTCTTGAAGATATTTATGTATTTATTTTTCCATAGCATTTTTTAAAGCTATGACTTGATTTTCTTCTATGCCACTTTTTCATCATTGCAGCCATCTTCCATACAATAATTTGGATATAATCTCGATAATATTTGTCCAGATAACTTAATGATATCAGATTTTGCAATTAGTGGCAAAAAAATACGCTAGACGACTTTATCCAAACGTTCTATGGCTTTTGTAAATAAAGGAGAAGTGTTACTAATCCCGTTTGTCTTCTCTCTTGAATTCGTACCTCTACAGCATGTAACTAACAACTTAGAATTAATTTTAGTTTTCAAATTTCTCAATTCACGTAACAGAAATTCAAATACGCCTTCACTCGTTAATAAATAGGACGACAAGATTTGCATCTTGTCGTTCTAAGGCATCAGCTGCTAAAAGTATTGGTCTTAAAACTTAAGGAGCTGTACAATTTTACAATACTCTGCTTCATTCCACGTCTCATTCAAAGCGAAAACAACACATTCTTTTAAGTGTACAAAACTTTCTATTGTTTTTCCGTTGTTGCAAGATTTCTCCCTATTGTAAGGAGAATTGGACGTTTTTTTAGGGGTAGGGAAATTTTTTAGTTAGTTTTATGAAACTTAGTATTTAACGATATTCCCGTTTTATGCCAGAGACGATTTTGTGTCAAAATGTTGATGTTTTTAATCAAATAATTAATGAATTTTTAAGTCAAGGCTCAAAAACAGGTCAATCGTCTTAATACGTCAACAGAGCGCAAGAGAGATTTTCATGTTTATAATTTTTATTTATTTCGAAGTAAAATCTTTTATGAAGCTTTTTAAACAGTTTCAATAGTCGTAAATTAATAAGTGGAAAAAATTAAGCGTATAAACTTACAGCAAAAACTTTGTTGCTTTAATTAAATACTTTTTCTTTCAAAGAATCTACATTTCTCATTTTCTTGGCTGAATATACAAATCAAATCATTTCACACTAATAAGCTTATTAAAATTTATCATTTAAATAAATATTTAAAACAACTCTTTAAAATAATATAAAATAATAAACGTTTTCCAACTTTTTTGCCTTGAAATTAAATGTTTTAATAAAATATTGTAAAATGAAGCTTTTTAAAATTTTAATCTTCATTAATAAATAATTAAACTGCGCAGCAGTTTACAATTTAAATGATAATAAATAAATGAATAATTAAACATTCCAATTTTTAAAAATTTTCAGAGTTTTGAATAGAGGATTGTCCAATATTATTTACAGATTAATGTAGAATACTGAATACTTTTTAAAAAATAATATTAAAGCTCGAAATGTATTTTCAATGAAATCTATAAAAGTTTAAAATTTTTTAAGCTTTTATTTCAGGGTATTCCACGCGAGGATCTGAAATTATTTCTTTCCATAGATAATTTTTCATTTAAGTCACAGATCTGTCTTAAAAATCCATCATTGGGAATTATCTTTCTGTGAGCTCTTACCCTTCTAACGGCTTCTTGAGCTGGCATGTTACGTTTTATCATCAAAAATGCTATGACTAAAGCCGCGGATCTACTTATTCCGGCTCTGCAATGAACGTATACCTTCCCTATAATTTATAAAATTTTAAAAATGAAATCATTGAAATATATAAAAAAATAATATTTAAAATGTTTATACTACCTCCGGATCCCAATGCTTCCTCTATAAAATCAGCTGCTCGTTGGAAATAGAGGTAGAGAGGAAAACTTGCACTGTCCATAGCTTCTACACCAAGAAACTTTATTCCAGAATCATAATAATAAGAGGAAGACGTATTGACGAAATATAAATTTCGATTCTTTCCTTGTGCCGCATTTAATACGTGAGTGACACCGAGTCTTCGTAATGTCGGTATAGACATGGCAGTTTGCCTAAGAATATATAAAGTATTCTCTATATGTTTTAGTTTTACAGAAATAAATAAATAAATAGGGACAATTTTAAAAAGTTTAAAAAGTAAATGTATTATTTGATAAATATTTTCTCTATTCGCGAACAAACTAAACGTTTACTCGCGAGAAGTAGAGGAGGAATCAGTGGCACGTTATAGCTTCATAGGGCCCAGACGAATTTGAATTAGGCAGTCCCGTATTGTCTGACTGATTAGTCACATGACATTAACTCCCAATTGTAATGCTACTTCATTATTCATATTTAAATTAAATGTTGCGATACTTAGAAATGCCTTCATTACAGAACAGAGCTTATTCATAATATAAACTGATATAAAAAAGAAAAATGACCGAAAATAAGACGAAGGTTTATGTCAAAGTATCTAGAATCATCTATATTTATGTCTGCAAAATGTTTTTGTTTTAAAACTTTTTAATAAACTGCGATCCACGGAGTCTGTGTCGTAACCAAAAGTTATGACTAAAGGCGAGTTCCAGGAAATCTTTGTTTGTTTTGGGACAATTAATAAAAGTTAGTATGTTTAATGAATGATTTTGTTCTCCTTTTCTTTCCTACTAGCAATCGCCACATAGTAATATACGGATTTATGCAGCAAAACAGATCATGTCACAAAGTTACCCCTAGTAACGGGGTAAAACTGTGAGAAATACTTTCCACAATATGGGTTAAAACAATAAATTAACAATAGAATTCTGTGTGTAAAGAAAGGAGAAAAACTCCTAAATTGACAACTAACGACACGTTTCGTCCAATAATTCAGTAATTGGGCTGCAATTTGAAAAAAATTATAATTTTTAGAAATTTTCTTCGAGTTGCATGTATTTTTTATGACAGAAATCGTTTGTAATCTCAAATCTTCCATAGAATTTCGAAATCTTTATATAACGTAGTTTATAAAATACAGTATACAACATAGAATATTATTCAAGCAATTGTAAGATATGAAAAACAATAAAATTTGTATATAGGCCTATTCCTAACTGATAATTGAAACAAAAGTAAAATAATAACTAAATAGATTAGCTTACTATTGTTGTTATTGATTAAAACATATTTGAAACTGTTAAATTTGATATAAAATAAATTACGATTAAAATTAGCCCATTATAAATTAAATTATTTCATATTTATATAATTAATCGAATTTAATATCGATGTGATCATTATTTGAGAAACTGGAGTGAATGTAAATAATTGTATTTTCTACGTACTTGGAAAAATTTCAAAAAGACCAAACAAAAAGAAAGATGTCTGGTTTCTCAATCTAGTAAAATTACATCATTTAACAAGAATAAGTACTTAGACTTAACTTCGATAACAGGAAAAGACAATGTTAAAGCTCCAAGGAGAAAATAAGGTAAGTATAGATTGTCTATATTTACATTAGTTTCTCTTTATTTCTATCTACACATTGAGGTCTCGGTCTCTCTGTTTTTAAATAATTAACCATAGCTAATTAACTTGTATTTATTTACCTTATTAGTAATAATTGAAAAACAATGGTAGAAGATTTTGAGAAATTTTTTCTCGATTTGATTCCTTTACTTTTTTTATTACTCTCATATATACAGTTTTTAAAATTTATGTAGGTGAATTATAATTTGAATTAGCTAAAATAATTCAGAATCCAACTTTGAAACTTGGCCATTACTCTTAGGAAAAGTTTGCAAAAAAGCCCAATCTAATTTAATTGTTTAAATTAGTTTTTAACTTATCTATTGATATAACAAAAATTTGTTTTCCGAATTTTAAACTTCTCATTTATAACTGTCAATGAGAATTTTAAAAATGCTTTATACCTGTTTTCATTACTTCGTATAAAGTAAAAATCCGAGTATTATTAGTAAATACGTTAATTAATTGTAATAACATCGGAAACATTAATGAGAGTAGATTTATTTTAATCAAACTCGGGAAATGTAAGCGTTGATGCAAACAGTGAGAAGTATAGGCTAATTACAATACTGTAACTTTGAATGATGCAGTTTTTATATTATTTTCTTTGTATATTATTGCATTTTTACATAAACATTTACAAATAGTAGTGATTCGATACACTTTGGGAAATTTTTTGTTTTTGTTATAATATTTTAAGATATTGAATTTTTTTGACCCGATTTTCACTAGCTCACAAGGGCTGAAAATCATTGGCTAACAATATTTATCATACAATAAAACAAAAATACTAATAAAATTTCGTGATTTTGCATAATTCGGGTATAGAAGAAACGAGAAATTGAAATCTCATTAATGATAACATTTGTTATTTCAAGGGGCAATATGAATTAAAACTGCAAAAGATAATAACATTTTATTTGAATGACAAAATTGATAATACAGAATATGAAAGATAAAAGTAAAAAATTTGGATTATTATTATTATTCCAATAGTATATGATTTTACTTAATCCACGAAAAACAGTCGAAAATTAATTAGTATTTGCTAAATTTGAGATTGGATTTTACTTTCTTATTGATTTGTGTTCTCCTTAAGGTTTTTAAAGTAATTTTTTAAAACTGTTTTTTCGAAATTTTGGAAATATCTAATAAGGATTAATTAGTTCAGAACAGTGCATGCCTTGTTTCACACCTTTATTTCACAAACTGTTGTTTAAATAACTTTTTAATACACAATTGAAAAATAATCTACCAGTGCATATATTTCATTTATTACCATTACTTAATAATTTATTTATAAACATATAATTTTATTACCATAATTTCCCCCCAAACATTTTATTACTTGTTTAAATTTTACTACTACTTTTAGGGACTTAAAGCTAAATGACATTACCCTCAATCGCTTCAACACTCGATTAGTCAGTAAAATTCTCTTTAACCTTTCATATTGTATGAACTAAAATCGCTCATAACTGAGTAATGAAAGAAATAGATCAGAAATTTACTTCACGACCTTGGAGTGATTTTAATGCTTTTCTTCTATGGTGCATCGTATTAAAATTTTTATCGGTTGTTGTATTCGTGTCACTACAATATGATAATATTGGCACTTTAAGTAACATTATTTTTTATCGACTTTATTATTGTTATGATTAAAGGTTAAAGACGGAAAAAAAGATTAGCTAAATTTGTGAAATTTTTGGAATGCCTCCAAGTTAAATTTTTGAAGAACTTGGCACAATTCTATCGATGTTGCAGTTCAGAATAACAACAATAACAAAAAAAAGTAGTAAAACACCTCATAAAATAGTTATTCACAGTGGGTCAGCTATAATTAGCTTTGAGTCAGACTATTGAAAATATCCGAGACCTTATTAACGGTCGTATTCTAAATTATCGAAAAATCCTAAATATACTCACTCGTCGCCCAAGATTATATTGGGATATACTTCATCGTAAGATGTATTTGGCATCTCGTAATGGCCACCCGAAGGTGCCACTAGGATCCTAGTTAATTCATCGGGAGTGCAGGACGGAGGCAAAGGATCACCTATCCATCTAGAAGATTTCAATGGCGATAAGGATCTAGGTGGTAGGAACGGAAAGTCGTCACAGATAGGAACTATTAATGGAGACAAATTTCTACGAGGCGCCTAGAAATAACATTTAAAAAAATTAGATCTTTTAAACATACATAATTTAAAATTTTATTGATGATAAATGGCATAAAATTGTATATCCCGAAAGTGTCCACATAAATGAGGTTTTATTGTATAATATTTTAAATAAATTTTAAGTTTATATTTGAATGATTTTACAATAAGAAATGTTGTATTTGATTTTAATTGTTAATATGATAAATTTAAAAACTTTTTAAGGATATTTATCGAAGCTCCGTATTGTGTCAATAGAACAGGCTATATTATTTGTTCTTTTCATTTAATTAGTATTGGAGAGTAATCTCTTAATATTTATCGCTAATCAATAGTTTTTCCCAATTTTATTTATTTATTTTTGACCACCGAGATTGATTATTAAGATTGTTAATTAGAGAAGGGTGGCTTTTAAACTTAAATGGCATTTAAGTATGATTTTGTTCATCCACTTTCAAGCTTAATAATGCTTGTGTGTTTTGTCGAAAGTTTCTGAAATTTGTCAAGGAGATTTGTGTATTAGGGGGATTGATACTATTAAATTTTCATGGTTAAAGGTCGAGGGAATGTAGAGACGAGGCCATGTGTCATATCTCGAGTAAGACCGGATTTAATGAAGATTCGTTAAATGCATGTACAATTTTTATAAAACTCATCTCTACCTTTAAGGGTAGAGGTTTAAGAGGTAGAGGTTAAAATTAGGCTTTTTGCAAATTTATAATAATTAATAAATATGATACTTTAAAAGACTTTTTATAACAGATGGCGCTACAAGTAATTTTAAGTGTTTTGTCAGGAAAGTTACACAACTCTGCTGGATTAAAAAATCCAGCAACGAGTTGCGTAACTTAGTAATGTACTTGTGTATAGTAATATTTTATTCTGTACATGTAAACAGTACGTTAGAATAATATATAAAAAGAACTTCAACGATTCACCACAGAAAAACAATCTTATAACAACACCCAAACAGCATTTCAATGCTAGAATTTTCCCCTGAAAGGTGTTAAATAGATGACCGACACGACTCTATTGCTTGCAGGAAAGTATGATGTATAGGGGCAAGCTACTAATTTGAGGTGGAGAGCATATGTTTTAAATTAAATAAATTAAAAATGTGATTAAAATTGCAGCCCGGCATTGTGACCGGGCTGCAATTTTCGGGCCGCAAACCCGAAAATTGCATATACAATAATCCTTTGTGACCGGGCATATACAATAATCCTTTAGATGTTTAACACTTTTCAGGTGTTAAACATCTAAAGGATTCTTGTATATATAAATTCACCGACCAATTGCATTTGTCACTCACTCAGATAAGAAAAATGCCTCCCGAAGAAGGTATTCTGAAAGAAACACTGGCAATAATTGATGTTATAATTCTTTTCTCATCCTCATATAGGCCCTACTATTAGATAAATGATTGTTATCGGCTATAATAAGACCAATATCCGACGCAAACTAATACAAAAAAAAAAAAAAAAAAAAATGAGCTTTGATATAAAATATTATTACATTGGTATTATACAAATAAATTACATAAAATATTGTATTTTTTTTTAAATTTGGCCCTAATGAAGTTAAAGTTCGAAGAAATGAATTTATCAATAGAAAATTAAACATAATAAATGTATAATAGAGATATAAGATTTCAGATTGGTAGTGTATGTAGATTATTACGGATATAAGCTTTGTTGCCATTCTTAAAGATAGTGCTTTTTTATATTTTATGAACACAGTGGAACCTTGTTAATTGGATTCAACTTGTAGAATAATTAATATAAATATTTAAAAAATAGTATTTGAAATACTTAAGTGTATCTTTCTAAGTGCTTTAATTAAAAATAGGTTAAAATTAATTTTAAATGCATAGGAAAAATTCATAATTATTCACCAATGTTTGCCAAATTAATGTAGAAATGAAAAAAAAAACTTAATAAAAATACAAAAATGCCAGAAAAAAAAACTGTTAAATCTGATATCCGCTCATTAAGATCCGGAAAATCGAGGGCATATTATTATATTTATTTAAAGCAACTATTAATGTTTAAGTATAAATGAAGAAACAGTTATCGTCGATTAATTCGTCCACCATCCGTGAATAATATTAATTTATTATAAGTCTATAATAAATCTTTAGTTACTTTATTATAATTCAAATGATATCATTACAGATTAACCTAATTTGTTTCGTGAAAAATGCTAAGTACGCTCGACTGTCGAGACAGTATATATCTTTACGTCAACTAAACGTCAATTTTTTAGGTCATTCGCTGTAAAAATTGAAATGACGTCAATCTATTCCAACCATTGCAGGCTTGCCGTTTTAGTAATATGATGATACACATACTTTAAAACCTGACGGAACTAGTTAAAAATATATAAAACTATTTACGGGACTGTATTAATTTTGCCATCCTCTCGCTTATTTCCAGAAAGAGCTTTGACCCGTGTTACGTTTGCCCTCCGTATTGTTGTTTCTATTGTAGTAATTTACAGTAAAAAAGTTAAATCGATACAATAAAGGCGTTTAATATACCGCTCTTCTATAGGATCACTATATTTATGCAATAGAGATTATTTTAATTTAAAAAAGTATTATTTTCTGGCGTGTCGTAACTATATAATGACGACAAAAATACAAAATAGCTGAACTAATCGAGAAAGTAAGTACGCGTACAAAATACACTACACTACATGAGTCATCGTATCTAATTCGTGTATAATTACCAATATAAAGTTAAAAAATAATTTATTACTTCAAACGTATAAGTTATTTCGAAATAAAAGATATAAACTAAAAGTGAAATATTAGAATTTCAAACATTAAAATATTCGTATCTTTACTCTTTTAGGTGATGTTTAGTTTTCGAAGTTCATACGTAAATAAACACAGAAAGTAAAAATAGAATTCGTTTTAAAAACTCAGGAATTACAAGTCAATATTAATTAATTAATTAATTAATAAGAAAATACGGTTAATAACTTACATATTTATTCGTTAATTATACTCACTATATTTATATGTTTATTCCTTATTATTAAGAGATAAAGTTAATAAGTTGTATATCATAAACTTTATTAAAGTATAAAATTAAAATTTTCATTTTAAGTAATAATTCAATCAACTTTTGGCAGGGATCCTTCGCTTAATCTAAGCTAAACGAGTTTCCTGACTATTAATTTATTATTATATAAATATTAATCAGTCTTTAATATAGAATTAAGATGAAAGAGACGTTATTAAATGCGTACAGATGGAAAATAAAGCATAAAAATGAAATATATTGAAAAACTCACACCACGGAAAGGCCTTCTTCTGAACATGTCTGCACTTTTCCTGGATTTGAATGCAGAAGGCGTTTGTCACAAATATAGCTTACCCTTGAACGGTTAGGATGCTGGCATACCAAAATGACGTTTCCTAAAAGCTGAGTGGAGTTACGTAATATCTACCTTTCTGACGCACGAAATATCTAAGCGCTATTATACCGTGAATGTAAATCTTTGTATCGCTACCCACCCGTTCTATCTATAAAAAAAAAGTCACAGTCTAAAAAAAGACGTCATAAATTATATCACAACTAAACGAGTAGGTTAAATGTTGTGTCTCGATACATTGAGCAATTCAAAATAATCGATCTACCATCCAAAATACTATCCAAAATAATCGATCTACAAAGTTTTAGTCAGTGTAATATCACGCAATTCGACAAGTTAGGAAGAAATTTAGCGTACAAAATTTCCATATAAAGTAAAATATATAAATATTTAATTAAAATATATAGTCTATATTTTATAGTTAAGCATTAGATTTTTTTTCTTTTTTTTGTAAAAGTTAGAAATAAGTAATTTAAAAGTGAAATTGTTCGTATATGAAGTGTGAAATAATAGTGTAAATAGGTCATTCAATAAGATTCGCATGATACCTGCTAAAGATAGAAAAACTTCCGTATTTCACGCATTAATAATTGTTATTAGACTATTTGTCTGTATCTGTCTACGAACCAATGGAAATTTTAACAAATATTTAATATATTATGATTCGAAGATAACCGCTGTTATTAAATAAATTTACATTATTAAATAATATTTATATTGTAAAATCACGTTTTAACTCTATTGAAATTCATATGTTTACTTTAAAAATCTGTATAAATTCTATATTGATTTATATATATATATATATAAATGTAGCTATGGGAATCGTGAAATTACGGCATCAATGCTGTAGTGCATCTGTTTATTTGTCTGGAAAAAGTTCAATTATTTGAATTTAATGAAGCTTATAATTAAGAAATGTTAATGAAAATTATAGATGTATTTTTTATTTGTTTATATCTATTAGAGCAGACTCAAATTTTCACGATGTAATTAGAAAAATAGTGGTAAAGAGAAGCCATATTTCTCTTAAGCTCAGTATAATAAATTATGATCATGTTCTAGAAAATAATAAAATATTAAGTACCAATAAAATATGAAAAATTAATTATTGCTGTAACAGTGTAAAGTTTTAAACTGTGTACTGTAAACGATCGTAAAGCGGGTTTACTGAAATTAATACTGCAAAATTCAAAATAAATCTCGGAAGAGTAAATTTATTAGCTGCTATTTATTTTAATGTTAAAAAGTATTTTAAACCTAATATACTATTAGATTAAGCAATTTCTTATTTAATATTTATATATATTAGTGTGAGAAAAGTTTAAATGATAAACTGTAAATAGGCTAAATATCGGAAATATAAATACTGTATTCGATTAAAAGTGTTTACGTGAACTATCTCAATTCGAAAATGGAGATTGACAGCTTCTAATTCTAATATATCTGTTAGGAAATTGATTTTTAATTATAATTTTATAAAATTTATAAGATAAAATTAAATATTTCTAATTAGAATTTGATTCCGTTTCTTACTGCTTTTGAATGAAACGCGAGTAGCTTCTTCCTGTACATTTTTTTTAACATCGTTATAAATATATTTAAGAGATGCTCTGGCTGTCCCTTTGAAAATTTTGTAGATCCGCTTCTGGATAGATGCCACGAATTATAAAGTTACGAAAAGAAATTTCATTTCAGAAAAATATGCGTACAGTAATCTATTACAATCAGCTGTGTACAGAACTTTTATTGAACTTTAGTAGGTTATAAGGCCGAATTTATTAATACAGAATAAACTTCTGTAAAAAATGATCTCAAAAAATTTTAAGACGGTACAATATACATCAATGTACAGTCTTTAGTGACGTACCGACTACAACAATATAGGCCTAATGCGCGGTATCGCGAAAACTTCCGGATTTCGAAAATACTCGTTAATTATAATTCAATTATAATTGTAATTTTTCTATTATCAAGAAAATTTAAATTACTCTACAATTTTTCGAAAGAATTTGTCCGAGTTATGGGAAATCTCACTTGTGAGTTAAAGATTTCCAGTTAGCTCAGGTTTACTGTACTTAGGTTTTTCAATAAAAACAACACTTCCATTTACCTAAAACACTAACAAGAAATGATTTCAAATCATAAATATGTCAAATTTTTCGATTTTCGTGTAGACCAGCGATTCCGAACTCGGGGTACGCGATAGGTTGTTTATGGGTACAGAAAAAAGTTAGTTATTACGGCAGGAAAAATAATATATTACGTATCACAAATTAATAGTATTAAAAAATTATTAGGTAAAAAACGTTCCTTGTAACAATCACAAACTTTATTATACATTTTAAAATGCAAAAATAAAAATAAAAACTTATACTGCCGATTGTACAATGCGACAGGTCAATAAATTTTGCGCAGTCGGTCAATGGTAGTGGGGATACCACTATGTGTGATTAGTGATTATGCTACGGACTTTTGACGGTGGGTGTGTTACCGTTATTATTATTATCTCTCAACAATATTCCCACTGAAAAAAGTATTATTTATCGTTAGGAAGGAAAAGGACATAGCTAGTTTCTCCAGATTTTCTCTACAAGAGGTAATTTTTTCATTGTTTATTCAGTATTTTTATTAATTTTTTATTGACAAGACTATGTCTTGTTTATAAAATCGTACTGTCTGCTATGTTACCAGCTTAGAGATATGAAGGAGTACGTGTCAGAAGTTGCAATTTGGCAAACAGTATTAGGTGCCCAAATCATGCGCGCATAAAAAAAACACTTGTAGGTACTCGGGAGACCGAGAACCGAGTCAAAATAAAATTCAAAATGGCGACACTCTCTACGAACGGGCAGTGCGAGATTTGCGCATGCGTTGCTCGTTGGGAAGTTGGAAATGCCACGGAGGTACGCTAATGAAACAAGGTTGGAAACCGCTGATGTAGACTAATTACTGTCATTTTATTTTAATAGCTGAAAATTACCGAGCTTCATTTTTCAGTTCACGCCAATTTTATAGTAATCATTAAAAAATCCAATTTATTTTATGGTATATGAAAATATATCAGTGGAATTTACAGTATAAGAAAAACATCTTTCTCTTAGACTGTTCCTTCAAAAAGGGCCTTGGCACGTGGGTGGCCACAGACAGTTAATATTGTAAAATTTTGACTAATAAGAAAAATAATCAAACAGAATATAGATGTAAAAGTGAACACTGCATTTCAAATTGTTAATTAAATAATATTAAATAATTAATGGCGGAGATATTGATTTTGTAGGTGAGTGGCCCCACGAAGACTGTATTTTAATTGTACAAATTAAATTTATGCCATTTTATGAAGTAGGAAAAAACAATATTGTGTAGAATTTTTTTTTATCTTTGTCATATCAAAGAATGACAATTTTTTTTTTTTTGAGATAAAATAAAATAGTTTTTAATTGTACAAGACAAAGCATCGTTAAGTCTTTAGATCAATTTTCACGATTATTTAAATTGGATCTCATTGATACAGAAAAACAAATCTATATTTTGCACAATTAAACTATTTACTCGATTATAATGTTAATTAATAATACAATTTACATAATTGTTGAAAATTTATTTGTTGATTCGACTTCGCTGCGAATATTTACAATGAAGAATTTCTTCGTTTTTATTATTTTATTCGCATTTTTTCATATTGGAGTTTCAAAAAGTCCTAGAAAACACCCTTTAATTAAAGATATTCAATCGAAAGATGATAAAATGGATATTTACAAGAAATTTTTAAATCGTCCACGGAAATTAGACTCGCCACAGGACGCCGCAAGAAGAAATAAACAGAAAGCAACGAATGAAAAACGTGTTAATGGCGATTTTCTTGTAATGAATAGTACTAAGAATTCAGAATCGAATAAGCCCCAAGACCAGTCCCAATTACAGGACTGGGGAAAGACCTATCTTCGCGTATTATTCTACGTCATTGCAATCGAGGGAGTGATTTTAACAACGTGCGCTCTCGTCTACGTAATAACAAAATGTATTGGATCCTGCCAACGGCGTCTGGAGACGTGGGTGCGCGACGTTACATCGGCACACATCAATCGAGAAAAATTGAAGAGGTTACAATCTGAAAATATCGACGTATACAAACTTCTGTCGATGAATGAAGACAAATTTCCCATTCACGATAAAGATGAAGCTCGAGTAATTTACTTAACACAACCAATGTTATCGCAAGACTACGAGACGAAAGAAAAATTGGAGAAACAAGTGGATACGAAAGATACTCCCACTTCGGACTATCCTATCAACTCAAACGTTTATTCAGATAATAGGAAGAAAGAGGAAGGAGCCAAATCGAAAATGCTCAATTTACTATCCTCTTTAAAGAAACTATCGATACCGGATTTGAAACAACAATCTGAACGTTTGTCTTTGTTCAAAAACAAGAAGAAATATGAACGTATTCCAACTTGTGATTACGAGAAGAACGAGTCCACAGATGAGTTACCATCCTCTTTCACCGATTACTTCGAAGAGAATCTTGTGGACAAGTCGAATATGACGGACTATTACCGGAATATGATGAAGATGAAGCAGTCGAGAAGAGCATGTGCTAAAGACTGCACGTCCTACATGAATGAACTTTACAAAGTTTTATCCGAGAAGAGCGTAGTAGGAATGCGTGTGGATGAAACTTTAGGGAACTCGAAGAGTAACAAAATTGACAAAAGTTCTGATAAAGTTAGACTGGATACATTTCGAATTCCCGTGCGTAGGTGTTTTCTTAAAGAGGAAGACGAAGCAATTGAATCATTGCTGAAATCAATCTCGGAAGATTCTGCAAAGCTAATCGATGAAGATGCATCTTCTGCCGAAGAAAATCTTTTATAAACGTTAATTTCTTCTGTATGAAATATTGTTTAAAAATAAACATTTAGATTTGAAATAAATTGTTTGGAGTAATTGTGTGATTTTGTTTTTTTTTTAATTCTCACACATACTATTAAAATATGCGCACTTATTTACATTAAAAATTTTTTAGTCACTGAATATATTCTATTATTGTTGTTGTTATTATTGTATCAATAGGAAAACATTGAAAATTAACAACATTCAGAAGGATAATAAATACAAATGCTTCATTACTTTTTTACTGTTTTACTTCTTGATTTAAGATTTTAGGATTTCCCGGATTTTTTTGGGCTTTAATTTCAAAAAATTGTAGACCTATAAATTCCCACTGTTCATCTGTCGTTTGTCTGCCCGCCTGTATTTTCTTAATACAGTAATACCTCGACTTACGCGATTTTCAAATCTCGTCGATTCGTCTTTTGTTTGAGCGCCACGCAACTCTTGATTACTCACTCCCCCCTCTATTGTCCAGCTTACATGTTCGGACACGTCGCGTGGAATCGACGCATAGCTACAATTTATTTTGCGTTCTTTATTTCTGTGTCTGTTATATCTACGGAGACTTGAGAGACTGTACTATGTCATGCAAACGAAGTAGAACCGATTCTTCTGCATCAAACAAGAAAAGAAACGCTTTATCTTTGGAATGTAAAGTTAACATTATTAAAGACTTCGATACAAAAATGAAAAGGGGTTACAAATTTTAGAAAATATAGACGCCAAAGAAGAGCGCATTTCTTCTACAAATGAGAAATAGAAAAATTATTAGTACGCTACGAAGAAATTTTGCGGGAGAAAAAAACAATCTTTCGTCAGACGAATTTGTTAGATTTTTATGAAGCCTTCTACATCAAAATAACTTCGGTATACGATTTTAATAATATAATTTGTTATACGTATGCAGGGCCGGATCATTGCATAGACAAATGAGACAAATGTCTAGGGCCCGGTATTTTGAAGGGCCCTGTCAAAATGTCTATTGTGAAAAGACTTGTAAATAAGACAGTTTACATTTCTGTTGGACAACTGTATATAATAAACAAATAAACAAAAATATATTGCTTTTTACATGGTTATTGTGAATTCTAAAATCTATAGAAAATGTGTTCTTATATTTCTTCTTGTGGGAGAGAGAGGGGCCCGGTAAGAAGAAAATGTCTTGGGTCCCAAAGTGGGTTAATCCGGCCCTGGTAAATATATATTACAATTTATATTTTTGCTGCATTTCAGCTGAAATGCAGCATCCACATTTAGCTAAAGAAATAAGTGCCAATAAAATAAACTTCAATGTATTTTAAATGTAAAATGCAGCTGAACAATGCTGAAATCATTAAACATTGGTTTGCCATTGGTCGCAGGTTTGCACTTCAACAACAGAATAACCACGGGATTTCAGAATAACACGGATTTCAGAAAACCACGGGAATTTTCCGGGATTTCAGTGTCTCACATCTAAATAGAGGCCAATTTCTCATAGAAGTCTTCCTGGGAGGCATTCCCCCAATAGATTCTTCATGTATTGAGTTTATTCCATCAATCCTTCCAACATACAGTTGGAAGTGAAACTACCAACATACAGTTGGTAGTTTCAAACTAGATTAAACCACTTTTAGGGAGAGACTGTTTTATTAGTTGTAAATTGCAGACCTGGAGCATTGAATACTCCATCCCAATAAATGGTTTAAAAATGGTTTAGTCTGGCTTGACAACTGCCAACTTATCTTGGAAAAACTACAATTTCCACTGCATAATGCTAGAATGCATTGTCGTCATTGAATCATATCGAATAAAATATCAACCTTTCACTTGTTTTATGATGGAAAATGCATTGAAGTTTATTTTATTGGCACTTATTTCTTTTGCCAAAAGTCTTGTGCTTCTTAACGTTAACATCGCGCTTTTTCTATAATAAAGACGGCCGGTTAAGGTGGCACACTACCTCTGAGGAACCCGGGATCGAAAAATCCCGGGAATGTATTGAAGTTGGTCACTCACCACATTGTGAGTCTGGCCGAATCCACGAGGGACTTCATAGAAAAGGCGCTGTTACTGCTCACAGGGCGGAAAGAAACTAAAATATCGCGTGATACGTCCTTTACATTGCATACATCCAGACGTATTTAATAATGGCCTCGCACATTCTAACACCTGTATCGTGCAGATTATTTGAAAAATGAGTAATTGTATACAGGTTTAATCGTATTTAAATTTACTTTTAATTTTTAAATGCAAAATTCGTGACAATTTCTTATGATTTTGAAATGATTTGATGCAAAATCGAATAAAAAAAAGTCTTTATTAATTAAAAGACCAAAATTTGTTTACAGAGATAATTCATTTGTTCTGATGATTCTTTGAAAATCATGTTATTCACTAAATTGTTTTTCACAAAGAATTTCAGAATAATTCTTCTTGTCTTTTCTCCTTTAACTCTTCTTTGTCTTTTCGTGTTCATCAAATATTCAATGGACTTGGATAACGTTGTAGATTTGATGTTGCTTATTATTGAGAAATTCACTTAGATGCAATTTTCAGCCGAATTCGACACGAATTGAGTGTAAACGTTGATCAACAATGGACAAAATCGGTGAATAATCGAGGATACGGGTTGGCGAAGAATGGACACGATTGGGAAGAGTCTAACTTCGAGAAGACACAATTGGAAGTAAAAAATTGTACGGTCACAATTGAGAAGTCAATTCGAGGAGTCACAATTAGGAAAAAAAGTCGAATTTGGAGAAGTCGCAAATAGGAAAAAACGTCCAGTTCGGTAGAGTCACAATTAGGAGAAATGTCCAATTCGGTATAGTCACAATTAGGAAAAATGTCCAATTTTGAGGAGTCGCAATCAGTAAAATTAGTCAAACTTGAACAAGTCACAATTGAGAAGTCAAAAAAAAAAAAAATCAATAAGGGAAATAGATATTTAAAAAAAACTCTTTGTACAGAGATGAAAATCTCAAACTTTCTTCAAAAATCTGCAAAAATAAAATGAAAATAATCAAGATTTTTATCCAAAATATTCAATTGCTTAAATAATTTTTAAATCAGTAAGTTTATTTTCTTCCAAAAACAATTGCACACGAATAAAACGGAAATTATTCAGTGCATAATTATTAATTCGATACTTCTGTGTCATTTATTATTGTTAATTTGATTACTTCAGAAATTTTCGTCTACTCATATTGATATAAATTTACTGAATATTTTAACTTCTATTTTAATATTTGCTAAAACACAGGGAACTGTGTTACGAGATTAGTACACCTCCAGAATATATTCTTGTCCATACTTGGACAAGGATATATATATATATATATATGAGAGCCTGATGTCCTAAAAGCCTATGCTGTCTGTATGTAAAATTTCAATCACACGAAGAACATAATGTATTTCCAGACTAATACATAGACGTTTTCTGCTCTGTTACCTGGCCACTAATATTCTGTTGGCGGTACATCGGGGAATAGAAATTGTGTTTAATTTCTAAACTGAGAGTGCAAAATCTCCTAAGTGTTGATACAAACTAAAAAAAAATGTTACGATAAACACTTACCCGATACGAACTCGGATTAAATCAAGCAAATCGATCTTATACTCGATTCAAAAATGCAAGAAAACGGAGCCTTATTCAAGCCGGAGATACTCTGTTTCATCACTTTTAACACCTTTCCACACTTTCTTAACGGATCTGAATGTAGAAAAAACAGTATAAGTACTTATTACAATTCTATCAAAACATATTGAAAGCGCTTTATCGAGATTCAGCTGTATAAAAATACAGCTGAACCTCGCTAATACGATATAGCACCACACTCGATTTAGTGAGAATTTTACAGGCAAACGAATGATGAACTAAATCAATTACCTCTTGACTGGTTTCCATACAGCCTTGAAGAACGATCCGACTGTTTTGAATGCCTTTGTATCTCCACGTGGATTTTCCACGCAATCCTCATACTCCGCGAGCCCTTTACTCACTTTGATGTTTGTTGGAGGGACCGTAATGTCATTATTAAGTTCGTGATCCTCCTTGTCTTCGACCAATCGCTCGCTAAACGTGGTAAAAAAGAATTTACAATACAATACATATACAATTTTGAAACCGAATATATGAAACTTCATCGATAAACATTTATAAAAGTTAAAGAAAAATTATAATACTTGAAAAACATGTTATTAAAGTTATTACTATTTAATAAAAATGTAGGACCTCCCCTAATTCTAACTCAAAGTTGTTTGTAGAACACATTACAATATGTAATTCTTATCGCCGAGATTCTTCGGTATAGTGCCAACTCGATTTAGTACCAATATCGAGCTTTGATTGTATATAATGATAGAATATGCCATACAAATAGATATAAACAGTAATATAGTTTACCTGTTAAAACGATGGCGCGAGTTCTCGTAAAATGGCCGAATCTTCTTCAAAGTCCGTTTATAAGCAGGATTAATACGATGTTCGAAGATGGACTTTCCAAATCCACTTTGTACGGGTTCCTCCTGCTCCAAGAAGCCTTTCTTCTTGCCACGAAATCTAAAATGATCCAAATTGTTTGGATTCACCAACCCCGTACATCCATCCACCCGCGCCCTGAATATGCAAAGAGAAAATTCATAAAACAATAAATATTTAATTAATTCCGAAACATTTCTCCTGATTTTAAAATGAAATGTACAAAAATATATCAATGAATATTTTCATAAGCTTTTATAAAATTATTATATAATCCCTGACAAAATTTCCTATCTAACTGTAAGCTAAACAAACCACCCCTTAGAGCCTCGTGCTTTTAAATTTATTTGAGAGAAGAAAAAGGCCTTTACAAATCACATCCTAAGCCCTCAAAAAGCCTTGGGATGTGATTTGTAAAGGCATTCGGGGAAAAACATTTGAATTGAAATAACGTGAATTCCGGTTTATACCGAAAGTTCGTATATAATTCGGGCCTCCTGCTCCTAAGCATTTTACTTGCGGGCTCGACTCTCCAGAAATATCGAAGATTCGAAATCTTTACATTAAATTGAATTAATTATAATTTGCAACGAGAAATTTCTCTTTAAATCCATTAATTTTTCGAATGAATCTCTTATTTGAATAAATGTCAATAAAATGTAAAATTTCTTACCCAAAAGGTTGAGGCAAGGGTTGATAATCACCAGAATTAAAGAACATTTTGCAATAACTCTCGAAAAATCGCACTCTAACAATAGAAAGAGCAACACCAACAACGATCAATTGTTGAGATTGTTTGTTACGCGTTAATCGGAGAGGATAGAATATTTTAATATTTTATTTTTAGTCTAATTTTTCTATGTGTATGTGGATATGTTTGGGAGGGCACTATTTTGTTCACCCTGTTTGAAGCTTAATAATTCCTGTCCTTTTCGGAAAATTTATGAAATTTTGTTCATTACGAGGCTTTTTTTCTAAACTCTTTCCGCCCTGTGGGCACTAAGAGGGCATCTTTTAGCAAGTCCATTATGGGTTCGTCAAGGCACACAATGGGGCGACCAAGTGGTGAGGGACGGGGCCCGACATGTCCAGATGGTAAAGGTGTCATTTTATCTGTCTGGGAGACAGAACTTGCAGGAGTATCTGACGCCTCGAGAAAATTTAGACGCCTTTATACATTATATACATGTTATCAGACTCACACTAGCACAAACGTTACACCCATACACGTGAATATCTAATTAATTAAGTTAATAGTGCGTGCGAACGGAATATGGGGAAACGGATGCGTCGGATCGTTGTTTGAACCATGTGTATTAGTGTGAAGAGTGTTGCATTTCGGTGATTGGATGTAAAGTGTTAGTATAACAAGGGGGAAAAATAAAACACCCCTTGCCATCTTATATCTAAGTTAGTAATAAATAAAATAAAGAAACCAATCGTCACCTCCTCCTCCCCTCCACAGTCGGTGGCATCGATACAAATTCCTAAACCACTAAAGAATAATAATACGCTAGTTACTTTCCAGTTACTATTACCATGAGCATCCGAAGGAAATTTTCCAGGGGGATAAGCTTGGAGACATAATTACATCAATACATTTTTATTTATTTAATTTTTGGGGTTTCTCACAGGTAGATTATAGAATAAAATATTACATCAATACAAAGTATCCTGCAGTTGAGGGTGTAAGATTGCAAGGCTCAATCACTTTTAGGATTATAATTTGTAGAATCTGATCCCAGAGAAGGTCAGTTGCCCCATTTGTTCCCTCTGCAGAGGTTATATGCAGGGTCGGATCATCGCATAGACAAATGAGACAAATGTCTAGGGTCCGGTTTTTTGAAGGGCCTTGTCAAACTGTCTATTTTGAAAAGACTTGTAAATAAGACAGTTTACTTTTCTGTTGGACAACTGTATATAATAAACAAATAAACAAAAATATATTCCTTTTTACATGGTTATTGTGAATTCTAAAATCTAAAGAAAATGTGTTCTTATATTTCTTCTTGTGGGAGAGAGAAAAGCCCGGTAAGAAGAAAATGTCTTTGGTCCCAAAGTGGGTTAATCCGGCCCTGTACGTATGTATTATCTATGATTTTATTAAACATTTTTTTCTAAATTATTGGTTTCTTTGGTCTCCGGCTCCAATTAAAAATAATTTGTATGTATTTATATGCGAAATTATACCCCGACGACAGGAATGTAAACTGTCTTATTTACAAGTCTTTTCACAATAGACATTTTGACAGGGCCCTTCAAAATACCGGGCCCTAGACATTTGTCTCATTTGTCTATGCAATGATCCGGCCCTGCATACGTATAACAAATTATATTATTAAAATCGTATACCGAAGTTATTTTGATGTAGAAGGCTTCATAAAAATCTAACAAATTCGTCTGACGAAAGATTGTTTTTTTCTCCCGCAAAATTTCTTCGTAGCGTACTAATAATTTTTCTATTTCTCATTTGTAGAAGAAATGCGCTCTTCTTTGGCGTCTATATTTTCTAAAATTTGTAACCCCTTTTCATTTTTGTATCGAAGTCTTTAATAATGTTAACTTTACATTCCAAAGATAAAGCGTTTCTTTTCTTGTTTGATGCAGAAGAATCGGTTCTACTTCGTTTGCATGACATAGTACAGTCTCTCAAGTCTCCGTAGATATAACAGACACAGAAATAAAGAACGCAAAATAAATTGTAGCTATGCGTCGATTCCACGCGACGTGTCCGAACATGTAAACTGGACAATAGAGGGGGGAGTGAGTAATCAAGAGTTGCGTGGCGCTCAAACAAAAGACGAATCGACGAGATTTGAAAATCGCGTAAGTCGAGGTATTACTGTATTAAGAAAATACAGGCGGGCAGACAAACGACAGATGAACAGTGGGAATTTATAGGTCTACAATTTTTTGAAATTAAAGCCCAAAAAAATCCGGGAAATCCTAAAATCTTAAATCAAGAAGTAAAACAGTAAAAAAGTAATGAAGCATTTGTATTTATTATCCTTCTGAATGTTGTTAATTTTCAATGTTTTCCTATTGATACAATAATAACAACAACAATAATAGAATATATTCAGTGACTAAAAAATTTTTAATGTAAATAAGTGCGCATATTTTAATAGTATGTGTGAGAATTAAAAAAAAAACAAAATCACACAATTACTCCAAACAATTTATTTCAAATCTAAATGTTTATTTTTAAACAATATTTCATACAGAAGAAATTAACGTTTATAAAAGATTTTCTTCGGCAGAAGATGCATCTTCATCGATTAGCTTTGCAGAATCTTCCGAGATTGATTTCAGCAATGATTCAATTGCTTCGTCTTCCTCTTTAAGAAAACACCTACGCACGGGAATTCGAAATGTATCCAGTCTAACTTTATCAGAACTTTTGTCAATTTTGTTACTCTTCGAGTTCCCTAAAGTTTCATCCACACGCATTCCTACTACGCTCTTCTCGGATAAAACTTTGTAAAGTTCATTCATGTAGGACGTGCAGTCTTTAGCACATGCTCTTCTCGACTGCTTCATCTTCATCATATTCCGGTAATAGTCCGTCATATTCGACTTGTCCACAAGATTCTCTTCGAAGTAATCGGTGAAAGAGGATGGTAACTCATCTGTGGACTCGTTCTTCTCGTAATCACAAGTTGGAATACGTTCATATTTCTTCTTGTTTTTGAACAAAGACAAACGTTCAGATTGTTGTTTCAAATCCGGTATCGATAGTTTCTTTAAAGAGGATAGTAAATTGAGCATTTTCGATTTGGCTCCTTCCTCTTTCTTCCTATTATCTGAATAAACGTTTGAGTTGATAGGATAGTCCGAAGTGGGAGTATCTTTCGTATCCACTTGTTTCTCCAATTTTTCTTTCGTCTCGTAGTCTTGCGATAACATTGGTTGTGTTAAGTAAATTACTCGAGCTTCATCTTTATCGTGAATGGGAAATTTGTCTTCATTCATCGACAGAAGTTTGTATACGTCGATATTTTCAGATTGTAACCTCTTCAATTTTTCTCGATTGATGTGTGCCGATGTAACGTCGCGCACCCACGTCTCCAGACGCCGTTGGCAGGATCCAATACATTTTGTTATTACGTAGACGAGAGCGCACGTTGTTAAAATCACTCCCTCGATTGCAATGACGTAGAATAATACGCGAAGATAGGTCTTTCCCCAGTCCTGTAATTGGGACTGGTCTTGGGGCTTATTCGATTCTGAATTCTTAGTACTATTCATTACAAGAAAATCGCCATTAACACGTTTTTCATTCGTTGCTTTCTGTTTATTTCTTCTTGCGGCGTCCTGTGGCGAGTCTAATTTCCGTGGACGATTTAAAAATTTCTTGTAAATATCCATTTTATCATCTTTCGATTGAATATCTTTAATTAAAGGGTGTTTTCTAGGACTTTTTGAAACTCCAATATGAAAAAATGCGAATAAAATAATAAAAACGAAGAAATTCTTCATTGTAAATATTCGCAGCGAAGTCGAATCAACAAATAAATTTTCAACAATTATGTAAATTGTATTATTAATTAACATTATAATCGAGTAAATAGTTTAATTGTGCAAAATATAGATTTGTTTTTCTGTATCAATGAGATCCAATTTAAATAATCGTGAAAATTGATCTAAAGACTTAACGATGCTTTGTCTTGTACAATTAAAAACTATTTTATTTTATCTCAAAAAAAAAAAAATTGTCATTCTTTGATATGACAAAGATAAAAAAAAATTCTACACAATATTGTTTTTTCCTACTTCATAAAATGGCATAAATTTAATTTGTACAATTAAAATACAGTCTTCGTGGGGCCACTCACCTACAAAATCAATATCTCCGCCATTAATTATTTAATATTATTTAATTAACAATTTGAAATGCAGTGTTCACTTTTACATCTATATTCTGTTTGATTATTTTTCTTATTAGTCAAAATTTTACAATATTAACTGTCTGTGGCCACCCACGTGCCAAGGCCCTTTTTGAAGGAACAGTCTAAGAGAAAGATGTTTTTCTTATACTGTAAATTCCACTGATATATTTTCATATACCATAAAATAAATTGGATTTTTTAATGATTACTATAAAATTGGCGTGAACTGAAAAATGAAGCTCGGTAATTTTCAGCTATTAAAATAAAATGACAGTAATTAGTCTACATCAGCGGTTTCCAACCTTGTTTCATTAGCGTACCTCCGTGGCATTTCCAACTTCCCAACGAGCAACGCATGCGCAAATCTCGCACTGCCCGTTCGTAGAGAGTGTCGCCATTTTGAATTTTATTTTGACTCGGTTCTCGGTCTCCCGAGTACCTACAAGTGTTTTTTTTATGCGCGCATGATTTGGGCACCTAATACTGTTTGCCAAATTGCAACTTCTGACACGTACTCCTTCATATCTCTAAGCTGGTAACATAGCAGACAGTACGATTTTATAAACAAGACATAGTCTTGTCAATAAAAAATTAATAAAAATACTGAATAAACAATGAAAAAATTACCTCTTGTAGAGAAAATCTGGAGAAACTAGCTATGTCCTTTTCCTTCCTAACGATAAATAATACTTTTTTCAGTGGGAATATTGTTGAGAGATAATAATAATAACGGTAACACACCCACCGTCAAAAGTCCATAGCATAATCACTAATCACACATAGTGGTATCCCCACTACCATTGACCGACTGCGCAAAATTTATTGACCTGTCGCATTGTACAATCGGCAGTATAAGTTTTTATTTTTATTTTTGCATTTTAAAATGTATAATAAAGTTTGTGATTGTTACAAGGAACGTTTTTTACCTAATAATTTTTTAATACTATTAATTTGTGATACGTAATATATTATTTTTCCTGCCGTAATAACTAACTTTTTTCTGTACCCATAAACAACCTATCGCGTACCCCGGGTTCGGAATCGCTGGTCTACACGAAAATCGAAAAATTTGACATATTTATGATTTGAAATCATTTCTTGTTAGTGTTTTAGGTAAATGGAAGTGTTGTTTTTATTGAAAAACCTAAGTACAGTAAACCTGAGCTAACTGGAAATCTTTAACTCACAAGTGAGATTTCCCATAACTCGGACAAATTCTTTCGAAAAATTGTAGAGTAATTTAAATTTTCTTGATAATAGAAAAATTACAATTATAATTGAATTATAATTAACGAGTATTTTCGAAATCCGGAAGTTTTCGCGATACCGCGCATTAGGCCTATATTGTTGTAGTCGGTACGTCACTAAAGACTGTACATTGATGTATATTGTACCGTCTTAAAATTTTTTGAGATCATTTTTTACAGAAGTTTATTCTGTATTAATAAATTCGGCCTTATAACCTACTAAAGTTCAATAAAAGTTCTGTACACAGCTGATTGTAATAGATTACTGTACGCATATTTTTCTGAAATGAAATTTCTTTTCGTAACTTTATAATTCGTGGCATCTATCCAGAAGCGGATCTACAAAATTTTCAAAGGGACAGCCAGAGCATCTCTTAAATATATTTATAACGATGTTAAAAAAAAATGTACAGGAAGAAGCTACTCGCGTTTCATTCAAAAGCAGTAAGAAACGGAATCAAATTGTAATCAGAAATATTTAATTTCGTTTTGTTTTTACGTTTTTACTTTTTAAAACTTTCTTTTACTTTTATGTTATTTTTATATTGAGATGATGTCAAAATCTCACTTTTACGTGTTTTTTGTGAGCGTGTAACAAGGTGCTTTTCAGGCGCATCAAATTGAGATGACAACTGTTTGAACAAATCAGTTGCGCTAGTTGAAGACAGCTAGTTCAGAAATTAGCTGCGTGACATGGCTGATTGATATTACTTTCCATCAAAGCTAGATCATGCTCAATATCGGTCATGAAAGCTGATAAAATGGCTAAATCTCCAAAAATCTTAAATCGAAAAATTTATCTAAATTAGAAGGATAAATTCCTGTGCACTTAAATCGGTTTTGGGCAATTTCTAGCATAGCTGTTTCGGCCAAGTGCCGCAATGTCAGAATCAATAATCCTAGCTCGAGAATTTCGTGTCATCCATACTGCACTTGCCGAAGCAAACGCGGATTTAAAAGGCTTCCCGTCGACAGGTTGCAGCTTCTGTGTAGTGTGTAGCGGTAACTCGGTATACGAATGTGATCCTAAGTGCATATTCTATTCCTGCCAACTCTTTGTGTCTAGCGTGCCCATCTAAGATTAAGGAAACGGGATTTTCGTTTTCAGAATGCTGATGCTGTTAGAAATGGCGTAGCCACTGCAAAAATATGTTATCATTCACCTATCCACTGTCAGGTTCTGGTTCGAGAGAGGAAACTTGACTCCTTTCATTTGAGTTTTCATTTTCCGAAAGCTTCTCGAATCGCTTGATTTTTCAATATAAATGAAATTCTATTTAAATAATAGTGAAATTTGATATAAAGACTAAACGAGACTTCATCTTGTACAATTGATACAGCAAAGATAAAAAATTCAGCGATATCATTTCTTCCTACTTCAGAAAATGGCTAAATTGCAGTAAAATGATAATAAACTTTATTGACTTAGCTTTCGTCTTTACAAGGAATAAGAAATGGAACATTAGAAGAAGTTTAAATAGGGTCTAAAGCATTTAAATTTATTATTATTATTATTTAAGAGGTAAAAAAAGCCTCGTATATTTGGGACTGTGTGCTTTCCGTGATGTATTAACAAGTCTAACTTTCTGTTAACTTAATATTTATCATGGTAAGCGACATTCTCCGTAATATAGACAATTTAAAAGAGTAAATTTAATAAAAATTTTATACATTTCGATAATTTGATCATACGAAATAAAATCGTTACTGTTTAAAAAGGATTTAAAAAAAACTAAGGGGACCGGAAGGAAGTCCGATAATTTTCAATTATACTTGGATATAAAATTTAAATAATAATAAAAGCTTAAAATGAGAAATATTCTTAGATTAAGATTAATTTCTTTATTTTTTTGAAAAAAAGTTTTAAAATATGTGTGGCTCCATCTGTTGCGAGATATTATATAAAAATAATTTTTATTTTATTAATTATTATAAAAATACAAAAGTTTTTATTTGGAGTGTAGGGGTGATTTTTAAAAGAAATTTAAATACTAATAACGAGTAAAATTTTCGTTAAGTGTGACCCCATTCGAGATATGACACCGCCCTGCATATCTTTCGCCTTTAACTTATAACCTTCAAAATAAAACTGTTATGTAGAGAATATATAGAAATAACTGTTTATCCTACCAAGTTTAAAAAGAGGAGGGTCAAAATTTGACCGATTATCATATTTTCCCTAAGTCTATGTTTCCCGAAAAATCCCCAGGAATTTTTCGGGGGTAGTCGGTCCGGATATGTCGGGCCCTATCCCTAAACACCCGGCCGTCCCATTGTG
Organism: Centruroides vittatus; assembly: GCF_030686945.1. Classification (NCBI taxonomy): domain Eukaryota; kingdom Metazoa; phylum Arthropoda; class Arachnida; order Scorpiones; family Buthidae; genus Centruroides; species Centruroides vittatus. The sequence goes on along the minus strand of NW_027122216.1, from coordinate 1,490,285 downwards.
GGCTTGGTCGAACTTATAATAGGCTTGCTAAAATGAAGCCCTCTTAGTGCCCACAGGACGAAAAAGAGTTTTAAAAAAACCCCTTAAGTTCGGCCGCGTTACTTTATGCAGCCGGAGTTGTAGCGAAAATGCGTCACGAGCAGTTATGGCTAAATCAGCGAAATCTATCCTTTAATATAAATCGACTGACTTTTATCAGAGACAAGAACCAAGGAAACTCAGAAAAATATTCTTTTCATTTTTCAAAGCAAGCGAAACAAAAAGAATATAAAAGATGGTCGGAAGTAACAAACCGACAATTTTTAAGGTTTTAGTTCTTATTGTTTTTAAAAACTATTTCTGCCCCATTGTATATATTTTTAAAATTAATTATTAGTATTTATTATTCTGGGCGAAAAGAGGATTGCGCTGGCTACAGTTCATACACTTGCAAAATGTAAGAAAAACAAAGAACATCCGCAATATTCTTTAATGAAAAAGGTAATTATTGAAACGTCTAGTGCTGTATATCGAGAGTTTTGGAATAACAGTGCAGGTTTCTCATTGCATAGGAACAATCGAGTTTAGGACCGCTGTTTCGAATGATTTGTAAAAAATTACCGTGTTCTGTCATCACTTTATAGGGGTTTTTTTTTTTCATATTTTTCACGAAAATGGAGAGGCAGCTTTCGTTATGACGCTCCTCAAATGCACTTTTAATCTTCTGAGTGGTATTTATTTCGTCCACCAGTGACTGAGTGGATGAAACCGGTTGGTCGTGGGTTCGCGCCTGGCCAACAGGCTGGCCGCGTGGAGTTTTCCTGGTTTTCTTCGCATTTTGTAATACCTACAGTAAATGGAAGCCTATTTCTGTTAGAAAGTCCTCCCCTCGGCACATCGCCCGCGAGTTACGTTGCTGTATACAAACACAAAACTCGATGATATCTGCAATTCAGATCATAATTTGTTACAAAATAATTGGCGTTTTCAATTCAAATTCTAGTTATTAGTCAAAGAAGAGATTTTTTTTACTAAAAAATCTTTTGTTGTTGACATTATGAAATTTCATAATTAGAAACATTCTTCCAACAAATAAGTTTAACGTACTACCGACGATGCCAGTATCTACTCAATTTCCGTGTTGGCAAGAATTGCCGTTATCTGTTTATAGAAAGTTTAACTGCTTTTGGATGTACGAGTTCCGTGAATATTTTAAAATGATTACTTCAAGCGTGCGTATTTTGAAACGACCCTCCATTCGGATGTAGAGTAGCTCGATATATACAGTGGGGGCCATGCTACGTACAGTACTGCGGATTTCTGTCAATGACGTTGTAATGGAGTTTTTTTCGATTTTCAAAGTCAAAAATCGAATTCTTGTAACTATAAATCGCTATTAAATTTTGGTAGATAAAAGTCGAAGGAGTGGGGAGATAAAGGAGTCGTATGTCGTATCTCGAGTAGGGTCGGACTTAATTAATGACGACTTTACTCGTTATTAGCATTTACAATATATATATATATATATATATATATATATTATAAAACCCATCTCTATCCTCGAAATTAAGCTTTTTGCCATTTTAAAAATATAAAAAATTTTTAATATAAAAATATTGTAACAGATGGTGTCACACACGCAATTTTAAATGTTGCCGGGAAAGTTAAGCAACTCGTTGTTGGATTTTTTCACAGTAGTTAAATTTAAATAATTTACACCCATACAATTATATACGCTTCGTGCATTTCGAATGTCTGAAACCCGTAGGAATACCGCGTAACATGTATATATTACAGAATTAAGAAATACGCGTGGGACCACCGACGAACAGTTTTTGTTGTTTATATTTGGCCACCTTATTCTTTTAAAAAGTTTGATGCTTTTACAGAATACATACTATAAGAGTTGTCGTAACACTATAATCCTGTTAAATCTGTTTTTAGCAATAATTATGTTATTATAACCAACTGAAACGGGCCTTACGATCGAAATGCTTACTAGTAGTGGTATGTTTTTTTTTTTAACTCTTTCCGCCCTGTGGGCACTAAGAGGGTCTCCTATAGCAAGCCCATTATGGGTTCGGCCAGGCCCACAATGGGGCGGCCGGGTGGTGAGGGACGGGGACCGACATATCCGGATACACCACCCCCCGAAAAATCCCCAGGAATTTTTCGGCTCGTCCGGATTCGATCCCGGGTCCCCCAGGGCGGCAAGCTGCTAACCTTGACCGCTCGGGCATCCGGCCTAGTAGTGGTATGTGTCAGTAAATTAGTAACCAAAGTGCGATTGATCTGTTTTTATGGCTCTCGTAACCTGAGTATTAGTGTAATCAGAATACGAACAAGAAAGCTAAATATTATTATTATTATTATTAATCCCATTTAGAATTTTCCTAATTTATAAATAAAGAATACACTTTCCAAGATAAATTAAATTGCAGTTTCAATTACTGTTATTAATGCACAAAATGAGTTAGTGAGTGAATAATTTTCAACACACACAAGCGGGTAACAATACGAAAGTGAAAGGAATATGGCGTAGCCAACCAGAAACGGGGTAAGTCATGGCCACACTGTATACATCTAGCCATGTAGACAATAGGAAATACCGCGTTTTCCCAAACTCGGCGTTTTTAAAGCACTTTAATCAAATATTCCAAAAGCCAAGATATCGACGAAACTTTTGTCTTTATACAGGATTCGTGGCTATTAGTAGTGTAAAGGCCAGCCGATGGGAGAGAAAGAAAGTTACGGCGGTCGAGCGGTCAGACTGACTTGTGGGAATGGACTGACATCACTGAGACAGGTTACCATCTAAAACCGTTTAATAAACATAAAAATGGAGCTTACAAAAATGCTTTTAATTCGGCGTAACACCAATCCAACGGGCGGATCAGTCCGTGTAACAGTTCAATAGTCCCGTCGATCGTTTAAACTTCCGATGAAGGTGAGGAGGGTGGTGTCGGCCCCGGGGCACACTGCACGACTTGTTGTGACGCTTTCGGCGGCGGGATGTACCTGGTCGCAACTCGTCGGGAGCGGAGGTCGGAGACCAGGTCGAAGCGACGATCCAGACTTCGTTGTTAAACTTTATCCGGAACCCAGTAGCGGAGCACCCTGCACCGAAGACCAAGAACCCCGAATGTCCTTGAAACGACGATTTTATAATCTTTCTCCCCCAAATCGCCTCTTCATTGGTCTCTCATTGTCACCTGGTGACAATTCGAAACCCGATGGAGGGCGCGGGAGAGGTCATCGTCGCGACAGAACTTGATTCCTCTCTCGTCGCGTGTTTCTCGAATTCGTTCTTTTCCTTTGTTTTAAATACACAGAAAAAAAACTTCCATTAAACAATGGAAAGCTCCAATTTCGTCCCTTTTTAGTCGAACCCCGTTCGGGTCCTCACAGGGCACCCCCCTTTCGTTTAAAATGTCGCCACCGGATGCGACATTTTAACCACTGGCTTTTGGCCTCGCGAGCGGATACCGTTTTGAACTTCACTGGGCATCCGACATTGAACTGATAGCTCTCGCGTGGCTATCGAGTTGTAGGAGGTGTCGCGTAACATTGAATAAAAGTTCGGTTTCCTATTGAAACAGCATTTTTTTTTCTAACCGGAACTCCCGATTTTTTTTTAATTGTTTTTAAACATTTCTGTTTTTCTCTGTAGATTGAGCGATTTATATAAATCTTAAAATCCGATTCTAAATCTCCTAAAAAGCCAAAAAGAGGCAAATACCGACTGCATTCGTGTTCCTGTCCAATTCTGCCGTTTAAGACCACGAACAGTGATTCAATAGATGATTTGTCTCATCTGTCACAACAAGAAGCTGAGCGCAAAAGCTGTTACCTGTGCTTCCGGTATGCTTTCGTACCGGCGTACGTGCAAACCATGTTCGGAAGTCACAAACATCTCTCTGCAGCTACGTCTCTAGCTCCCCCTTTTTTTTATGTCCGTCTTCTGATTTCGGCGACATTGTCCTGTCATCGACTTTTTTTCGATGCAGAACATCACAATTCCAAATCACCGTCAGAGACAATTGTATTTTTCGTTGTTTCTGTCTAAAGGAGCTTCTGTAGATAACTATGAAGCAATGACGACAATTTCGGTTTTCCTCCTATTATCGTTCATCATCTCCCCTCGTTGTTTTCTGTGCGTCAGAATTTTTTTCTGTGGCAGATGTGATCATCAAGCACATGCATTTTGGGGGAAATTTTTTTTTCTTTAAATTGGATTATATGAACCACTCAATCTTTGACAAATTCATCAGTGTTCCGTTCGTGACAATTTTTTTTTTTTTTTTTTTTTTTTGACAATTCTTGGTTTTCCGACAATTTGGAATTTGAAAAACGCGTTTCGTCATTGAACTTTCAGGATCTACAATGAGTATTTTACACAGATGTAAATTCGTTCGCGACAATTCTGTTCACCAGGGCGATTGTTTTTCACATTTTTTTTTTTTTTGTTTTTGGTATGGTGGCCTCTTCCCTACGGAGAGCTCACCATTTACATCGCGTAAATAGGCCGATAGGCGTAGGCGGCGGCAGGCGCTCGCGACCCTGAATTTGTGACGTTGACGCGCCCCCTTCTCCTTCGCTTCTGCGGAGAGGTTCCACCGTTTGCCCGTGCCTATGGGTTCGTGGCAACACCCAAAGATACTCGTCCGCGGGTCCTTGACTCCGCAAAGCGTATCGGTGTGTCGGTTGTGCCACGGTGGTTGGCTGACTACTCTCTATCGCTGCCGCGGGCTCTGCCTGATCTGGCTGTATTGACGTTAGGATAAATTCATCCCAGGGGTCTACTGTTTCGGAAGCTTGTGGTTCCGAAGCCGAAGTCTCGCCTTGAATCGTTTCTGACCTTTGTTCGCTGGTGCATAAAGACGCAAATTCCATTCTCGCGATAGCAGGTTTCAGACGATTTGCGTGAACGTGTAACTTCTTACCCGTTTGGATATGTTGGACAACAAAGTCCACAGGACTAGTCTCCGCTATAATCCTATACGGTCCCTGCCATCTAGGTGCCAGTTTCTTTTTCAACCCAGTAGGGACTACTACTTCCGTCACAAAGACTCGGTCTCCAACTAAAAACTTATGGGGTTTATTTTTGCGCTGCTGGTATTCCTTCCTGTCCAGCGCGGCCTTTTCCGCGTGCTCTTGAGCTAATTGGTGAGCCAAAGCCAACCTCAACCTTAGCTCGCTCGCATAGTTCTCACTAACATCATAGCTTGGTCTGCTAGGTTCAGTGACCACGTCGAACGGATAAACCGGATCTCTCCCATATACTAAATAGAATGGGGTTTCATTCGTGCTGGAATGCACGGCGGTGTTGTATGCGAAAAGCGCAAACGGGACCATCTCGTCCCAGTTGCGTTGGTCTGTATCGGTGTAGTGTGTCAATATATCTACTAACGTTTTATTCAAACGCTCTACCATTCCATTGCATTGGGGGTGGTAGGCGGTAGTAAGCAATCTTTCTATTCGCAAAAGCTCACAAACCTCGCGCATCATTCTCGAGGTGAAATTTGCGCCTCTATCGGTTAGTAGCTGTTTCGGAACCGAATGTCTTAGGATTATGTGCGTAACAAACGCCTTAGCGACTGTCCTGGCTGTGACGTCGGGCAACGGCACTGCCTCGGCCCAACGTGAGAAATGATCCACGAAAACCAGTAGATATCTATTGCCGTTATGGGTAGTGGGAAAGGGACCTTGAATATCAAGAGCCGTCCTCTCGAATACCTTAGTAATACGGGGAAAAATTTGCAAGGGTGCCTGATGCCCGTGCTGCGGTCTCTTTCGCATACTACATTCCTGACATGATTGACAATAGTGAGCTATGTCCTTGTTCATGTCGGTCCAGTAGAATTGAGTGTGCAATTTTTTCTTTAGTTTCTTCGCCCCCAGGTGTCCTGAACTAGGGATGTCGTGGAACATCTTCAAGACATATTCGACCATGTTCCTGGGTATAACCAATCTGTCCCATATTTCATTTCTGTCAGGGTTAGACTTCCTATGATACAACGTCTGTTCCGTATCTAAGTAGAACTCACTACTCTCGGGACTCGGACTCTGTTCTGGTGACGTGGAAAGGTCGGTTAATTTCCGTCTAATCTCTATGCAAAAGGGATCTTTTTGCTGTTGTTCTCTGATCTGGGCCTTGCTGAATATTGGGAGTAACTCGTCAATGGAGGAAATCGGCACCCTACTCAATGCATCGGCATTGGTGTGCGCCTTTCCTGGACGATGAACTATTTCAAACTGGTACTCCTGCAGAGCCAGATTCCATCTGCTCAACCTTGAGCTCTCATCCTTCACGTTGATAAGCCATTTTAGAGGCCGGTGATCGGTTATAATTTTAAACTTCCGACCATACAAATATGGCCTAAAATACTTTATGGCCCAGATGACGGCTAGACATTCCTTCTCCGTCGTGCTGTAGTTTCGCTCGGCTTTCTTGAGCAAGCGGCTCGCGTAAGCCACTGGTAGGTCGCCGCTTTCGTCCTCCTGCGACAACACAGCGCCTATTGCTACATTGGATGCGTCTGTTGCTATAATGAAGGGTCGACTAAAGTCAGGCGATCGCAGAAGCGGAGCAGAGGTCAACGCTTTCTTCAATCTCTCAAAAGCTGACTCCTGTTCCTCTTGCCATTGGAATTTCGTTTCTTTCTTCAAAAGCTCGGAGAGAGGCCTTGACATTTTCGCGTATTGGGCTATATGTCTTCGATAGTATCCAGTCAATCCCAAAAATGCCCGGACATCTCGCTCATTTCTCGGCCGTGGGAAGTCTCGAACAGATTCTATTTTTCCCGAATCCGGTCGGATTCCCGCTTCGGAGACCTCATGTCCCAAAAATTTTATCTGTCTCTTTAAAAAGTGACATTTCCTAGGCTTAAGTTTTAATCCCGCTACGGCTAATCTTTGGAAGACTAGTTCTAACCTCTCTAGATGAGAGTGGAAGTCGGGACTAAACACAAGGATGTCATCCATATATACTAAGCATATTTTGTTCTTCAGCCCACTTAATATCAAATCGGCGCACCTTTGGAATGTGGCCGCTGCGTTGCATAAACCCATCGCGAGGCGATTAAAGTGGTAATGCCCCGATGGAGTACTGAACCCCGTTTTCTCTTTTGAATCCGGGCTCAGCGGCAGTTGCCAATAGCCACTCAACGTGTCCATAGTAGAATAATATTTGGTCTTGCCCAATAAGCTCAATGATTCCTGAATCAATGGCAAGGGGTATGGATCTACCTTCGTCACTTTATTTAATTGCCTATAATCTACCACAAATCGATAGCTCGAATCAGCTTTCTTGACTAATAAAGCTGGCGATGACCATGGGGAGCTGGAGGGTTCAACTACCCCACTCTCCATCATGTCTTCAATTAATTTGTCCATAACTTCTCGCTGCGCATAGGGAATGCGATATGGAGCCCGATAGAGTGGAGGACTATCGCCCGTATCTATCTTATGCTCGGCAAAATTGCAATAGCCCAAGTCAAAATCATCCCTCGCAAATACCTGTCTGTATTTATACAATAGGTCCAGCAGAGGGGTCAGTTTGTCCTTCCCTATTTCGCTTAAATCGAATAAATTTGCTACTTGAGCTCTAGTTAACTCCTTTCCCTTAGGACGTAATGCATTATTTCGTTCGCCCATTTCCTTTGTTTCTTCCTCCGCCTTAAAAAAGGTGCCTACTTTACTTCCTCTATTTAATTTAATAGGTTGAGTTGCAACATTCATAATTCTAATCGGTATTTTACCGCGGTGTTGTGTTTTCACTAAGATCCCTGCTATAAACGTTTCTTCTCGGTCTAAGGTGCAAGGTTCTACTACTCCTACCTGGTTAACGACTTCTCCTCTCACATTTCCTTCCACAATGACTTCCGATCGCGGAGGAATTACGCAATCGTTTAACAACACGACGTCTTTCGGAGCGTCATCTTCCCTTTTGTTTTTTCTAACCGCTGAACTTTGGTTTAGAGTTTCTAAATTGTTTCTCTGTTTGCTTATCCGCACGCGGCTACCTTTTCTTTGTCTTTTATATTTGTTACATTTATTAAACTTGTTCCTAACTTCGCCAACATAGTCTAATCGTGTCACATTTTCCTCGACCCTAACATGTGGCTTCTTCTCTTTCTGTCTATTATCCCTTGTTTCTAATCTTCGCGGATTACTAACTTTGTTGTGAAAACTCGCTAATCCCCAAAAGGTTATCTCATCTCCCGTTGGGAATATTAGCTTCGCATTTTTAATGGATATGGTTATATCATATTTCTCAATTATATCCCTTCCTAAAATTCCCTCATTTGGCTCGGTTATTTTAGGGTCTACCACGTAACAGTCGTGCGAAAACGCTAGGTTGCCAATTTTAAATTTTATGTTATATTTTCCCATTGTTTCTATTTCATGCCCTGTTACGCTTATTAACTCTACCGCGCTCGTTTCCGCTTTCTGCACTTTGCTCAAATCAGGAAAGAGAGTTTTAGATACTAATGTAACGGCTGCGCCCGTATCTATCGTTAGTCGCGTTCTTTTACTTTCTATTTCGCAGACCAAGGTACACGGCGGTAATTCCAGCGGAGAATCCTCACTCTTTGATCTCCCGACTCCCGCTAATGGGATTGTATTGCGCGCTTCCTCCTGTAACCGTTCCCAGTCGCGTGGTTGATCTCTAACTTTAACCGTGATAACTCTATCGCCGCGATTCCCTTTTGAACTATCTCGCCTTCCTTCCCTCTGATAATCGGCTTGTTCGCCGCTTCCTTCTGAACTTGGCAAGGCTAGGCATTTGCTGGCGGTCGCCCCAAACGGTGTTCGCGGCGTCGCGTAACTCCCTTCCGGCCAATCCTGATCGTACCGCGCCGGAAAATAAGGCGTTTGTTCCCAATTTTGCCCTTCATTTTGCCCAAACTGCCTATAATGGGCCTGATAAAAAGGAGCACGACCCGTATATTGTAAATACAATGGGTTTGGAAAGGGTGCTATCGGGGTTTGTTTCCTAGACACCGACTGATCGCACTGGTTAAATTCCGGCCATACCTGATATGAATGGACAAAAGGCAAGGGTTTTTCCCGGTCTACTTGTCCCGTTAGTGGAAAAGGGTTCGGTCCGCGGTATTGCCACAACGGCCTTGGATAGAAATTCGCGGGAGAGGGCCTAAATGATCGCCCACCCGGGGGTCTAGAAAAGTTCGGAGGCCGTGGTTGGCGTTGCCCGCTCGAATAATTCTGCGCTTTTCCCCTTCCAAAATTGGGTGTAGTAGCGGATTGGGGTGTTTGCCTAAATTGCGTGTACGCCTCCTTACGAGGATTATTTATTGGTTCTTTTGAAATGCGCTTCTCAAATTTTTTTCCTAAATCTTCGAGTTGCCTCGAAATTTGCTCGATTTTCGCATCCAGCGCGGGTTCTTGGGTTACGTTTTTGTTCTCCCTTTCTAGTGCGTGATCGTCCTGCGTTTCCTCTACGCCCGCAACCAAATTCCTATTTTTCCCCGTTAGCTGTTCGATCGTTTCCTCCCTAATCGCTATCCTTAATGCTTCTGCGAATGTGGGAGGGTCTTGTGCCATAACATTTCTTTTATGCTTCTCGTTTAGTCCGTACAAAAATTGGACGCGAAGCTTTTCATCTAGCTCCCGCTGCAGACATTGTCTTATGGTGGCGCGCTCCTGCTCTGTCGTTCCCGCGTGTTGGATGGTCGTCGCGCTGGCTAGAGTTTGCAACCTAACCGCAAATTCTTGCACCTTTTCTTCCCGTCTCTGGACGCAAGCGTGAAATTTTTGCACGCGAATCGAATACGGTTCTTGGTCAAACCTCTGCACCATTAATCGTCGAAACTCGTCGTACGCGATAACGCTTTTCATCTGCATGTCCCTCCATGCAAAATCTCTGGCTACGCCCGCTAGTTTGCATTTCGCGATACCTAATTTCTGTCTCGCGGTCCATCCCGCTAAGCTGGCTACCTCGTCCAACGTATCAAAAAAGTCGGAGATGCGCCCGCTTTCCCCGGAAAAGGTTGGGATCATCCCACCAAACGCCGCGATTGAGCCTCCGCCTACTTCCCGCGTTTGCGATGGGGCAGATGGAACACCTGTCTCAGTAGCCATGTTCTGACCCACGTTTCTCTCTCACCCCGAAAATTTTGTGTCGGCTTCCTCGGGATTCTGGCGGACGGTACTGCTACCTTTCCCCACCAGCGTGACTTGGGCCGAAAGATCCCACTTTACTGACACCAGTGTAAAGGCCAGCCGATGGGAGAGAAAGAAAGTTACGGCGGTCGAGCGGTCAGACTGACTTGTGGGAATGGACTGACATCACTGAGACAGGTTACCATCTTTTTTTTTTTTTTTTTTTTTTTTTTTTTTTTTTTTTTTTTTTTTTTTTTTTTTTAACTCTTTCCGCCCTGTGGGCACTAAGAGGGCCTCTTTTAGTAGGCCCATTATGGGTTCGGCCAGGCCCACAATGGGGCGACCGGGTGGTGAGGGACGGGGCCCGACATATCCGAACGGACCACCCCCCGAAAAATTCCTGGGATTATTCGACCCGTTCGGATTCGATCCCGGGTCCCCCAGAGCGGTAGGCTACCACCTTTACCGCTCGGCCATCCGGCCGTCACCTAAAACCGTTTAATAAACATAAAAATGGAGCTTACAAAAATGCTTTTAATTCGGCGTAACACCAATCCAACGGGTGGATCAGTCCGTGTAACAGTTCAATAGTCCCGTCGATCGTTTAAACTTCCGATGAAGGTGAGGAGGGTGGTGTCGGCCCCGGGACACACTGCACGACTTGTTGTGACGCTTTCGGCGGCGGGATGTACCTGGTCGCAACTCGTCGGGAGCGGAGGTCGGAGACCAGGTCGAAGCGACGATCCAGACTTCGTTGTTAAACTTTATCCGGAACCCAGTAGCGGAGCACCCTGCACCGAGGACCAAGAACCCCGAATGTCCTTGAAACGACGATTTTATAATCTTTCTCCCCCAAATCGCCTCTTCATTGGTCTCTCATTGTCACCTGGTGACAATTCGAAACCCGATGGAGGGCGCGGGAGAGGTCATCGTCGCGACAGAACTTGATTCCTCTCTCGTCGCGTGTTTCTCGAATTCGTTCTTTTCCTTTGTTTTAAATACACAGAAAAAAAACTTCCATAAAACAATGGAAAGCTCCAATTTCGTCCCTTTTTAGTCGAACCCCGTTCGGGTCCTCACAGTAGCGAGGATGAGGACGAAGTTTTAAACGCGAAAACGTGTACGTCGGACGTTCGGCGCCGCTTTCCTGTAAGCCTAGAAGTTTGACAATGGCGTTTGAAGTCAGTGGAATCATGCTCGACATTCCAAACGCCATTGTCAAGGAGGATGCACACATGCGGCGCGGCAAGGAAAAGCGGTGACGCAAACGCGTCTTCGCCGCGCGGCAGCACGACCACACAAGCGGCAATCCGTTTACATTTCGGCGCATGCGTTCAGTATTCAAGATGGCGAACGATATCGACACTCCGCTATCCACGTGTTTACAAATTTTGTTTTGTACGGCTCGTTTTATTTAGCTAGAAGATTTCGTCGAAGATTCGAATGAATATTTTGGATTAGAGATATCGTATTGGCAAGAATCTTGCCGAGATATTTTGTTGGATCGATAAAGAACTGATGTACAAAATAGGCTTATTCTTCGATTAAGATCTCTCGATAAAGAATACTATTTCGAGTAAGATTCGGTTGTTTTGTTCTTTGAATTAAATAATATATGATTACTGTATCTGTGTAGAATTTGTGTTAAATTTATTATTCTTTCCTCTTTATTCTGATGTTAGTTATCTCGGTTAACCACGTCGAACTTTCCGCTATTAAAACACCACGTGATTGTATTTTCTCACGTGACTGCCAGACGAAATGTTATTGGCTGATAGAAACGCGTCTTGGCGGCGGCCGCCGCGAAAGATAGAATTCGACCAACTTTCGCGGCATGAGAAAAGCGGCACGAAATAGACCTCTGCGGCGAGAAAAAGTGACGTCATTCTGCCGCTTTTCCTTGCCGCGCCGCATGTGTGCATCCGGCTTCAAACTTCTAGGCTTACAGGAAAGCGGCGCCGAACGTCCGACGTACACGTTTTCGTATTTAAAATTTCGGCCTCAACCTCGCTAGTATTTGCCAGCGACATACTGGTGACGTAACTGATGATTTGGACAGATATAAATACATTTACATTGCAAAAATTAGTGTGTAATTGTCATTAATTAATAATATAATATGCGTGTTTGTGAATTTCGTCTAACTCCAGTTTATTGCCCTATTCAAGTGAAATTGTGGTTATATTCTGGTTCGGATGGAAAGTATAGGCTACTTATATTTTTTATATATATTTCTATAATATATATTCGGTGCAACCAGAGTTGGCCCTCGGATCGGTTTATTTTTGCGTCTGTAAGGGGTGATAGAATCGTTTATGAATGCGCGTAAACTTCCTCGGGCTTCACTTTGTCTCGAAAAGCGCGTGGTTAATTTAGTTATTGTGATTAATTATATCGGCATTATCATCTATTAAATATTTATATTTATTACAAATTAACAAAAAGACGTATCGTCCAATCTCCCCTACAGTATATTAAAATGAGCCAACTCTACTTACGCTGACTATATACAGTATAATTTATAGAAATATTAGCTACTCTTTTCAATCTCTTTTTTTTTCATAGTGGTCCGTCAATTTCGAGTTATAACAACAGCAATGAATAGCCTACAGGATAATTTTTGCGGAATTTGAGTCAATTTTCGGAGGCTTTAATTCGTTGAATGTAACATTCAAGTATATAGAAGTCGTCTATGTCGAGGTTTCGACTCATAATCAATCATTCTTAAAACTTAACAATGAAGCTTATTTCGTTTAATGCACTTTACATGCATGGCGTGCCTTCCCAATATTCCTTACACAGCAGCCAAACGCGAAAAAAGATAATATAGTCAAGCCCAATTTAAAGGTTTGTTATAAAACATCAGTGTTTTTGTAATTTTCATTACTGGTGACATTTTATAATATTGTTACTATTCATTCTATTTTGCTCCGTATCTAAATAAACTTCAATAGCATCGTTTAGAACAGCGCTGTCCAACTTATCATAGCCCGCGGGCCATATTTTCTTCACCAAACATTTCGGGGGCCAAGAAGGTTGATAAATGAAAAGTCAGTTTATGTTAATTAAAAAAATATTTTATTTATACTAAAAAGAAAACTTTAAAATATTCGTAATATATTAATGAGAACATTGTGGCCGTAATTTTCACATAGTAAAATAATTTTAATATTAATAATAATAATTTAGTAACATAAATTTATTCATAGTAAAATGTACTCGCGGGCCGTAAAAATAATTTGGCGGGCCGTATACGGCCCGCGGGCCGCCAGTTGGACAGCCCTGGTTTAGAATCTAATAAATTTAATTAGAAAGACATTGTTTCAGCATTGTTATGTTTTAAATACTAAACATTCTACTTATGTCCAGTCCTAATGTACACTGGAATAACCTTTCTTACGATATTCATCGACAGCAAATAATGTATATTATGCTTACGATGCAAGATCCGTCATATTCTATTTATATAATTATAAAATTTATTAGAGTAATAATATTAGAATTTATTTTTCTTTAAACAAACGTAAAATTTTACAAAATACGATTGAAAATTTTGTGTCAAACCGATGAGATAATTCGCAAGTTCTTAAAAAAGATCAAATTAATGAATCAACGAAACTTTATCGTAAAAGAGTTACACTGCTATCCACGTCATCGGCCGTGTTAAAAAGGAACTCCAGTACATATTAATTATTTCGTCTGGTAAAACAATGCGCTTCAATACAAGACTAGTGTTGATTATTGCTTTTCCTCATTGAATTTATCTTACCACAGGACACTACTACTGTAATACGTTTCGTTAAAACGACTTTAAAACTGTCTTTAGGACTTGTGTCTTTAGTATTATCAAGATTTTCTCCTCCGGATGGTCTGATCATGTTCACTCTTGAAACAATCGACTTCCATTAGGATTCGGTAATACGGGCTGTCGGTAAATTACGTCAGCATTTTTCTTGAAATTTTTACTCCCCCTCTCGTCTTGTTTCCGTAACCCCTTCTCTCTTCGGACATCCGATAAAACTCAGCTCCTTTAAAACCTTTATCACCTTATGAATGATAGATACCATAAGTAGAAACGAAACATACAAGAATTTTGAAATACTGTATAAAATTTAATGACATAAACGAACGTCCACTGAAGCTCGACTCCCCTTGTCCGGGTGGTCGTAACTCTATTCCCCTTACAGGATGGACGTCATTTATGGAAAGCTCCTTGTAGGGAATTCGCTACATTCGTAAAATTGAATAATATATTGCCATCTATTGACTGATTATTTTTTATTTTATACGAATTGATGTAATTAATTTAATGGTTTGGTAACTAATTCTTGGCTATAATCCTTTCATGTTTTTGAATATTGTTGATTGGGAGTGGCTATTATTTACATCTAACTTTTCAAAAAATTATAATTATTTTTGAGTAGTTAATATTTACATTATTTTACATTTGAAGGATTTTAAATTTATGAAGCAAGAATTAATTAAGATCAACCACTGACGTTAAAGTTATTTACATTTTTATTGGTTTTTAAAAATTATTTGAGACATTTGATATATTCTGGTTTTATGAATAAAAAGAGGAAAATTTAGCCCGTTCTCGAAACAACAAATCTGCCGGAAAACTTATTTAAAAAGTAAATTTATAATTCCTCGACAAAACGATTGGTGATGACTAAACTTTAAAAAATCATTGTCTATTAATCAATAATTTACCTACTCAATTTCTCTTTACGCCCAATGCAGATTAACACTCGCATGCTAAAAGATAACCAATTAACTAAACCTTTCTTAAAATTTAAAAATTTTGATAAGAAAAGTAAATAAAAACGACGATTAACCTTTCGAATGAAGCATTTTTCGGAGAAGTGTATCGGCCCGGAAGGAATAAATCGATTCGCGTTCGATCTTACAAGTTAGTTTAGCGTTCTTCAAACCGCAAAACATCCCTATATGCGAAAAATAAAACATTCTGTAGTTATATATACACCGCTTCCCTAGTATTACGAAATCAATGATTTCAACTACGCGGGGAGATCTCTCCGAACGTCACACCTAACCTTGACCTAACATACAGCTAACCTTGAAGTTCAGGTACCTTCGTCTTTAATTAGATGCGTTAAAAATTGATTTTCTTCTGCTTATGTATATTTAAACGCACACATTAACTACAGGGTCGAATGAGCTTACGTAACCTATTATTAACTATTAATACGGAGCTAGATCACCCCCGATACAAAAATGGACGAGCACCTGGTGGATAGTCGTGTTGCATGACTGTGGAAATGTAACATTCAAGGGCAGTGGAAGGTCAAATCGGTGGAATATGGAACATTGGATGTGGGACAAGGTCTGTTGACAGTGGGAAGTAGAGCTAGATAGCTCCGATTCTAGGGGGTGAAGGTTGTTTCAACCTTGAAGCCGTGAATTGCACAAACGTCATTTATTGATACTGACACGCTTTTATTTTCATGTATTTACCGTTACAGCTTTTAACTATTAATTTATTTATTTACTTATCTCTCCATATTAAAAAAATTATTTCTTTATTTTGACTGATAAGACTTACACTCTACATTTTAATTAAAAAAATATACACTTTGGTTTATAATAATATCGCGATATTCGTTTGTGTAAAAGATTTAATAAGGTTAAATTATTATTTAACCTTTCAGCAATTGTAATTACTATTTTCTTAAGGCACAAGATAATAGGTCTTTTAAAAAAATTTTTTTAAGAATATTTAAAATTCTTATCATTTTAGTGCGTATGTCAGTCAAACCTCTATCTGCGCTACTATTTAGAATCTATCTAAATCACAGTTGTAAAACAGTAATGTGTCTCACAAGCCTGCTTGGCTTCAGTCTGGCCATATGTCAGAAAAAATACAGCAAAAATTATTGTTGAAGACGACTATACAATTCCAAAGAATCATAATTTGATCAATTAAAAAACAAAGGCGTTTGACTAATCTGTACATAATTCATGTCTCTTCAGATGCTGCTTCAAAAACCTAAACATATTTCGTAATTAATTTTATTTTACATAAGATTTTTGTTGTGAACAACATTCTACTTACGTTCATTAAATTTCTAGGTCCAATACTAAAATTTAAAACTTCTTCCTCGTCATTAAAAGAACTGTTCTCTCTGATTTTTTTTGCAGATCTTTCCATCATCTTTCTATAACTAGGACTAGTTAGAGAAAATTCATTCATTTTGTTCCTATATTTAAGAAGAATTATATATGTATTATATATATATATATATATAACATCTGCTTATTTTTCTATAGATATATCTATAAACTAACCTCCATTTATTGGGCGAAGGGGAAAAAGGAGTAGACACGTTACGAGCTGGCCTTTTAATCATGGCTGGAGTTGAATTTACAAGTCTGCCATGAAAACTAAAAATATATTTAAATCACAGAAAAATTTAATTTGACAATCTTTAAATACCTTCCATTAATTACAAAAAAATCAGATATGAATCACTGCCAATACACAATTGTATTTTTTATAATTTATTTTCCTGGTGTTAAGGCAATACAATATGACATTATTGTAAATATGAAACAAAATTATTTTATATCATTTTTGGCATAAATTATTATTCAAACCATTTTCTGTACCTTTTAAAAATCATGGTCACTGAGTCATTAACACTTGTACCCTTATTTAATCAAAGAACTTGTCAATAATTTTCTGAACAAAGCCAATTTTATAACATTGCATTATGAATATAGTATGAGTAAAACTTAATTCATTTTGTTATTTCTAACTATAACAATAATGGAAGAACTGTATATTATTTTTCAAATTTATTATAATATTCTTAAAGTATAATAATTCAACTTTAATTACATCTTTGCTTTTAATTAAATTATAATAAGGGACTTAAGTATTTTTTTAAAAAAGTAGGAAAATTGCATTTACTAACTATTACTTCACAATATCACATAAATCACATTATACTAAACACACGTCAGTGAAGAAATTCTGAAACAATGTATGTTTCAGAATTTCTTCACTGACATGTGTTTAGTATAATGTGATTTATGTGATATTGTGAAACACTAATGGCCCATGACTTGTGTAATGTAAGCATACATAACATGAATAGATATGGTGCCATTACCATTTCATATTCTCATGCCCAATTTTGACACCTTTTTTTTTTTTATAAACTTAGTTGTTGATTGATTATTATTTGCCCATCTGATCAATAGTTGCACTAACTTTATAAGATAAAATCTCAGCAGCAGTTAATTTAAAAATCATAAGTCATCTTTCTTATACAGATTCATGCAGAGTAGAAGTGAGATTAGATTTTCAGATTTTATGTATAAAATAATAGATGATGAAAGTAACAGTGTAAGTATTTTAACAGATTACTTGCACCATAAAATATTTTAATTCAAGTTCCTCCAAGAATTACTCATATCTTGTTTGATTTTATAAGTAAATAACTTCTTTTTTTATATTTTGTAAAATAATCTATAAAAACAAATTAACGAGAACACAAAAACTTTATGGTGTCAATCATTTTTAGGACTATTCTATTACTTTAAAAGTGTTCCAATGTTAAGAAATCCCTATGTGCAAACAGGAGTTTCTGCCATGAAGTTGACTTAAAACACTAACCACATTCAGATCTTGAATTTTTATTTTATGATTTTACTCCCAGTGCAAAA
The DNA here is from genome assembly GCF_030686945.1 of Centruroides vittatus. NCBI lineage: Eukaryota > Metazoa > Arthropoda > Arachnida > Scorpiones > Buthidae > Centruroides > Centruroides vittatus. The sequence continues at coordinate 1,472,489 of NW_027122216.1, read as the reverse complement.
AGTTAGTATAAATACAAGTGCCCATTATAAATTTTTAATAACAAGTATTATAGTTGTTGTACTTTTATTGCATTCTGTCATATTACTATATAATATTTATATTATTCTAAGCTTTATAATTTTATTTGAATATATAATTTATGAATTTATTAGCATTCTATATAGGATAAGATTAAATAAGAGTATGCAACATCAGAGTACAAATTTTAATTTTTTTACTTGTAGCAATATTGTTTCATTTTATAAAGAATTTGTGAAAAAATATTGAGTTTTTGTAAACTCAATGTCCCTTCACTCAATTTTAAAATTGAATCTTGTGATTTTAATAGCTAAGTGAAATTTTCAACCTTCTGAAATATTTTACACTTTGTTATCTGGAATTACAATAAACTCCTTTATAAATTACACAATCAAATTTTATAGAAATTTTATTAAAAATGTGCTTGAGAATATTTCAACCTGAAACATGTTTGACTTTATGCCAGATAACTCTACAAACTAGAATTTCAAGCTATTTCATTACCATTTGTTTCCATATTAGTTCATCTCAAAAATTTTTTTTTAATGTACAGTGGTACCATGACTTGTGAGTGTCCCAGCTTAAGAGTTTTTCAAGATACGAGCTGTCTCTTGGCCAATTTTTTGCTTTGAGTTGAGAGTTAAAATTCGGGTTATGAGTCAGCTTCGGATACACTGTACCAACTAGTGGTGGAGTATGCCACAGTGAATCATAGATTAAGAAAAAGATGGAAAACTGCCAAAATTTTGCATTTTTGTTACTCTTCCAATGCATAACAGGCTAGCTTATAGATTGAACTGCAGCCTACTGTAGACCTGTTCCAAGACATACTGCCTAGAAACATCAGACATCTTCTGTCCACTCTCTACCTTTGCTATTATACTCTCACCTTTCAAAAATAAAAACCAATGCAGAACTTAATGAGTACCTGCCAGACAGTCTCGCGAATTCTATAAAAGAATTGTTTCTGTCAGAAAAATAAAAGGCTGGAAGAGTTTCAAAGTTCGGAGGAATACTATTCAATCAGTATATACCAGGTGGAGCGTCGAGTCGAAATCTCTTACGCTCTGAAAAGTTTCAAATTGTTGCCTGAAGACAAGGGAAGACCGATTGGTCTTCCCTTGTCTTCAGGCATTCATTATTTTATGTTGCTTCTTGTGTTTTGTTCTGTGAGGTGTTCGTTGTCCGAACATGAAAATCTTTCGCAAAAGTGTTCATTATCCAATCACCCACTATACTCAATAGTCTGATGAAGACTTAAGCTGAAACATTTAATGGATTTTGAATAAGTGTTTCTGATTCTGTTGTGATTAATAGAGACCCTATACAATATGGACCAATCATATGCTTTCTTATATACTATAAAATACTTCATGCATAACAAAATATACCAACATATAGAACAACACAACATTCTCACAGAGTAACAAAAAAGGCTGTCATAGAAATCACATGGTATGTGTAGAACAATTACTCATAAATTTAATCATATTATAACATGTCCAAAGTGTTATTGTGAAATGTAAAAGGCTTAAGTAAATATTTCCTGTGGTCAGTTCAAAGCATTTTTGGGTTAATGTATTGGTATTAATTATTATTCATTCTTTATGTATTAGTGTTAATAAAATTTTGTGTTATGTATTTGCATATACAGTAGAGCATCGATTATCCGACTCAATTGGGGACTGGGATTGGTCGGATAACCGAAAAGTATGAAAAAATACATTATTAGTATAGTGTATTAGGCCTGGTTTAAATACTAGCCTCCCTTTCATGGTCAAGCCAGTGCTGCCAGCTAAAACATGCAAAAATTTAACAAAAATAATATTAAAGTAGCCAAGACATAACCAAATATTGTAGCGCCACATCACTAGCGGACATTTGAATTTGCCGACTAGAATGCAGTCGGTTAACCGATAAGTCGGTTAATCGGGGGTCAGATAATCGATGCTCTACTGTATTTGTATTTAAATGTATGGTTACAGCAATACAAGTTATGGAAGAGGAGTCTTAAAATGAAAGTTGGCTCAAAATGCATTTAATAATCTATGCAACCAAAGTTATAATTCTATTTTGGATCATTGAATTGCAAGTGTATTTTCATATACATGCAAATATAAGATTGCAGAGTTTAAAGAATTATTTAATATGAGGTTTAAGTTCTAATAAAAGTGAAGTTTTACATAAGTTATTACAGTTTCTCCTACAAAAAATACTGGAACTGCCCCTAGCGATCCCAAAATCTGGAGTGAGATCCTGAGACCCAGAAGGCCAGATTCCTTGAGATACAATCAGCAGTCTTCTAAAAGCTGTAGTCCAAAACCAGAACATCTGATCAAGTAGTAACACCATCTACTGAAAAGCGGAGACATGGGACATACAACTTACAGGCCTTGTATGCAATGCTAAACATCTAAATTCACTGTTATTACAAATTTCTCATTGCACAGTATCTTTTCACAGACCCTGTACAATAAGCACATAAATCTACTCATAGCATAATTGATCACAGGAATGCATTTTACAGCATCTACATATTATTGCATACACTCCACCTACACAAAATACATCCAGCACTCATTAAGTTTCTAGAAAACATAGTGAAATACTAGAAAACACTAAACATGCACTAAACAAACCAAATACAGATAATGAGTCTGTTTAGCTGCTAGGTACCTAGCCTTAAGTCCACTTTGGGGTAAAATGTGCAATGGTAAGAATCTCTAGATACATACCATTATGCATTTTTAAATTTTTTTTCCAAAACACAGAATTTTTTGTTGCTGACCCATATAAAAAGTATCGTAAAGAAAAAATCCATAGGACTACTTACCAAGAGTAAACATACTACTATGTATGCAGTTGTAATAATTTTTGGTAGTTCAGAATCAATTAAACATGATTGCCAACATTTTTATCATGTTTTGTTTAACTGACAATATATTAACAGAAATATTTTGTCGAGAAATATTTTCTTATTTTTGCAGTATTATTTTTTTCTGTGCATCACACTTGCAAGATCATTTACAATCAATGGAGGGGTTTTGAAAAAACATGTTTAAAAGAAAATTTAAAATTTTTTGCTTTTAACCAAAATCTAAATTTAAAAAATACCATGTTCCATTTAAAAGTTCAACTTAGGTCTGCATAGCCCACTTCTGGCCAGTTTGGAAAATTGAATATCACCATTTGACAGTATACCTGATTTACTTATCAAAATTTTTAAATTTTTGATGAAACTCACTTATGTTTAAAATGGTGTTTATGGGTAGTCTGGATCACACTATGTATATGTAAGAGAGTCAATGGAAAAAGTTTTCTTAAAGGAATACATGAAAAATGGGACCATCTGGTCTAGAGACCAATGTTCCCAACATTTTTCAAATGCAAAACACTTAATAGAATAAAAAGGAATCCAGAAGAAAGGTTAAGTATTACCTCATGGGTTCCGGTTCCATATTATCATCTGTGTTAAATGTTTATTTCAAGTAAACTGTTTAAATATACCAAAAAGGAATATTTTTGTCCTATTTTAGGAAAGTTTCAGCTTCCTAACAAATCTAACTAGTCACTGTTCAAACCAAATTTGTAAAAACCAATTCCACATATGTGGAGTATTAACCTTGCTTCCAGATCAGCTAAAAATGTTAATTTTTCACTCTTTTCTCATATCAAATTTCCTCCTTCATTCTTTTGTCCTGTAAACAATTAATTAAATTCCCAATTTCTTGTTCCCAGTACTCCCATCTGGTGTCCAGTTCTATCAAGTCCTGTGCATTAATGATGTTTATATGCTTTTTTAATATTTAAATGAAACATTGCTCCAGAATTCTTATCTTCTTTGTGTTATACCAGCTAAGTATTATTTGTGGTTTCCAACAAACTTCTTTATCTAGGACCCCTTGATTAAAATTGTGCCGTTTGTGGGTCTCGGATAATGAATTTGAAATGCTCCGACCATGAGATTAACAGATCTGTAAATGTATCCTATGTAGAAAAATTTGTTACTCCCTTTACTTAATCTAATTGCATAGATTCCCAGATTTTTAACTTTTTCCACCACCTCTAACTATTCTAATTATCTGTAAAATTGAGGGTAATCTTTTAATCAATACTTGGATATTAATTTTTTACTAACAGTGTTATCATCCTGCTGTAGTTTTGCCCAACACCATGCAATGCTTTTTAACTTCTTTATTTTTTTATTTCACTCATAGATAGCCTTTTTGTCTATCTGTTTGATTTAGACAAGCTTTAACCAATCTCTATCGGTTTTTACAGGACCCATGCATGTACTGCATCAATTATCAACCTGATTTCTTGTTTGTGTACCCAGGATATGTTGTGTGTGTGACTGTTCTTTTCAGTAGTGCCCTATAACTGCCAGTTTGAGCCATCTAAACCTTTGGAGCAAGGGCATTGCCAGGGGGAGCAGAGGGGCAGTTGCCCTTCCCTACAAAATCAAAAAATTATTTAAATGCTAAGTTTAATTAAAATAATCTTCTTAGGCTTCTTGTAAGTTAAAAAAAAATGTTTTAATTAAGATATTTCTTTTCCGGTACATAGTAAATGCTTAAAACTTTATGAATCGTTTTTATTTTACCTACATACAATTCATATCCTCTATCAATTTACATCATCTTGCTCCCCTGGCCCTTTGGCTGGCATTGTCCTTGCCTTGGAGTACCAGTGACTATATGAACCAATGCTCTCTGACTTTCCATATACTTTTTGTAGCAAAAAGCAATATTGTATTAAACTGTTATGTCCAAAAAGTTTGTCTGATAAACTTCTTTGATCCATTTTGAGAATAGTGCCCACTTTATGGCTGTTAATTGTCTTTAAATGTCCTCTACTGAGCAATTGTTGTTCCAAATTGTGATCAAATTATCAATGTATGTAAAAATTAGCTTATTATTATTATTTATTTCTTTACCACTTGTGCTTTCACCCAATTTACCACTATTTCTGCTAGGTTGCCTGATACTGGTGATCCCATTGGCACTTCCACTTCTTGTTTATAAAACTGTTTATTCTGGGCTAACTTTTGGATAAAAACAATTAAAGATTAGAAAATAAATTTGGCTCTTGAGGATGGCGTTAGGTGCCATCTCTTATTAAAATTAATAATTATAATAATTAATATTATCGGGTTTAATATTAATATTAAACCCGATAACATTAAGCCAATATATCGCCATTTTAATAATTATTAATTATTATAATGGCGATATATTGGCTTAATGTTATCGGGTTTAGTACGATGTTTATTTGTATATTGTTTAATCCAACTAAAATATGAGTTGGATATTATAATGCCCAAGAAATCTGCCACTATTAAATTTATCAATGCATAGGTTTTTTTTAAATATCACCTCTCTAGTTAAAGCCACAGCTGCTTCTGTTTTAATGGATGAGAAAAGATCATCATAATCCTTGACTGTGATAGCATCTTACTGCTCTATTTCAATATGCAAGTGCTGAAATGAACAATATCTGACTTTTTATGGTATAATAGTGTGTATTTTACTTTCTATAGTAACAGTTGGTGCCTGCTTTTTCTTTGATATAGTTCTGAACAGCCAACATGGTTTGTGTACTTTCACTCTTCCATATAGTCTGGGTGATATGCCCTGTAAGTGGGTTTAAAGGTCAAGCTGGGAAGTTTGTCAAGGAAGCCAATACTAACACAGCTGAAAGCAAAACACATTTAAAGCTATCAATATATCATCCAGTACTGAAGTATTAATTTGGAGTTATAGATTGAATATATATAGAACTAGAATAATTCCAAATGAAAGCACAAACATTAACAAAATACAAATACCGCCCTAAGTCATCCAAAGAAAGAAGACTGACTTTTCCATGTAAAGAAGGCAAGGGATGAAGCCTCTCATATTTTAAACCTGCAGTACAAACACACAGACACTGCAAGAGTTTTTCTACAGAAAACATCTTTGTGTAATTAAATTGTGTGTAGAAAACAAGAAACGTCACAATTACAAAAAGCTGATCTCTTGCAGACAAACTACACCATTAAACTTAGACAAAATAACCTGGATCTAATACAATATACAAATGCTATCAGGCAGTCTTGGACTTCGAATTCCACAGTAAGTATCATAAAGATTTCAGCCAAGATCATATTAACAGAATTGTATCACACTGCTGGCTGATTCCTGGGTGCATCTTTAGAGATACACAGACAACACACACAATATACTATGACAAAGTCATAATCACAGACAAAACAACACAACATGACTAGACATCACACACATTAAACAAATTAGTACACTCAAAACTTTCCCATGAATTAAAGCACCTGTGGAGAATGGATAAAATACTTATTGTGAAAATAATCTTTCCTTTCTTGCACAAGCATTATACCATATGTATTAATCTTAAAACATAGAGCTTCACAAAAGCACCTACATTATACTACAGACTACCAGACCAAAGAAATCCTTAAACGTATACTATACTAATACTGTTTGTATCTCTCGATCTCCACATCAGAAATATCTAATCCCTACAGTGAACTATCTCTCCACATTAATTTTTTTAAATAAAAATAAAATATGCTTGCTGATTTCCCATTCAATGATATTTTAGATGAGATAGCTCATCAGTTTTGCTTGATTTGATGTATTTTTTTTATCAAAACTTTTTTGTATAAACAACATTTTAGGGAAAAAAATTAAGAAATTAAACAAAAAGTAAAGTCTAATGTGGAAACAATCTACTGTAGAGATTAGATTTTTCTCATGTTGAGACATACTTCACTAATAAACACACAAAAACAGCACATAAACAAAACTTTTTTCTGTAGTTATGACTTGATTTTAATCCAGCATAAGACTTGTTTCCTACTTGGCACCAGTATATATGCCATATAGGAAACACTCCAACAATAATAATAATCATACCAAAATATACTAGATTACTCTTATTGTAAATCATCTTGAAATTTGCAAATACTGATGATGCTAGCATACTTGATGATATCAGTTAGTTAAATATAGAAGGTTACAATTAAAAATTTGTTTTTATTGATTCTGATATTAAAAGAACATGCTAAATACAAAACAATTAATAAATCATCAAATAATACATTACAATCATTACTAGAAATATAGTAATTCAAACAGTCTTGTTTGTCTGTTGTTTTTTCTGCAACAGTTCATTAATAAAAAGCTCATATTCATAATGTTTGTGAAATTCAGTAGCTCTGTGTTGCACACCACGACGAAGTACTCGAAGAGCTGCTCGCATTTGAGCGTTTGTTGGAGGGTCCTCCACACTATCTTCTTGCCGAACAGTTTCGTTTTCGTCAGCTAATCCTTCAGAGTCTTTAGTAACAGCTTGGCATATTCCTGACGTTATCATTTGAATTTCCTCATCAATAGCCAACCAATATTCAAATTCTTCTTTCGACATACCCTGCAGAGGTTTATCTATGATTTCTTCTTCAACAGACTCTTCTTTTGATGCACGTTTTGGGAGTTTATCTACAATTTCTTGAGCAAAATCAGTTTTGTTTGCAGATGTTTCTGTACCCATTTTAAAAAATATAACCTTTTCAAAACATTTTTCAATGGTTTGCTTAGATACTTGCTTCCAAGACATCGCCAGAAGATGTAGGGCATCAAGAAAGGAAATTCTTTTAGCAATATCATTTACATTCATTTTACTTTCGGTATCATCTAATTCTTCTAAAATTCTCGTATGTAGTTCTCTTCTGTAGTAAGCCTTTAGATTACTTATAATTCCTTGACCACATGGCTGAATCAGCGATGCCGTGTTTGCAGGAAAGAAGATTATTTTAATGTTTTTTAGGGATGCATTTACAGACCTATGTGCTGTATAGTTATCTACTAACAAAACAATTTTTCGTTTCAGACACATATCCCATTTTACTAACCAGTTGTTAAAAATAGTAGTAGTCATCCAAGCATTTGCACTAGAGCGATAATCTACTGGCAAATGTTTTATACTCTTAAAACACAGAGATTTCGTTTTTTTTCCAATCACCAAAAGCCTTCGTTTCTGACCCCGCATATTAGTACAGCAGAGAACTGTAACGTGTTCCTTCAGCGAGTCCAATTCTCTGTCGTTTTCACGTTTAATCATGTAATCATAATCGGGCATTGCACGAAAATAAAGTAGCGTCTCGTCCGCATTGTAAATATTCTCTGGCGCGTATTTAACAATAATTTTCGGCCACTCCATCTTACTCCACGTCTCGGCAGCCTCGAAATCGGCGCTCTTTCTTCTGCCGGGAACGTGTCCGTACACAATATTCTCCCGTTTCTTCCACCGGCTGAACCAACCATCCGTGGCGACAAAATCGTCCTTTCCCATTTCCTTAGCTAGCTCTTCCGCCTTCTGACGCATCAGAGGCCCATTAATGGGCACGTCTTTTTCGCGAATGTTACTGAACCAATTCTTTAAAGCAGACTCGACCTGCCTATCTTTTCCGGTTCGATTTCTCTTACGAATTACATTTTCATTTTTCTGTGCCAACATTTCGATACTTGCTCTGTTTTTCAAAATCTTGCATAAAAGTGGCTGCGAGATTTGTAACTGTCCGGCAGCCTTTCGTTGACTCATTTCTGGCAACTTGTCGTAACGTTGTAAAATTTCCTGTTTTTCTTTGACAGACAAATCTTTGCGTTTGACAACTTGTTTAGCCATTATGCCGACGGACGTAGTACGTTTTAAACACTGATTATCGTCAACAATTTGAACAACGGCGAATAACTGAAGCAAAACAATTCCAAAAATTTGAACTGAACTAATGTTCAGCGAACAAATAGCGATTAGAATTCGAGGCAAGTCCGATAGCACTAATTGATAACTGATGAATTTGCGCATGCTGAGGCTGATAACACGAAGAGATACTTAAATGCCTATTTACCTGAAGATAAATCAGAATTCTGAATGAAGTCATTTTTATAGAATATACTAGTTTAGTCCCGATTGCCTTCGCTAGTTTAATCTAGTACCTCGGCGACTATTCACGTCCAAGTTGCGTTTTTATTACAATTTTCTACATAAACAATATTTCGTCCATATATATAAAAATAGTAATCGACGGTAAGTCGAAAAAAAATTAAACTTTCTTGCAAAATTGATAGTTATGTTTTTAAATAAAATAGAGATGGCGCTTGAATCGACTTCTCCCACGTTGCCAGATGTTTCTAGCTTCTGTAGCCAAAACGTTTATAAAAAGTAGCCCAAAGTAGCCAACTCAAAAAAATTTAATAATCTGAGATTTGACGATAAAATAATGAAACACATTTCGTACTTTTCCAGCAATAATTTAAATCACAGAACTAACGTTTTCTGCCCAATTTACAGGCATACAAATTGATCTGAACATAAGAATCGCAAGACTCAAAATACATGCATGCAATTCACTGCTATGTCTAGAACATAGTCATATGCAAAAAATGCAACAAACAATCTCGCCAAAATGGACTATAGAAATTAATTTTCCTATTTACTTTCTTAATATTCTTAATAGCTTCTAATTTTTTGCTATTCCATAGAACTTATCAAACCACAGTTATTTAATCTGAACGTTGACAAAGATTTCTTTATTAAACCAATATCTATAATATAATATAATTTCGAGTACAGTACATCAATACCCTTCATCAGTTTGTTTTGATTCTAAGAAAGAAAAAACAAACCAAGTGTTTTATCATCCAAAATACCGTATACAAGAACGGGTCGCTAAAATCATCCGTTGTTCCGAGAATCTGTAATATCGCAAACAATGGATTTTCTGCATAACCAGGACAATATCCGTGATTAAAAAATTTTAAGTTTTTTATTTTTAACTCTTCATATGTAAGAAGTACCAGTATTTTAAATTATTCAGTCTCTATCTTTATTCTATAGAAACACTTATGTTACAAGGTCTTATATTACGCCATACGTGTGGCACGACGAAGCTGACGGAAACTATATACTGTAAGCACAAAAAGAGGCAAATTACGTATGCACATTAGCACTTGCTTGATTTTACTAGTTTTTTAAAAAACTCGTCTATATTCGTTTTTTTACGCCGCTTTTCTGACTATTGAATACGACCGCCTGATATTCGCAATGTCAAGTACTGTACAGCATAGCCTATTCGTTTATGCTGAAATTCGTCAGGAAAGCCTTCACAAGAAAAACCCGATGGCCTCGCTAAATTTCGGCACCACACTTGGGCCAGCGTCAGAATGTACATTAGGTGACTCCTCCTCAATCGTATAGCCCGCTATCTATCTTCGTTCAATTCTTCGATTGTACCTATACGTAACGAGTGCATCGTCGAACTCTACAAATTCCCGAAAACACCCAAATATTAACTAAACGTTAAAAAAGCGCGAAGTTTACAATAAATGGGTTTAGAAACAAATCCGGTATTTCGAGAAATCGTGGTTCCGCGATCCGTTAAAGAGAGATTCTGCTGGTACTGCTTTTAATATTTTAATTTGTTCTAATCTACTTTGTACTGGGGTGTTTAGGCAATCTTATTCCTTATTTATTGTTATTATGTTTGTTTCTTGTCCCGTTTTATTATATAATATTGATAATGGCTACTAATTTGTTACTATTATAAAAGGACTTATCAAACCACAACTATTTAAGTTGAAAGTTGACTAAGAATTTCTTTATATCCGAGAATACTTTGCCCATTTCTAATAATAATAAATAAACTATGAAACTGTGAAAAATGTGACACCAGTAAATTTGCCGTTCTAGGATGAAATAAACGATGAAATAATTTAAGTAGCCAAAAAATAGCCAATGCGCCAATTTTTTGCGCCAAATTATAAAAACATAATATAGTAATAACCATATAAAATAACATGTTAATAAAACATTTGTATTTTTGAATCAAATAAATCCAAATTTAAATACATGAACATAACTAAAATTATATTAAATGAGAAATACAGCTGTTTTTCCTTTCAGGGCATTTTAATTATTAACAGAATAGTTTCCCCAGTCTTGTAATTCATAATAGATAACAGTATTAAAATAAATGGACATAATAATATTTTTTTAAATTTTATTTCCATTTTTTATTTTATATAATTATCTTATATATTTAATGCCAGAAATAATCTCTTTCCTTCATAAAATTTTATTATAATTTAAAATAATTATCTTACCTTTATCAAACTATATTAAAAAAAAATTTCAAAGTAATATGATTATAAAATAAAAGATTTTAAAACTACAATTACAATGTTCTTTAAACTTTAATTTTACAGAAAAAATTCAGACAGTTCTAATATATTTATATTGTTCAAATTATAGTAGAATCCACTCATTGTAATTTTAATATCATCAAAATTAACACACACCAAAACAAGTTAAAATATACTTATAGAACTTAATTTATCATCATCAGAATTTGGTTATAAATTTTTTTTTTCAAGTAAACAGACAAAAAGCCTATCAGCCTCAATGTGTGGTAGGGCAATGATAACCCAATACCAACTGTGCATTATCAATCTTTAATAGTGTATTAATTTGAGAATATTAATCATTTTAATCACTACTTGCCTACAATACAAAAGTTTAAATTTCTGGCATTTCAGTTATATAGTAGTGTTAAAAATCGTATTGGAAAACCAGCATGAAAACATTGGATAATTAATTAATTAATTAATTAATAATAATAATAATTATTATTAATTTATCAAGTCATACATTTTGTAATTATTTTTACATATCCCTTAGAAGTAATTGTCAATATGGAATAAACTATAATTATATTATTATTGGAATTATAATAATATTGGAATAAAACTATAATTAATGGGAATTTTGTTGACCAACAAAATTCCCATTAATTATAGAATTTTGTTGGTCAACAAAATTCCCATTAATTATAGTTTTATTTACTTACCCACTTAATGTTATTGTTATCAGTATAGACAAGAATAAAAATGAGTTCTATAATTGGCTTCTTGTCTAGTCTTGGATTAAATTTATAAGCTATATGTCGGCTTTTCTTTTCCGCTAGACTTAATACACCATTAGTGACATAGAGCTTATAAATTTAATTTAAGTATAAAAATGATTATAATATTTAATATAGTAGAATTTGCTTAAAGTCAAGTTTACTTAACATAACATTGAATAAAAAAGCTGTTCACTTAAAAGAGCACTTTTCCAATTTTTTCCATGTTTCACATGTAGTGCGACCTGTTAACAGAGCAGCTATGTCCAATTTAAGTGAGTACCATATTGGCAGCATTTTTAGAGCAGAAGTCCACATAAGGGAGCACTATTCTACAAAACATTTATATTTTTAATCTTAGTTTTCTATACTACAGTATTTCTTGAGATCTGTTGAAATATGCAATATGGTAAAAACAGGGCTCCCCAAAGTGGTTGATATGACATTGAGAGGGGGCAATCTGAACAAGTTAATTAAAAATCCCTAATATACAGTAATTAATAGCTAAATATAGTCCATATGTCATAATTGTGACCATTGATGCAAATGCGCATATGTTAACTGAATGAATCTAGTGGCAAAATAGGAGTAACAGATGTAAATATCCCCCCTAGCTTTTCAAGTTATGGGCAGTTTTTGAATCAGCTTAAAGCATTTAAAAATTTCAGCAAGGCAGATAATGTTTTGCATTAAAAAGAAATTAATATGCATTATACTTATAAAATATTTACAACATTGTATATAACATAACTTAAATTAATACATTATTATAAATGTATTTGATAGTACTATATAAATAATGTATAAATGATAATTGTATTATATTATTATTATTTTTAGTTATCGTCAAAAAAGAAATCAACAGAAACAAAGTAAACAGATTTTCAGCTTGCTCATCTTTCTATTTTCTTTCCCTTTCACATTTGGATTTGTCTTCAGCAGTCACACACAGCAACTTTCACAGCTGAACAATATCTAATATAGGCAAGTGAAGAATTGATCACTGCTGTGACTGAACTATTTAGTTTAGTCATTCAGTTTGATTATTCATTCATAAACTACATATCTCTGTGTTGAAGTGTTGAACACAGCTGTTCAGTTTTGTATATCATATAGGTATATAGAAATACATGAGTATATTATTGAGACATTACTTTGTACTTATTAACTTCAATTTTAATTATTTTGTTATGGCCCCAGTAACCACAATGGCAGCATCAGATTCTAAAAAGAAATGCATACAATATTCATTGGAATATATGAACCTTGGCTTTATTCCTTCATTAACAAACCAAACAAGGCCTATGTGTCTTCTCTGAAAAAACTTTTAGTATGGATGCAATGAAACCAGCAAAATGAAAGACCATCTTCCACAAGTCCATCCTGATAAGAAGGGCAAAGATCTGGACTTTTTTAAAGAACTGAAAGAAAAATGCACACAAAGACCAAATATAAAATCAATTATGAAAGAACCTGGCAAAGGATAAGGATTAACAGCCTTGTACAATGTTTCTCTTAATACATAAAAAAAGGGAAAAACCATATAAAATTGCAGAGAACATCGTTATTCCTGCAATTAAAGTAGTAATTGAAACTATAATGAAAAAAAAGCTCTGGTCCTGTTTTAAAATGCTTACCATTGAGTGTAAATACCATGAAAAGGCATATTGATGAAATGACTAAAGATGTAGACAAAATGTAGTATCAGAGCTCAGACAAATTAAGTTTTCCATCCAACTTGATTAGTCCACTTTTGGAAGTTCTTCCGTTCTTATAGCTTATATAAGATATTTTAGTAAAATCAAACATCAAATTATTGATGAACTTTTATTTGCAAAATATCTTGAAAATGATATAACAAGGTTGACAATTTTCAAGCGATTGGAGGAATATTTAAATAAGTACAATATTTCATTTACTAATATTACAGTAGCAGCAACAAATGGCACACCTGCAATGGTGGTTCATTACCTTTCTTAAAGAAAAAGTTTCCAGTATACGTACTATTCACTACGTGTTGCACGAAAACCATCTGTGACAAATATTCTCAGTGACAAGCTGCACGATACTCTAAAGATGTGTATTAAATCTATTAATCAAATTAGAACCCATCCTCTTAAATCACAATTGTTTGCCAAACTTTGTGAAAAAAAGCAATGACTTATCAAACAATTTCTCTTACATACTGAAGTAAGATGGTTGTCTACAGGTGAAAGTTTACAAAGACTTGTTCAGTTGTTTGACTCAACTGTAGAGTTTCTTACAGTTGTTAATTTGTTTTTGAGTGATGAACTGAAGAGAAATAAGGAGCCATATTTTCTACTTGGTGGACTTATTCTTGCAAGATTTAATGATACTCAGACTTGTTTACAAGGTAAAGGTGTCATGATTATTCAAGTTCAGACAATACTTTCATGCCTCCAAGTCAAATTAGGCTTGTTTAGATCTTTATTGTTACAAAGAGATTTTCAGTACTTTTTTGAATCTATAGCAATTGAAAATAAAAGATGATTTGGAAATATATGCAAAACATCTTCAAAAATTGAGCAATGATTTTAAATTGAGGATTTAGAAAACATGCACATCCCAGATTGGGTTATTGTCCCATTTTCTGCAAAGTTGAAAACATCAAATGTAACTTACAAGACGAACTAATTGAATTGTCAGTTGATCTTGAAACTATTGGGTTGTTCAGAAAGTAATTTGGTCTTTTCCATAGAAAAATAAATGCAATATTCTTATAATAAATAAATATTTTATTGAATTATATATTGACCATTTTGGTCAAATACCTGTTGTCATTGTTTCTGGTAGTAGAATGATTTCATTCATAAAAATTTTGATCATTGTTTACAAAAACTGATCCAAGTGATTTTTGACATTGCCATTTCAAGTAAATGTCTTACAGTTAAAAAAAATTTGTATAGACAGAAACAAGTAATAATCGGAGTGTCCCTGATCTGGCGAATATGGTTGGTATGATAACACATCCCGTCTAAGCTATAACAGTTTCTGATGAGTTACCAAACTTGTGTGAAATTTGGCATTATCATGGTAAAACACTACACTTTGTTGATCAATCCTGGCCTTTTCTGTTTGATGATATTACTCAATTTGTTTACTCGATGGCAGTACACTTTCAAATCAATTGTTAAATTGTCTGGTAAAAGCTCAAAAAAAAATTTCTTTAAAATCCAACCATAGAGAGCATCTCTCGTTAATAACATGTGGAACCCATATATCGAGCTTTGAAACGAAACCAATTCGTTTTAAGTACTAATAAATGGTTCAATTTAACAGATTTAATCTCTTAGTGATTTCACATGTTGTTATACGGCAGATTGCTTCAATCAGTACCTTTATTTTGTTTTCATTGGCTTCAAATGGCCATCCAGAATGTGGTGTATCTTTGATATTAAAATTACCAGAACGCAATTTTGTAAACCAGTTTTGGCACTGTCTTTCTCTCAAAACATCTTCTCTAAACATCTTTTTCTTGTTTGAACAACATTTTGATTTTTTAGTTATAAAAAAGCAATATAAAATACATCTAATTCCGCTAGCAATAAAAAAACGAAATTACTTTCTGAACAACCCAATAAAATGCTTTTTAAAAATGTGACTAAGTTACTTCTGGATGAATACAAATGTACAAAAATATCCCAAACTTTCTGAAGTGGTACTTCCCTTTTTTCTTGCATTTCCAAGCTCGCATATAATTAAAACTCATTTCAGCCATAACAATTCCATCTTAACAAAACAGAAAAACAGGTTAGATAGAAAATTTTGTGGAGATTTAAAGTTGAATCTTGAACCCAATATTGCCAAGTCATCAGGTACACCAGTCACATTGACAATGTCAGTTAATTTTACTAACTTAATAAAAGTCTTATTATAATGCATCTGATGAGATATATGTAATACAAATAATAAACACTGTAAAATAATTTTAAAAATCACAAAAGTGTCTTTTTGCTTGTCCTATTATAATTATGTAACAGTAAAGTAGAAAGTGTAGATAAAAAGTTGAGAAATTCTTGAAGGGGTTGACTGTCAAAAATCTTTGGGAACCTCTGGGTTAAAATAAAGCAAGTGGAGGAAGATTCAGAGGTTGAACAAGATTAAGACAAAATGGAAACTGTTCGTGAATCAACAAAACCCGCTTCTCATAAATGTGCACCATTTCACCCAAGCAGAGCAAGAAAATATTTATAAGAAAATTTTACTGACTAACACATTTTACAAAATTGAGGAAATGAGTAAAAAGAAAGCTGAGTAATTGTATCCAAAATAACATTATAGATTTCTTTATGTAAATTTGTTTAGGTTTTTTATTATATGAATAATTATGATATACAGAAGTGAACTATATGTACCATGTAAATTATCATGATAGGATTTAATAGAAAATAACTTTAGTCTTGCAGTATTGTACTTATTTATTTTATATTAAACATAAATTTCTTAATGCTCTCCTAATAGAGAACATTAAGAAATTTTGGAGCAAGTTTGTCATATCTTTTCAGTTAGGCTTCCTATTGTATTTCTGGGAAGACATAACAGAATGATTGGTAAATATCAATATTTACTGAATTTCTGAATTTTCAATAAAACGATAGAAATGATGAAATATAGTGTGTGATATATATATCCAAGTGTGATATATAGAGTTCATAACACACGAAGAAATGAAGAGATTTAACATTACGAATACCTCTCTAGGTGATGCCATTTTGGATAAGGAAGCATCACACTGTAATCTTAAGGATCCAGGAAGATTTAAAAACTAGTAGAAAATTATGCTTGATGAAGAAACATTTGCAAAAATTATCATAAAAGAATATTAAGAAAAATGAAGACTAAAAAAAACAACAAGAAACTACTGAAGAAACAAATATAATGAAAACAAAAATAATAAGAGTAAACTCTTTCCTTCCACTTATCATGTAAGTAAAAGAAAAATATGTAAATATTGTAAATATATGCAATGTCTTCACACACTTACTTGTGTGTGAATAAATTTTAAGGATTTTATTACTGTCCTGATATTAGTACTTTCATTTCCAAAGCCATTTCCATGGTATAAGTAATTTATTAGCATGAAAATAATTCTCAAATAAAGTTTTATAAATATTTTGGTATGAATCAATGTTTTTATAAATACAGTAGAGTCCTGCAAACTTGACTTAATGTAGACTGAGATGATGATGAGTTGCCAGAAATGATGAATTTTACAAACCCCAGAGGTAAATTATTCACAGTTCATAATACATTGCTACAAATTAATCGATTAAAAATTTTTTAACACAGTCAGAACGAAAGAAAAATCTATTGTAGATTTTCTTTTGCTTTTATATATATAGTATAATATATTTACTGTATTACAAAAAAGATATAAAAGTTTACCTCCAGACAATGTCTTACTATTACTACAAGATATTATATATGCAAATTATCAAGTCATTGAGAGTTGAGTTTCCAGAGTTCTACAGTATGAGTATTTATATCTTGAAAGCAATAAATAATTTATTATAATAAAACTAATTCCATTTAACTATATATTTACCTTGAATTTAAAAAGCTACCATTTTTACCATCACTAGATGAATCTGATAGAGGAATTGCCATAGAGTTTTGAGAAGCATTCATTATTTCTTCTTCAAATACTTCATCTATAAATTTAAAAATTACAACTGTAGATACTGTATAAAATTTCAGATAATTTAATGAAAACATTTTCATTTAAATTTTAAAATTATATTTACCATCAGAAAAGCTATGATCCCATTCCAAGGGATGAGGATTTCTATCGAATGGAGGAGTGGAGAACTTACGTTTCTTATGTAGAAGTTTTTTGAATGGATACATCATTACTGACAAGAATGACAACAGCAGTAGAAATAACCATTGAAATATTTTTGTAAAACTGCACAACTGAAAATTTATTCAATCAGACTAATAAAATTTCAAGTTTTTAAAATTACTTCATTAGAATACATACAATTTCCATTCCTTTTATATACATATGTCTCCTCCTCAAAACCTAAAAAATTTATGGTGTTTTATTTAAAGATTTTTTAAATAATCATTATTTTAGATATTGTAGTTATGTATTTTTGCGAATACTTTTCCTACCTTTTGAATAACTGGCATTGCTAAAATGTCATCAGCTGTCGGTCTCCTTTTGTAATCGGGCATCATCATTAAACAAATGATTTTTCTTAATTCTGGACTAAGATCTTTAAAAATTATATTAGATTAATATATTCTATAGAATATTTAAAGTGGGTAGTTTTCAACTAAATAATTCTTACAATTTAAAAAATCATTTGGTATATTTCCTTGTCTTAACTGATGCCATCCTGGTCCACCTTGAGGTAAATCCAAATCACAAGCTAGCTCTAAAATTGTTATTCCAAGACTATTAAATATAAAATTATTTAATTAAAAAACTAAATAATTTATTAAGAATCATTGAAAATGAGTCAACCAACCTGAAGATATCTGCTGCTTTTGAAAATTTTCCTTCCATTAATTCTAAGGCCAGATATTTAGGATCACCTTCTTGAGCTTCAGATAAATCATTCTAAAAAAAAATTTGAATAAAATATGCAAAATTATAATAAATAATAATAACAATAATAAAATTTAGTTTAATATGTTTGTTCTGACATTCTTCTTATTTTTGACTAAGTCAAACATAAAAATTATTGTTGGAAGAATGACAAGGAAAATTAATTTTTTTTTTATTTAAACTCTTATAAAAATTAATACTGAACGAAATTATTTAATTTCATAAACTGACACACTTTCTAAAACAATAAGTATTATTTCATGATTTCAATAACTGACTTTACGATCATCATTTCATCACAAAGCTCAAGATAAAATGAGTGCCATGTCTCATCTTAAATGTAAAACAATGACACTTTAAATAAAGCTGTAAATTTTTTTTCTTACATGTGTTTCTAGTTAAATAACAAAGTATAAAATTTTTTGTTACAGCATAATTATCTTATGAAACTACAGTATTTCAAAATTGTTATAAAATTACATTGCAGCACAAAGTACATATATACCAAAAAATTTTTTACTCGGTAGCATTTGCCATCTCTTTACAGATATTTATTTTAAATAATTATTAATTGATAAAGAATTTTTGGAAACAAATAAGTTACTTAAATCAATAGGACACACTGTAATTAAGCAAAATTAAATCTGTAATGAGAATAAAATAAATAAATATAGCAAAAAATTTATTAAGTAAACACATCTCTAATTAAAAACTGGTTTCAACCTTTATAAATAATGTTCAACTCCAAAGATTCCCATAATTTCCTGTATATAGCATGCAGTGGCATATATTCTGCACAAAATTGCTAAATTGATAATGTTACATAGCCTGTATTGCCATATATACCTCCAAAGTTGCAATTGAAAGTGTACAGTTTAACTATGTGCAATTTAGAAGACAATCTCAGACATAGAAATGAGAGGAAATAAAATACATTCATTTTATTTCCATTAACAATTCATTGTACATGTAATTTATAAAATAAAAACAGAAAAAATGGAATATTTGAGACAAAACCACCTAAAATGCATTAAATTTCAAAAATAACACAGTAAATCCTCACTAACTCAAGACTTTAAAGAATTTTTTTTCAAACTAATTTAAAATTTCTTTTCTTGACAATAGAAAAATTATAATTAACAAGTATTTTCAATGTCTTCAAGTCTTTGCAATGCCATGAAATACTTTACTGTAGTAAGTAAATTACTGATGACTGTACATTGTTGTATATTGTATTGTCATGAAATTTTCTGAGCTCACATCCTGTAAATAAATATAGTAGTACTCCCAGTTCACTAAAACTCGTATAGAGATGATCATAATAAATTACTGTATTGTATACTGTATATCCATGTCATCAGAGAAAACATCCCACTAACTGACTTTCACAAACTCAGACAACCTTCACCCTCTATTAGACTGAATTAGCTAGGATTTACTGTAATAATTATAGCAAAAATAAGCTTCTTATAAATAAAGACCTGATGGATTGTAATCATCAGACCATCAAAACAGAATATTGAAATTGTTTCATTTATCCTATTATTGTTTTGAAAACATTATGCAATAATTTATCATACAATTACACAAATATAATATTTTAAATTATAAACAAATGAGTTTAAATTTATCATTTTTATATATCAATCAATTTATAGAGCTTGAACATGTTTCTTTTTTGTTTAAACATAAAAATATCCTACAATGTAATCAGACTGAATTCTGTGCCATTAACTTATGTCATTCAACTTAAATTCTTGTAAAATAGTTTCAGCACTCCAGCTACATGCAAACTTATTAAGCACAAAAATTAAAAGAGTTACAAATAAGAAAATTGAATAAATGTTTATTTTATTATACCAAGTAATTTTATTTATTAAATGTTTATTTTATAAAACAATTACCAAGTAACTGATTTTTCAATAAAATAATTATTACAGAAACACAAACCTTTTTTAAATTCAATACTAGCCCAAAATCACCTAATTTACAAATGTTATCTTTTGAAATGAATATATTAGCTGGTTTAATATCTAGATGAATTAAATCATGATCATGAAGATGCTTCACTGCCTAAAAAAACAAATGAATATAAAAATACATTAATGTTATGAACTTTTAACAATAATTTTAAGAGTTTTAATAGAGTTCTTATTTTCAAACAATTGTATTATTTCTATATTAATCACATTTTAATACATACTTGAATGAGATCAACTAAATAATTCCACACTTCTGATTCAGGAATGTCATGATTCTGTTCAGTATAATTGCTGAGACTGTAACATAAATTTACTATTAACTGTAGCAAACTGATAATAAGTTTGACCATATTTTATATTAATTTAATTTGATATTAGTGAAATCTTTTTTAGTTTCATAATTTATTTTGATATCAAGATTTAAATAAATTTTCAAAAACTAATAAACATATTAGTATATATATATATATACACTAATATATATATTACTAATATGTTTATATGTTTAGAGAAATATATATATATTTCTCTAATTTTACAACTAAAATGAAATTATATAAATACAAATATTTTCCAGCTTGATTATAAAAAACTGAATGTTTAATTTATACTATTTTATTAAAAGTAATTTTTACACAAGTGTAAATTGTGTAAGAATTACTTTTAATAAAGAAGTAAGAATGAGTGTAATTTTAAAGTGAACTTTCAAAAATACTTTAAATTACAGTAAACTCTGAATTTCCAAATGAATGGGATAAATGAGACAGGTAAAACAAATACAGTAGAGTCTCTATAGACTGTCATTCGTCAGTCTAACATATCCAGTAATGCTACACTCTGCAGGGCAAAGCACATCAAATTTTGTAGTTTATATGGGTAATTTTTTTAACACTTGACAGTACCCTATATGGTGTGGTTAATACCACTTAACAAAACTACACAGAATGATTTGTTCTTGTATGCACTATAGTTCTATTTTTAAAATTCAAAATCCAGTAATCCAACACCACCAGTCTGACGCTATATGTTGAATTACAGACTCCACTGTATATATAATATTCAGATATTATGCAAAACATTAGTTGAATAAAAAATAATTTAAAAAAAACACATTTTAAAAGGAAAAAATAGCTTAATTTAAATATTAAAAAAAGTTTTTCTTTGTCTTTTGTTTTTGGTAAAACATGGCATTGAAATTATAATCATTCATTATAAACTTTAGCATTAATCTGTTTTCAATTTTGTTTACTATTTAAAAGTTTTTGTTCAATGGAAAGAACTAGTCTCTAGGGCTAGAACTAGTCTATATTAAATTTTAAAAGAAATGTAGAAATCACGTATACCATCAGATACCAAATGTTTTTTACACTGTGTGAAGTGACAGGAACTTACTTGCTAGGTTTGCTTAGGAAACCTGAAACTTTCTCACCAAAGCTATGCAATTTGAAAAAGATTGTTCCATTTTCTTGCAGTGAAGGAATGAGATGATTATCTAAACTAGAAGATATGATCTATAAACCTGATGTGTCAATTTTCTGCTGAAGCAACTTGGTTATTCATCTTTACACATAAACATGAAAAATGTGATATTGTATGATATGAGTGAGCCAAAATAGTAGTATGTACTAGGCCCCAAACCAATCTTTTATAAACTCATTACTGTAGTAAGACTATCAAAATTTAAATTTAGAGCCATATCTGAGGACAGTTTGCATCACACTGGCAAACTAGTTTGCCAGTGTGATGCAAACTGTCCTCAGATACGGCTCTACAAACTTTGCTGACTCCAACAAAGACCTTGTTTCTCGAATATTTTTTTTCTAACGCATAGGGCCTAGTTTTGTTTATTTTACCCTTAAATATCATTCTTAAAATACAGTTTGTTTTGCTCTACAATGACAATTATAAACAGAAGCAATTTTACTTATTTTTCAGCAAGTAGAATCTTAAATTTTTCACTTTATTCAGGTTAAATTACATTCTTTGTATATGTGTACAATTTGAAACAATAAAGAAAACAATCAATGCAAAAGTAAATGCATAAGCTTTGTGCAGTGATAAAATCCATAAATAGCAAGGAAAAATTATTTTAAAAATTGTATCTTCATAAATAATCATTAAAACACATAATTATTAAAAAACAAACTTTTAGTTTTTAATTTTATTGTTTGTAATTTAATAGATAAATTTGAGTCAACAATTTAATCTCTTTAATCTAAAAATATATTCTTCAAAACAATCTTATTTTAACAAAACATTCAAAAAAATATATATATAAACACAGCTAATAATAAATTATTTAAAATATGAACTTTATTTATTTATAATTATTATAGAGTGGAGCACCATTTATTTATCTACTCATCTTTCAAGAGACTGACCCAAAGAAGCATACAACCGAAAAAGATGTAGAATTGAAAATTAAGTCAAGATATAACCAAAGATTAGAGAACTAAGTTTTTGTTTACTTATAGTAAATTTATAGTATTATGACTTTTAACATATATTTTATCTTTTACTTTATGTTTTTATTATTAGAAACTGTAATACATTTTAATTGTGCATTTTCTTTTTGAAAAATCAGTGTCACATAGGAGTAGACATAATTATTGTTGCTAATTGTTTATAAAAAATTTCAAAAATATTTTTATCTACTCAAGACTTAAATGCCATTGCCAACAAATAAATATACCACTCTCTAAAGAATTTTTTTTTATAATTTTAAAATTTCCTTTAAGAAAACTATATGAAAATCATTAAGAATTATAACTGATAAAGTTTCTGAAATAAACTTGTTTATTTAATGGAACATAATTCATAACAATCTTTCTGTTAGAAGCTATTTACTATGAACATGTAAATTTCTCCTATATAATGATAGATTCCTGGCTAATGGGTGTGAAGCAATTTCTGATCCTTCTCTCAGAAACAATACATTTATTGGGATAAATTGCACACATTTAATTCCAGAAATGTGAAGAGGGGCTTCACCTTGAATAGAATAGAACAAAAAATATTATCTAGAAATTCTGAACATATTTTCTAAAAGAATATTGCAATATCCATTATCTTTACGAGAAAGGGAATGATGTACAAATAAAATATTGTATTTTAGACTGAAAAGAATAGGGATGTTATGGGACCAGCAAAAAAAATGATTTACAAATGTAAAATATATGAATGGTGCTCCACTGTATATATTTTAACAGGTGTCTAGAAAAACTCTGCACAAGTTTGTGTAAGATAGTTTTTACCTTGGTAAAAAATAGAAATCTCTATGAACTAAATAGTCATTTGAAAAGGTGATGAAAAACTATATATTATCATCTTTTATTTTTATAATTCTACAAGTCCATGTTGTTGAATATGGTTGATCCAACTTCAAGTGTGCAGTGCAAGTTATCTATAAGATTGATTTAAATTTTTCACACAGTACTTTACACAACTGATCAATTAATCCATGTTTATTTCCCTTCTATTCTTTTTGTAAACAGCTGCCTTGGGAATTGCCCAAAACTCCTCAATTGGCCTAATTTATGGCATATTTTTAGGGTTGTCCTCCTTGACACAATAATCAAGTATCGTTTTAGTTTATGGAAACTTGTTTGGTCTGGCCAGAAGACATTCTGCTTGAGAATAGTATAGTTTTTTCTTTATTTTAGGAATCAGATAACATCATATACAATCATTTAAATATCTCTGGGTACTGATAGCAAAACTTGATTTTCTGATTAGGGCTTGACTCAATCCTTTCAGTTCCATTGCAATCCAAACCAAAACTTTGCCCTCAGATTTCCTTTTCTTGGAAAACTAGATTGGCGGGTGTTAAGGAAATATCACTGGGATAAAATCCAATATTACCATTGAGTATAAAGTTGAAGAGAGCGGAAGATTCACATCCAAAATGAACTTTTCAGAGAACTTTTATAACAACCTTCCACAGTTCCTTTTTTCCAGTGATCATTGTGTCTCCATTCTATCCACAATTACCTGTTTCTTTAGATATTTAATGTGTATTTTTGTTTCCAAAGCCTCACGAAGCCAACTATTAATGTGTATGATTTAATTTCAAGGTTACAGATAAATTTAAAACTTTGTTGAAATCTTCAAAAGGGTTCTCTTCTATTTCCCAATTTGGCTTTTTGTTAGAATCTCTCTTTTCTACCAGATCCCTTTCTTCTCTATAGTAGTAATCCACTCTTGGAATAGTGGACAATGTTATTTATAACCCATTTTGAAATTCCCTCACTTGCAAAATGGTTTACAGTAAACTTTTCCTAATGTTTTATTTAACGTGTAACAGTTGTACACTCTTGGCAAAAAGGATCTTCTTTGATTACTATTTTGAAAGAAAAATTGAATGCAGAAAAAGATTCTAGAATGTTCTTCAGCATTCCATGCACTTCAAATTATAACATGTGCAACATATTTATAAATTATTGGCTATTAGTTAAAGCCTAAGATATTTTGTGCAGATTTTTTCTGGACACCCATTATATGTTAGTGGCTTTCATATTTTCAGCTTACCTTGTTTCACATAATTCAGTCTGAATATAAAGATGTTGTCTTTCTTCCCATGCTTTAATAAAATATATACAATTAGGATGCTTGGGAAGTTCTTCATGCTTTTTCACCTCTTCTAGCTTTCTTTGTCTTAAGTTATTTAATTTAATATTATAATTAAAGTATTTATAAGATTACATTAAAAAGTTATGATTTCATCCTAATATTTATTCAGATTAATTAAAAAAATATTCATTCTACATGAGATTTTGAAATGAATATATTATGAGTTCTTCATTTATTTTAGTTGTTTAAAAAAATTAGTCAAAATAGAAAAATTCTGTTATTTTTTTACATATTTATGAAATTGCAAAATAAATTTATTTCAATTTTTTTTAAAATTTATTTTTATTAAGCAAATTAAATTTTTATACGCTACAGAAAATTTATTAATAATTATGTTTGATTTTTACCTGTCAGATTCGCCTTTAAATCTTTCTCTTGATCTTTTTACTGCATAATATTTTCCATCATCTTTACTTCTGACTTTAAAAACCTAAATTTATAATATTATTTTATTTCATTAACCAATTGTCAATAAAACTAAGTATTAATTTCACAAAGTATTTAAGTAAAACATTTTTTTTAAATGTTTTTAATTAAATACATAACTACAATTGAATATATCATATTACAGTAAAAATTATTGATTATAATGTAATCATCACTAATTCAAGTACATTAAGAAAATAAGATAAGATATTATTTTCTTAAAGTACTTTCAAATACAAAGTCATTTAACAACACTCATAATTTCATTAAAATTATATCAAATAGTTAAATGCTTCATTCAAAAATTATAAAAGATTTATTACTCTGAGAGTTTTGAATATTAAAAATTGTTATATAATTATTGTTTAAATAATTAATATTACATATTTAAAGAAAAAACAACACTGTTCAGATCAAACAGAAAAAAAAAACACCAAAACTAAACTAAGACACTCACAAACACCAAGACCTGTTAAAATCCTCAGACTTTACTCATATGAATGTTTCCATTCATTTAAAACAAACATCACGTAAACTACATCAAATGCAGAACCAAACAAAACTTATTAAATAGATAATAAACAAATTTGATAAGTCTGTTTTTAAATGAATAAAAACAGTCATATGAGTAAAGCCTGTTGGAGATTTTAATTGGTCTTGGAATTTTGAGTGTCTTTATTACATATAACTAGTTAGTGAGATAGTGGATCTTAAAAACTAAAGCTTTTATTTTAAAAAATTGGATTTGAATTATTATACTTACTACACCAAAAGAACCAACTCCTAATTTACAAACTACTTCAAAACATTGATCAAAATATAATTCATTACTAGTTTCATTGTAATGTTTATTGGAAAGACCTTTTAGTAAAATTAAGGATTAATATATCATCAATATGAAATTAAATATTTAAAAAAAAAGAATCAAATTATAAGAATTTCGTAAGTATAACATTAAGAATTATCATGTCAGCAAAATTCTTCAAATTATTATTTCCAAATTGTTTGCAATTTAATTTTGCAAATCATTCTGGTACATTGATATCAAGACTGTAAATAAATTTCGGATTTACACAATATAGATTAGCTGCACCTTGCAATAAGACTTTAAAATGACTAATAAGTTGAACATTGTAATCTTTTAATAATATTTTTTGATGAAAATAATCTAAATTTTCTCATCTTTCATTCCACTTTTAGTTATTGTTCATTATCTTGAATTTTCATAGTTGACAAAAAGATCTCTTTTAGTAGAAAAATGTCATAATAAAATTTCAATTTAAAATATCAAATTTTATCACAAAGAAAAATATTTGTTATATGAAAATGTGTAAAATAAAAAGTGGAAAATAAGAAAAAAATGTTACACAAAAGAAAAAGCAAATTTTTTAGTTTACAGTTCAAAAATGAACATTCATGTTTATACAAATTGTTCTATTGGACTTGATATAAACATGAGTATTCATTTTTGATTCAATCATTAATATATAAAATTCATATTGATAGTCAAAATTTCATAGTTTAGTATAAATTTTCAAACTAATTATTATTCCAGATTTAAGTTTAAGTAATGAGTTTTTACATTAAAAAATTCCAAGATGTGACTTTTGCAAACTTTCTTTTTATATTATTTTAATGTAAATTAACATTAATTAAAATTTTGCAGAGTGCAGAGAGAAACAATTAAGCATAAGATGCTGTATGGAACAAATTTAAAACAACAGCAAGAAAAATAAATAGTAATATTTTAACTATGATTTTGAAAAGGGAAATAATTAAAACTTTGTTATTATTTATTTAAATTATTGTGATTCCACAATTAAACTACAGTAGAGCGTTGTTTATCTGAAAACCGGTTATCCGAAATGTTGGTTATCCGAAAGAGTTCCAGTCGGACTGTGTCATGCTGAATCGAACATTTTTGATACTAGATTAACTTCTAAAGTATAATTTTTTTGTTTTTATATTTTTTAATATATTTATTGTGTTTGTACAAAATAAAGAAATAATTTTTAACGACACAATAGCCTCGATTATTATTATAAAAATTTTCATTGGGCTTAAAATCAACAAAAATTCAACACGAAGCGACACACAACAGAGAAAAATTTCAACATCGGATAGGTTAATATATTTTTTCGTACATAATCGGTTATCCGAACAACCCCCAGTTCCCAATTGATTCGGATAAACGACGCTTTATTGTATGTAATTTGGAAACTATTTTTATTTCTTCTTATTAACAATAATTTGAAAAACTGCTTAATGATAAGTTTAATTTAACTATTGCATTATATAGATATATGTACTGCCTAAAGATAAATGGCTCTAGCTATAAAAAATTGAAAAATCAGGTTAGAAACTTATCATCATACCTAATTAGTATCCTGTCCCAAAGGATACTAATTAGGTATGATCATAAATTTGCAACTTGATTTTCAATTTTTTTTGGAGGTTTTGAGCACCACCCTTTGCATTTGGGTGGTGCTCATATCTTTGGAATTATAATTATTTTACTAACAATATTTATTAATTAAGAAAAAAGGATACATGAATCTGAACCCTTAAAGCTAACAGCATGTGCTCTCTGATCAAGATATTTATGAGGAAACACTCTACTTATTGGAGGAGCACTTTTTACAGGTGGACGTGGAGGTAACTGTTCTCTAGGTGTTGCTCTAGCCTGCAAAATTTGAAAGAAACAATATAGAATTAAAATACAAAATATTATAAATTAAATCACGATTACATTTGTGATCATTTTTTATATGATGATATATCTAAATATACACAAACATTACAAATTATGAAACTTTTAATATAATAATTAATTTTTAATTTTGAAAGTGATTTATATACATTAGAATTTAATTTGGATAATTATGATTACTATAAACTGTTATATATAAACACAATATTTTAAGGAAATAATATAATTGATTTTTTTAAAATTAATATTAAAAAATTTAATTTACTTAAGATTTAATCACTTTTTCTAATATTTCATAAATCATCATCATCATTCAATAGGAATTTACATTAAACATACAGTTCTTATTTACGTTCAATGTGTTTACATTACACATGACATCTTTAAATTAATTAAACTTATGTAAGTACATTGACTTACATATCTGATCAACATTTAAAAATTTGAATTATCTTAAAGTTCACACAAACTAGGGTTTCTCAACAGGATCCCTGGAAAATATCCTGGGAAATTCCACAAATTTCTTAAAAGTTTACTTTTTTCTTATTTTGTGTTAAGGTTGAGAAAATTTTGCAAATAGAAAGTATAATTAACTTATAAACTGTCAGAATTCATTTGTATTTATTGATTTTAAACCTACTTATTAGATTTTTAAATTTCTGCTCGTTATGTAATATCTGGAATAATTGTGCTTATGCTGTCTTAATTTTTAACCATGCCCAGTAGCTTCGATAACCGCATTATGCCGGGTTGTGCAAATTGGGCAAGGATACAAACGAGTACGAAGTATGCAAGTATGAAGTTTTTCTTCGTAAACCCGATTATTAAAGACAAATGAACTGCCAAATTATCAGGCTATAAGCTTGATGTTTCTATTAAAGCAGCCCAGGTAGACAAATCAAGAATACTAGAGAGCAAAAGAAGTATTACAATCCAGAAAACAAACTAGAAATCTTCCAGGCTACAGGTGAAAAAACAACACCTGTCTTCTCTTAAATGCATTAAAGACAGTTCCATGCACAAGAATTGAAATCGGATTCTTGGTAGCAGGCTTTTCATCAGTTAAATAAAAACCAGATTGAGCGATTGGAGTATTGACCATCTTTGCTTTTTAAAATCTTATTTTAAAAAATTTACAATAATATTTTGTATTATTTTTCATTTAAAAACGAAAATTACTTTTTATGTTAGAAGTTTGATCTAAGTTCATTGTTTTTAAATTTTCAACTCAATTCAAAGCATTTTTCTTTTGTTGTTGTTGTATGCAGTTTCCAGCAAACTTTAATAAATTTTTTCCATTTGTGAAAATTTCTATGTAATTCAAAGGTAATTTTTAATATATATCTTACACAGTATTATTAATATGATTTTGGATGTTGCAGAACGTATTAAATTACTTTAAAAAATGAAAAATAATTATATCATTTGATTTCAAGATATTTTGTATTTAAAAAGAATTAATTCTATCCTGGAAAACAGTTCACTTTTATCTCGGAATCCCGGGAAATGAGAAACACTAACACAAACAATTTAAACGAGAGATATTATTGGATAATTTTACACTTTTGTGGTTAATATTAATTTATGACAAAATTATATTAACTACATAAAATATATTAGAATTTGTAAATATATTAAATGCAAATATAATATATAATATTTACATTCCTATTTTAACAATTAAAATTCATCATAATTGCTAAATTTACTTTGAAAGTATAATGCTATTTGCTTTATAATTTTTATGATAACATTACTGATTTAGTAATTATTAAAAATTTATTCATCATGTTTAATCATTTATTAACTACTGAGAACTGTTGAGATAATTACAAAGAATCATGACCTCATAAAGAGAAGAAATTGACAAAATTTGTGAAATGCTTGAAAGAAACAAGGCCACACAGTGAATACATCAATACAAAGAATGCCGAACGCTGGATTAATTTCCAGCACATGGAAGTTTTCGTTAAAAAGGTACATGTCCTGCTTATTGCAGGACTTAAAGTGATGGACTCGGATGTTTGATTGGATGTTACTTTGTCAGTATAGCCATGCTGTCATGTATGGTTTTCTTATTTTTTTTTTTAAGTTCATTAGTTATGTTCTTATTTAAATTTATTTAATTACCTTGTATTAAACATTTCCTACACTGGCATTCCTTCACTGGATTTAAGTTTAAACCCAATGAAGAGCTAGAAACTAACTTGAAAATATTAGTTTGGCAAATATCTTATGCTGGATATTAAAAAGTTGTTTCATTCATTGATAATTACAAAACTAAACTTTCAACAGTTTTTTAAAAAAATCCAGCAACAAGTTGTGTAACTTTCCTGGCAAGAGTTAAAATTATATGTGGCACCATCTCATAGATTTTTATAACAAAATCTCATATGAAACTATGAGCTCTAAGTTTTGGCTCTATGGAGGACTGTGTGTAATAAGTCCTCCATAGAGCCAAATTTTCGAGCTCATAGTTTCATATTGTAATGTAAGGACAAAAAGCAATTCACCAAACAAAATCTCATATTATTAATTATTGTAAAATGGCAAAACATTTAATTTTAAGAGTAGAAATGAGTTTTATAAAAAAAATCGTAAATGTTAATAACGAGTAAAATCATTAAGTCCAACCCCACACAAGATATGACAAGTGATCCCACACCCTCAACTTGTAATCATTTGATTTAATAGCATCAATGCCCTAATACATAAATCTCCCTGAAAAATTTCAGAAATTTTCAACAAAAAGGAACAGGAGTTATTAAGCACAGAGTAAGTAAATAAAAAAATGCCCTCCCACACACACACACAAGAAAAAAATCTCCAAGATTTTTCGTATTTCTCAACAATTCAAGGTTGTAAGTCCAAAAATGTAAATTGAGTGATTTTACCTTGAGTAATTTTCTGGCCAATCACCATACTTTCCCTTTGTTATAAAGAAAAAAGCCAGGAAAGTAAAAACTCAAACTTTGCCAGAGTATAATATTTGCATTATTTATTAGAAAGCATTCCAAAACTTCATATCTGATAAATTTGATCATTTGTTTATCCTACAGATCAATATTCAGTCTTTATTTTTTATGTAATATATGCAATTTAAATTGGCAATTATTATTTATTAAAATACTCAAAGATTAAATTTTTTGGACTGAAATTTTGAGTAAAGTTTTTGAGGAGTAAGTTAATGGTTTATACACTTTCTTTTAAACTAAAATAACTCATAAGATCAATCCATTCATTTATTTGTAAAATTTATTGAATTCACTTTTTATAAAGTTTCTTTGAATTCTATAAACACTAAAATAATATAGATATTTCAATAATGATATCAACCATCAATTGCAATGAGTCAGATATACAAAAAATATTATACATATTACATACATACACATATTAATTAATTAACCATATATGAATTTCTGATGCAAACCGGAAGTCACATTGTTTCAATTAAAAAATTTTCCCCTGAAGAGAGTTAGCAATGGAGTCGTGCCAGTCATTTATCTAACAGAAAAGTATGATGTACAGGGGCACACAACTACTAATTTGAGATGGAGAGCATAAATATTAAATTAAAGATATTAAAAATTGCAGCCTAGCATTGTGATGATGTCACAATAAGTAATTGTTTGTTATTATTATTTATGGATTTTATTAAAATTTCCTTTACAAAATTTACTAGAAATATGTTTTAGAATAATAAATATAGATATTTGATCAATGACAAAGGAAAAACAATAATAATTGAAATAATTCTGTTTGAATGATATCTGCATATGCTTCTTTCTATAAAATTCTTCTTAGATAATTGATTTGAATCATATTTAGTCAGATAATCTGCACGTTATTTAAAAAAAATAATAATCAGCATTAAAAGTCAATTGCCACCAAAATTGTTTCAACAATTTTGATGGCAATCTGTGCAATCCATGAAATTCAACTTGTTTCCAGTTATCAGTTACTAAACATTTTGCTTATTTTGCTAGTGATAAATATAGTTGATAGTTACGAGCAATAATATTAAATGTTTATGTGCAGCTAATTTTGTGAAAATGAGGCTAAATAAAATAAATTAAATGTACACCTGAAACTGACAGTAAATAATCTTTACACCTATATCATCTCTTAGTTTAAGCTATTGCTGTATTAGCTATCAATCATCTTTAGTTCAAATTAATCATCATAAAGAAATCTTACTTTCATTAATTAATAAGTTAATTTATTATAAACTAACATTATCTGCAATTTGTAGTAATGCATCTTTATCTGATATATGAATAATATTTTTCTCTCTCAGTATTTTTATGTTTGAAATATAATTAAAAGCTGTCGTGTATTAAAACTGCTACATTCAATGATATAATATCAGTGACAATGACAATTTTATTTTCAGAAAGCATTCTTTTTTGTGTTTTTTTTATGTAGAATTACTTGGTTAACAAGTCCATGAGGTAATATACCTCATGGACTTGTTAACTGAGAGCCACAATATTGAATGCTACAAAACAGCAAGAGCAACCATGCTGTTGTATCATAACCATAAAATTATTTTTAGAAGTTTATTAAGGCAATTAAAACTTAAGAATGATTTAATTATTTACAACAATTTAATATATGCAACTGCATGAATATGATTTGTTAACTTACAGATAAAATCAATAAAGAAAAAAAAATTGATATGTTTCAGTTAACAGGAAGTCGGCCAATATGTACAGCAACAGGTAAGATTCAACCTCTAAATGGGGGTTTGACATCATCCTCAGAATTGTTAACCCTTTGTGAGATATTTGTCTCCAACAGTCAATTTTTAACACACATCAGTATATGCCTATTATAAATGCTTCAGATATAGACATGCGTTTTGGTGCTCACTATTGCTCACACCTTAGTACCCAAATGGGAGCATGCCCCCCACACTCCCTTAAAAAACTGTATAACATCCAAGTACTCCACAAACAGTCAAGTACGCTATTTGAAACTGGCACAGTCGCATAGGCTAAATTGGTAAATGCGATAGTCTTTTGCAATGGTCTTCTGACATCCCATTAACCAAAAAGTACCAAAAAATCTTAATTATGTACAGAGTTCACTTCCTCAATGCCATCATACAATGAAATTCAGGACTGAATGCCCATATTCAAATTTCACCAAAACTATCATTCTACATTAAAAAAACACAAAAAAAAATGCTTTCTGAAAATAAAATTGTCATTGTCACTGATATTATATCATTGAATGCAGCAGTTTTAATACACGACAGGTTTTAATTATATTTCAAACGAAAAAATAATTAAAAGTGAAAAATATAAATACATCTGGGGTATAGAATAAAATATTTGTTAAACTGGATGCTAAACATGTAAAACAAATCAAACATATAGACTAACAAGTAAACTAATTAATTTGAACTTGATATTTAAATATATTTATTATAATAGTGAAATAATGTATAGTTAATTTTTAGTTTGACAGTATTATTATATATTAAACTGTTTGAATTGTTTATGACTATTTCATATCATCATCCATGTTCTGTTTTGTAAAATGTGGAGAAGTACAGTTTTTGATATTTTCAATTCTGTTATTATACAAAAAACAATTTTCCAATAATTTTTAACAAATTCCGTAACAGCAGCAATATAAAAGAGGATAATAAAAGATATAAAAAAGAAATTTTCAACAGTGAAGCAACAATCAGAAAACAGATTATAGAGGTATCAACTGTAACAATCTACTTTGAATAAAATAATTATATCTGGTGTTTTCTCTTATACAAACCTCCTTTTGAAACTTACGAACTGTTTACTACAAACAATAACTTGTTTAAGAAATATTTGTGTTACATTTGGAAATAAATTTAAGAACATTCATTTTGATAATTTTCATTCACACGATAAGTCAGATTCCAGCAGACTGTCGAGCAATAAAATATTAATGTACACACACAAGAAAAATTTACAGCAAAAACCTTAAAAGTTGCAAGAAAGATTGCATCAATTAATCACACGATTTTTAAAATTGTTAGTGCGCCAGATATTCGGACACAGTACACGAATTGCCCGAAAAAATTTAACAGATTCACCGTAGAAATTTCATATTTTTAAGTAACAATATAACAGTTTATTTTGGAAGATAAATTATAGAAACTAGGAAAACCATGATATTTTGCCACTACAATTAAATTTTTGGGTTAATGTTATCCTAGGTATCGAGATGGAGGTTTGTCTCCAATCCAAGCAATCAGAAGAAAGAAAACAGTGGGGACGCACGTTCTAACCTAACCTAACCTAACCTATTCTAATAAATTACCATAATTATTAGACTAGGTTAGGTTAGGTTAAGTTAGAACATGCATCACCACTTTTCTTTCTTCTGATTGCTGGGATCAGAGATGAACCACCATCTCGATACCTAGGATAACATTAACCATTTTTTGTCATGTTTTCTTATTACGTCCAAATATCACAAAATAAAAAATATTACAATTATTAATTAATCATGATTCACCATTGTTAATAACTTGCAAATTTCAAAATTATGATTTAAATCATTTTAAAATTGTTTACAAATATTAATTTTCTAAAATTTAAAAAAAGTTTTATAAAGCTTAATAATCAAATCAAAGGGCAAAATATATGACTTTTCATCTAAAACACCAAAAATTAATAGAATAAAGTAACAAATCCTATTTGTCTTATTCTGTAATTGACACATTTTCTGAACACGTTTTCGTCAATTACAGACACAAATGAATAATTTAAATTTAAACGAAATAATTGTAAAAATGAATAATAATAAATTGACCTTTTTAGTTGAAAAAGTCTGGGGTTCGTTGAAAAAACGTGGAGTCGGTCGAGGAGACTTCAAAGTTGCCATTTGAAAAGAGATGTTTACTTGTCAATAACTAAAGGCTCTACCTGAAATTTTCATTTATATTTTATCCGATGCCGCATTTTAAAAGCGTTGACATTAAAAAAGATCAAGGTTTTTCGATTATATTACGTTCGAGAATTGTAGAGAACTTACCTTCGATCGTGGAAATTAATTGGTATAATTATAAAAACAATACCAACTTTCATTCGACTTCATAATTCGAATCAAAAGTTGACTTCGGCCGCCATTACGCTACATGTGACAGATCTTCTCATTGGTTCGAAAACTCGAAGCTCGTGTTACGTCATCGATATTTAATTTTAAATAAACACTTGCAAGTGTTACCGTATTATTTTGTCAAAATTTAAAGAATCTTCATTAATAATAATATTTCGAGTTTATATATTAACTTTGTTCAAAAAAATATTTTTATAAATTTGAATGGTCGAATCTAAACTATTCAAATTTACATTTATTTATAGATTGAGTGTCCGATTACTACTGTATTGTACCTGACATTCGAATTAGGTTAATAAATTAAACTCATATTAATAAATACTGTCATAATATAATAAATACACGAAAGAGGAACAATATACAACGAGGTATCGTTCTATTCGCGGAAGGCATTCGGATAACACTGAAAATAAAACCATTCTACGATAAAAGAAATTTTAAGTTAATCTTTGTGGATCTCGCTCTTTTTAATCGCCAAAAATAGTTTTATTAAATGAACTTCTATTTGCTTGCTGTGACAATTAAAATCACGACGGTATTGTAAGAGAAATGTTTAATTAACACATCAACGGCTGGATGTCTGCGACAGTATAGGCGCCACTCTGCTATTTTATTTAAAGATCCGGGTTCGAATCTCCACTTAAACGGTGAAAATCAGCCGGAATCGGCTTAAATTTCCACGATTCGTGTTGGTGACGGATTCCGTCATCCGGATGCTTCTAATTGCCTACTCAACTGAACTACGACAACACAGAAAAAGGCGAAAAGAGCAAGGTGTCTAAGATGGAATTTTAGAAGATATCGCAAAGCGTATTTCTATTTTCTGTATCTTGGGTATGCAATATTTTTAACTGTTAACTCCATTAAAACACATAGTAACAAATTAGAATTATAAAAATGAAAGTTTATTCAAATTAAATTTTTCTAAATAGATCTAATTTTGAAAGCGTATTGATTGTTTAAAGGTGAATTACACAGAAATACAGAATGGATAACGTTATAAAATTATAACACCAGATATGATTTGATGGAGAACTGCTATTTTTGATGTTAAAATAACGAAATTCGTTTCTTTCTTTTCTGTATCGGATATCGTTCTTATCTCTGTCTGATCTTATTTGGGCATATTTGTCTCCGTATTCGTATCCATCATTTTCGGAGTATTCCTCGGCCGAACCTGCGTCAATTTGATCAGTATCTGATGTATTATGAAAAAATGGTCTAATAAATTTGTTTTCGTATTTCATTTCTTGTGGTATTTCGTTTGTTTCAATATCAAAATCTTCCTTATCTAAATCTGAAAAAGTCACAGTACTTAAAGTTACTTTCTCATTAATCTTTACGCTGGTTGAAGATTTTATTTTTGTATTACCGTTTCTGTTAATTAATTTCAGGCAATTGTGTTTTACTAATTTTCCCGAAGGCCATGTTTTACCAATAATGTAAATATAATTTCTTTTAGTGGTGAACAGCAGTTCGGTTTCAGTTTGTTCTTTGGGACCAGGAATTGCAGAACAGTATGGAGGACACTGTTTATTTAATTTACTTATTTCTGATGGACCGTGCTCTGTCTTATTTTTGTATCTTGATGTCGTCACGTGTTCCATAGTTTTTTCATGAGGCCTTCTTGATTCAGTGAACGTAGTTTTTATGGTAGGAGTAGAAATGTAATATTAAATTGAGAACTTTTTGTATAAAATACGAATTATTTCAGTAGGAAGCTATATCAATCTATATCAACGGTTGCTTCGTCAAATCATTTTTACTTCATCAATTGCCATAGAAGACGATTTTTGGAAACTTTTTTCCCTCTTCAGTATGGCTCGTTGAAAAATGAGAAAAAAGTTCCCAAAACACGACTATGACAGTTGTTAAAATAAAGATAGTTTAATGTTGTGGACTTATGTTCTTCCTACAGAAATAATTCGTCACAATACAATGTGGCTCCAAAGCACGATAAAATGTAAATCTACCTTTTTGTGGTTGTTGGTATCAAAGTATTTCTGTAACCAATAGTACTAGATAAAGATTTTGTTGTTTCTGGTATTTTTTTCGTGACAAAATATTTCGAAGTTAATGCTTTAGTTGTAAAAAATTGCAATCGAGAGGATGTTTCTGTAGTAGGAATATATTTTTCTTTAGTTGCTTTACCCAATGGTGGTAAAGTACCTGAAAATATAATATAATTAAAATAATAATCTATAGCAATTTTAATGAGATAGATACTTTGTAACAAGAACAATGTATAGCATTTTCAGGCACTTTGCTACCGTTTACTAAAAATAGTAATAAAGTACCTGAAAATGCAATACATCGTTCTTGGTGCAGAGTCTTTAATTTTATTAAAAATAACAACACACGCATTATATATATGTATAACATTACCAGTGAATGGTCCTAAACCTCCTATGCCATCCGTTCCTTTATAACCTTCCATATTAATTTGATAATCTCGAAGATCATCTATAAATTAATTACAATAATTAAAATAATTTTTATCATTAATATCCTCAATTATATTTTATATTTTAACCACCCATTATTTCTGCTACAGTTTTCAAATGTTCGGGTAGAGGAGGATCTTCTTTATAATCAGGAGGAGCTGGTCTGTAAGCAGACTCTAATCCTTCATCGTACCAATATATACTGGCTAAATAATTTAAAAATTGTAATAATTTTAAATACTACATGTAATTCAATTTATTCAATTTTTGCAAGAATTTGATAATTAACACTTACTTTGCACGGGCTTCTTATAAAAATAACTATCACACAGACATATTAATGATGGTTTCTCTGCACACATCAACATACAATGAATTAACCAGCATTTTCTGTCAAAGGTATCACAATTTTTACCAGAAATATATTTAGGACACCTGCAAAACTGTGTTAAGATATTTATAGCAATAGTAAAATTAATTACGCCATATTGATTGAGAATGATAGAGAAATACCCCCATTATACTGCACACTCCTAACACACAGAACTTCCAAGAACGTTTATCAGTTGCGTTAAAATCAGGATAAACTTCGAAGTCAATGCAATTGTAAGCTGAAATGAAATGGTTAATCTATTACGTTTCATGCAAAATAGAAAGTATTATCCGCTACCCTTACCGTTTTGAATTCTTCTTAAAACAGCCACAGCTCTCATGAACATCAATGGAGAGAATGCTATCACTGGTTCAGTTAAATCATAACCGGCCTTACAGTCCATCACAATGCTAAGAGTATAAGCTAAATAATGTGACAATTCATCACTTTCGGATAAAGGTAAAAATATTGAAAAGAAGAGCAATGTATAACTCGTTATCAATGCCATGTATATCGTTTTTCACATTCAAAGCAAATGATCAACAATTGCGTTGTAACAATGAAGTATTAAATAATCACTAGGAAAACCAGCAGCAAGATAGCTGCTGGTTTTCCGTAAAATACATTGAATTTGCTGTTCTATTAGTTTTTTTAGATAAACGTGAGAGTTATTTTTATTGTCGGACCTACTATTAAAACTAGTTAAGTAACGCTGTATCAGCGTGTAGTCGGAACGACGCTGCTCGCACCTTTATTTTCTAGATTATGAGGGAAAAAAGAAACAAAGAATCATTCGTTCTCAACAATATATTTGGTTTCTATTAGATCATTTAAAGGTACAAATATAAGGTCAGAATAAGCCATTAATTAATTGCTATGCCAACGTCACGAAATTCTGTCTATCACTATGGGCCTTGAGCTTACAGATCGACTCGTAGCAATCTTCATTGTAACTCTTTCAAAATACTGAGTCAGTTATTATTTTCATTCGACTCAATGTAACATAGGTAAGACCGACAGATGTCTTTTTTTCCCCTATATCTATTTTAATTTTTGGAAGAATTAATCCCTGTGATTTACGTATAGTCATCGAGTATGCTAAGGTAACGGGAAACTACGAGATCGCAATATACTGCCATCGTTTGAAGAGCGTGTTATGGGGATTATTGGAAACAATTTACCATAGATGAAAGGTCCCCGATAGCTATCGAATTCCACTAAAATAAACAGAGGAAGAGCTGGAGGGCGAGCATTAGGAGCATATATAATGTAGCGTATAGTTCCTAATGAACTATTGACGAGACCTCCTTGCACCCATAAGTTGACTCTCGGCATGATTCTGGCATTAACTGAGAGATTCAAATACTTGGAGAGATCAAGAGCTGAGTCATCTTTGGACGAAAGCAGGGCAATATCTGGAGTGTTTTCAGATGCTATATAAGCAACAGGGTACCCAGTTGACTGCAAGTAGTCTTTGTTGCATTGTTTAACTTGCTCGTTTGTTGGATATAACCGTTTGCAACTGATCAAGCACATTTCTGGATAAATAGGCTTCATTTCTTGTCGTTAGAATGTTCAGATCTGTATCAGAGAAATCACCTGAAGCTAGATGTTGTAAGACATCTGTGAAGGAACTATCTGCGCTATTTTGTCTATGAGAATTACTAAGTTCAATGAACTTCTCAAAAGAATCAAATGCGAATGTAATGTAATGACCCAACAAGATAGGGACCTTGTTGGGACATTACGTTGTAAAAAACACTCGAGAAGAGAGGAGTATCTTTAACAGGAGGAAGCTGACGAAAATCATCAAACAAATAGACAAAGAATCCACCAAACGGCTCATCTTTCTCGAGGTATCTCCCTCAATCTTCTCTCGATCATGTAAAGCATTCTTGCACCAATCATTGACATTTCATCGATGATGATGAATTTGAGCGACTTCATCTCAGTCTGGAATCTCTGTGCAGCTTCTCCATTTAGAGATCGAAATTTCGTACTAACGATAGGAAGACGGAGAGAATGGATCGTAAGGCCATCAATATTGATCGCTGCTGCTCCACGTTTTAAAAAGAAAACTTTTTAAAACTTATTATTCTGTAAAGATTCTTTATATTTGTTGTTGTGTATCTAGTTGGCGATAACATTAACGTTTCAAAATTACTGTTTTAATGCTTGTCATATTTTCCGACCACTAGATGATACTTCTACACGTGTGTGCAGGAAGCGACTAACACTTGACTTCATGCATTCCTTGTGAACATTATAACTCTAGAATGAGTTGTCCGATCTTGATGAAATTTTCTAGGAGGACTCATCATCACTCAAGGATGAACTGATTAAAATTTCAACTCTCAAAAATGATCCATACTGAAAAAAAACGCTATCTCCAGTTCTACAAAAACGGATCATTTTTGAGAGTTGAAATTTTAATCATTTCATCCTTGAGTGACGATGAGTCGTCCTAGAAAATTTCATCAAGATCGGAAACTCATTCTAGAGTTATTTTGTTGACAAGGAATGCACGAAGTCAAGTATTAGTCGTCACTACGTTCCGACAATGAAGATATTTCTTTTCCAGTACATAGTAAATGATTAAAACTTTATAAATCGTTTTTATTTTACCTACATACAATTCATATCCTCCATCAATTTACATCATCTTGCCCCCGGGCCCATTGGCTGGCGATGCTCTTGTATACATGATATATTTGTGTTCAATGTGTTTTAAAAAGATTCGTGAGAATGAAAGTATCTCGGCGACGAATAAATTTCAGTATCTGCTCCACGTGGCCAGCACATTGATCGGGCAGGAACCCGCGATCCAAAAGCAACCCTCTGTTCGGTGGTTTTTCCTACTCGGCCGCAAATGACTCTCTTTAACTTGAACACTCATTTATAAAGTTGGTTTTGATGTTAGTATATGACTACTGAACATTTCCTTATCCGCAAAATCACTTAAGAAAGAAATAAATTCATTAAATTATTATAAATTATGATTGATTCGTACATAAACATGCAAACATTATGCCATCATACTGATATATTCAAATTTGAAAATTAATATTTCGATAATGAATTTCATCTTAAACTAATTAAATGAATTTAAGGAAATTTGTGATGATATAACTACGTATTATAAATGTTTCTGTAAAATAGATGCAAAATTGATATTCGAGTAATGCGGGTCGTAATGATTGCTTTCAATTTTTATATCAAAAGCAAGTGAATCTATAGGTATTTCGATCGATACATACTGTACA
This sequence comes from Centruroides vittatus, assembly GCF_030686945.1. Classification (NCBI taxonomy): domain Eukaryota; kingdom Metazoa; phylum Arthropoda; class Arachnida; order Scorpiones; family Buthidae; genus Centruroides; species Centruroides vittatus. Next base: position 1,430,985 of record NW_027122216.1, on the reverse strand, counting down.
GTACATCTGTGGCAGTCTGCACGAGACAAGATGGAGGAAACTGCTTATATTGTCTTTTCAATCAGATATTTTCTTTGTCTTTATATTTTATGATATTGTCTTCGAAAGATGCGTATGCCGTCAACTGTCATCAGGCAAGAACCCTCGTCATCCAGCAAAATAAATTCGTATTTATTCATGCCAATTTTGTGCAATCAATGATAATAAACCATATTTTTACGCTTGCTATCGAATATTTTGGGACCGAAGATAACGTCATCCTCTGCAGCCCGATTATCAATACAGTAGAAAAAGATAATGCACATATTTTGACTGGAATCTTCTTTTGTATATCATTTGGTTCCTTCCTGATAATCCAAAACGGCAGAAAACAAAAATTGTCTCTTAATCTTAACCTATCCGAATACGAAGAACAGAAACAAAATCAAAGCTTCTATCGACGTTTCAGTCATTTCTTCATTGCGATCTTCTATTCCTTCGTGCTATTCTTGGTGACTTTCGTCACTTCTATTGTCATTTTGATGAGAGTAGAAATGGAATCAATTAATTTTACAGCTATCATTTTGTTCTGTCAATTCAAAATTAGCTCCATGTGTAAATCGACATTATTGATGTTGGTGGACCACAAACATATTTAGTATCCGTGTACTTCAGAGATTCAACGCTTTATCTGTACAACTACAACTACAAAATAAAATTCAAAATGGCGACACTCTCTACAAACAGGCAATGCGAGATTTGCGCATGCGTTGCTCGTTGGGAAGTTGGAAATGCCACGGGGGTACGCTAATGAAACAAGGTTGAAAACCGCTGATGTAGACTAATTACTGTCATTTTATTTTAATAGCTCAAAATTACCGAGCTTCATTTATCAGTTCACGCCTATTTTATAGTAATCATTAAAATATCCAATTTATTTTATGGTACATGAAAATATATCTGTGGAATTTACGGTATAAGAAGGTCATCTTTCTCTTAGAGTGTTCCTTCAAAAGGGGACTTGGCACGTGGGTGGCCACAGACTGTTAATATTGTAAAATTTTGACTAATAAGAAAAATAATCAAATAGAATATAGATGTAAAAGTAAACACTGCATTTCAAATTGTTAATTAAATAATATTAAATAATTAATGGCGGAGATATTGATTTTGTAGGTGAGTGGCACCACGAAGACTGTATTTTAATTGTACAAATTAAATTTATGCCATTTTATGAAGTAGGAAAAAACAACATTGTGTAGAATTTTTTATCTTTGTCATATCAAAGAATGACAATTTTTTTTTTAAATAAAATAAAATAGTTTTTAATTGTACAAGACAGAGCATCGTTAAGTCTTTAGATCAATTTTCACGATTATTTAAATTGGATCTCATTGATACAGAAAAACAAATCTATATTTTGCACAATTAAACTATTTACTCGATTATAATGTTAATTAATAATACAATTTACATAATTGTTGAGAATTTAATTGTTGATGCGATTTCGCTGCGAATAGTTACGATGAAGAATTTCTTCGTTTTTATTATTTTATTCGCATTTTTTCAAATTGGAGTTGATGCCAAAGGCATATTTTTAACCGGAAGAAGAAATAAACAGAAAGCAACGAATGAAAAACGTGTTAAAGGCGAGTTTCTTGTAATGAATAGTACTAAGAATTCAGAATCGAATAAGCCCCAAGACCAGTCCCAATTACAGGACTGGGGAAAGACCTATCTTCGCGTATTATACTACGTCATTGCAATCGAGGGAGTGATTTTAACAACGTGCGCTCTCGTCTACGTAATAACAAAATGTATTGGATCCTGCCAACGGCGTCTGGAGACGTGGGTGCGCGACGTTACATCGGCACACATCAATCGAGAAAAATTGAAGAGGTCACAATCTGAAAATATCGACGCATACAAACTTCTGTCGATGAATGAAGACAAATTTCCCATTCACGATAAAGATGACGCTCGAGTAATTTACTTAACACAACCAATGTTATCGCAAGATTACGAGACGAAAGAAAAATTGGAGAAACAAGTGGATACGAAAGATACTCCCACTTCGGACTATCCTATCAACTCAAACGTTTATTCAGATAATAGGAAGAAAGAGGAAGGAGCCAAATCGAAAATGCTCAATTTACTATCCTCTTTAAAGAAACTATCGATACCGGATTTGAAACAACAATCTGAACGTTTGTCTTTGTTCAGAAACAGGAAGAAATATGAACGTATTCCAACTTGTGATTACGAGAAGAACGAGTCCACAGATGAGTTACCATCGTCTTTCACGGATTACTTCGAAGAGAATCTTGTGGACAAGTCGAATATGTCGGACTATTACCGGAATATGATGAAGATGAAGCAGTCGAGAAGAGCATAGTGCTAAAGATTGCACGTCCTACATGAATGAACTTTACAAAGTTTTATCCGAGAAGAGCGTAGTAGGAATGCGTGTGGATGAAACTTTAGGGAACTCGAAGAGTAACAAAATTGACAAAAGTTCTGATAAAGTTAGACTGGATACACTTCGAATTCCCGTGCGTAGGTGTTTTCTTAAAGAGGAAGACGAAGCAATTGAATCATTTCTGAAATCAATCTCGGAAGATTCTGCAAAGCTAATTGATGAAGATGCTTCTTCTGCCGAAGAAAATATTTTATAAACGTTAATTTCTTCTGTATGAAATATCGTTTAAAAATAAACTATTTTAAAAGTTATCAAAAATTTTAGTATTTGCTTAATTCTGTTTTCCGTTAATAGGACTAATGCACATACACACTGCAGTAGGCTCCACGAAGAGGTCATGTCAAACCCCTACTATCAACGGTCTTAGGTCCGTTACTTCTTCTCTCGGTGGTGCGGTTGATCAGTCAGACGATCATAAAGTTTGATTCAAAATATATACATTTAATCTTCAAACACAATATATATGTTACCGGCAAAACCCGATTTTACGCCAAACTAGTTTAGAATTGTTATTCAAGTATATTAATGGTTAAAATAAAATTAAAAGGCAATGAATTAGATGAACAATATTTATTCAAACATAGTCTACTTAATGATTATAGTAATTTATTAGATAGGTTAGGTTAGGTTAGAACGCGCGTCCCCACTGTTTCCTGTCTTCCGATTGCTGGAATCGGAGACGAGCCGCCACCGGGGACGCACGTTCTAACCTAACCTATTCTAATAATTTGGTTGCTAATAATTATGGTAATTTATTACAATAGGTTTTTTTTAAAACTCTTTCCGCCCTGTGGGCACTAAGAGGGCCTCTTTTAGTAGGCCCATTATGTGTTCGGCCAGGCCCACGAATGGAGCTACCGGGTGGTGAGAGACGGGGCCCGACATATCCGAACGGACCCCCCCCAAAAATTCCTTGGGATTATTCGACCCGTTCGGATTCGATCCCGGGTCCCCCAGAGCGGTAGCCTCTGGGGGACCTTGACCGCTCGGCCATCCGGCTGTCTTGTATTACAATAGGTTAGGTTAGGTGAGAACGCACATCTCCACTGTTCCCTGTCCTCTGATTGCTGGAATAGGAGACGAGCCGCCAGTTTCGATACCTACGTAACATTAACCCCGTTTCTTTTATAATTATTTATTCAAACATAGTGTACTTATTGTTCTTCTAATTGATTGCCTTTTAATTTTATTTTAACCATTAATATACTTGAATATTAATTCTGAACTAGTTTGGCCTGACACGCTTACGCCAAACTAGTTTGGCGTAAAATCGGGTTTTGCCGGTAACATATACAACGGTACACAAAGAAATTTTCGCGACGTGTTGTAGATGCACGTGTTCACCAGGAGAATCAGTACAAAAAACACTTTCCCGCCAGAGTTCAGCGAATGTTGCCAGTCCTCGCGTTATTTCATTTATTTTATCGCTCAGTGTTCGCATTTTATCGCTTAGTATTGTCATGCTAACCACATCATAGGCAGGAGCACCTCCAATGGTGTGATCAATGACGGACCTGGATGCAGGAATGGCATCACATCGTCTTTTCAGACGAATCATGCTTCTGTTTAGAGCACCACGATGGCCGCGTCCATTTGGCGGCATCATGGAGAACGCACATTGCCAGCATGCATTCGACATCGTCATACTGACCCATCATCTGGAGTGATAGTATGGGGTGCCATTGGATACACCTCTCGATCACTTTTTGTTTGCATTCCCAGCACTTTGAACAGCAGCCGTTACATTTGTGACGTGGCTCTGACATTTCGAGGCCTCCGTAACGCTACGTTTCAGCAGGACAATGCACGACCACAGGCTGTGTTGTCTGTATTGTATTGTCTGCCTGTATTGTCCTGACCTTCCTTGATACTGAACACGTTCGACTGTTGCCCTGGCCAGCACGTTCTCCCGATCTCTCACCAATTGAAAACGTCTGGTCCATGACCTGTGGCATAGTGTTGAAGCTGCATGGACTGCTGTACCCGTACTTGCCATCCAATCTCTGTTCGACTCCATGCCCAGGCGGATAAGTGCTGTTATTGCTGCCAGAGGTGACTGCTCTGGTTATTTTCTCAAGATCTATACCTCCAAATTTCCTAAAAAAATTAATTACTTGTTCTTCCCACTGTAATGTACGTGTCTAATAAATATCATTCTGCTTTTTGCATTCCTTCCTGGTGTAGCAATTTTAATGGCCAGTAGTGTATATTATTTAATCCAATAAGTAAAATGTACAACTTTTAGATATGAGTATACAGTATACTCTATTTTGTTACCAATAGATGGGCAGTACTTAACAAATAATGTATTTAGTGTTTAATTACCGAACAGGCTGACAAGGCTATAGCCTAAGGCAGACCATTTTTTTTTATTTAACTTTTTTTTGTTGAAAAATATTTTGATGATAAAGTGTTGCAAAAACAACCTCTACAACTAATTCCACTAAAGTTGTGTAATTTCCCTTATTACAAAAATTACAATAGAAAAAAATTACATTAGGGCAATATTTTTGTAGATGGATGCACAAAAATGTCAGCAGCCAGCCTAACATTAAACGCTAAATTAGGCACTGAATGTAATTAAACTAATAGTTAACCACAATGTAGTTAATTAGCTAAACTAATAGTTAACTTTGTGCCAACATGTTTGTATGTTTATGCTACTATTCATTTTAATTTTTCGAAAATATTCAATAGTTGAGCTGAAGCGCAAACTTTTCGGCAATGTAATTTGAATGACAAGGATTGTCCAGATGTTTTTTCCCTTGCGGCGGGCACAAACTACTCATCCTTAGTGGGAAACTTAAAATACTTTTCAACATATTGCTCGTAAATGGTTCCTTTCACTTTTCTGGACTTGAAAATTTTGTTATTGAAAGTCACTGTAGAGGTTTCAGGGCATTTATTAACATTTTTGGTTTGCTTGTATACTGATATTTTGTTCTATTTATTCGTATTTTGATTAAAATTAAAAAGATTTTCTTAAAGAAATAAAAGTTAAATGATAAAGGTGAAGTGAAATCAAATCACTTCAGTTTAATACAAACTTATTTTAGCACCTATCATAAGAGAATATTCAATATATATTAAAAATTATGTATTTTTTTTTTACTTAAAAATGACAATTAGCAATATATTATGAAACAATTGTCAAAAGACAGTGACAGCTACATTATCCTTCTATATGTAGAACATATTCTACAATTATTGTCCTTATATTTCCACCCAGTGAAATGTTAAATTTCTTCATTTGAATTACTGGTCAAATCCAAATGATATAAATAATGAGCAAGGAAAAATTAAGATGTAGAGTTAATATACTTAAAGAAATTTATCGTTATTGTGAACAGAAATCTTAAATAATAAAGAATAAAATTATTTACATTAAATTCAAGACATTAATATATTCATACTGTTTTGCATTTTAAGTGTGACTGCTAGAAAAGTAGTTTCTTCCATGTATGATCTTGTCATGTCTTATGATTGAAATAATAAATTCTATCAGAAAATCTTATGGTTTACTATACCAATGAGAGAAACAAATGTTCTATAATTACAAATAGAATTGATGTTTTATATAAGAAATTCAGGAATGTTTCTATTATAGAAAAAAAATCTGTCATTGTTAATGTAAAATTGCAGTGATATAAATGACAGCAATTGCATTATTGAATCAACTCTTATCTAAACCAGTGGTTCTCAACCTTTCTGAAGCTGTGGAACATCATTTGTACGCTTTATTATGTGAAGCATTAGCATTGATATTCAAAAATTGATAAGCAATTCTATGTTTACTATTCCCAGGAAACAATGAAGTAATAAACTAATAAACTTTATTCTATAGAATGAATAAATTGGCAATAAAACTCAACCATTTTTTTGTGGAACACTCGAGGCAGCTTTGCAGATTACTAGTTAAGAACTGCCGATCTAAACATTAGAATTATGATGAAATATACTGTAGTCAATTTTTAGGAAGTCAGTTATGTTAAATTAAGAGTTATTTAGGCATGAAAAAAATAACCATATTCCTTCATAACTGTCCTAACAATGTTACATGGCAGAGTTATCTTTATTTAGAGGCTCTCTTCCGTCTCTACATGCAAACAGTGGTCTAAAAACCTCTCTGTTGTTGGTACAATTTAAAATTACATTTATTATAAATAAACCTGGATGATAAATTCTTACAAAATTAACATGGAAAAGAAACAAAGGTCTTCACAACTGCCTTTGTAATGTCAGAGGACTTTTTAGACATGTTTGGTAAGAAATGAGAGCTTCAAAGTGAAAGTCAACTCTAACATATAATATTATTGTTCCTGTGGTGTTAGAAAGATAATCGTGAAGATCCTCATGCTTTTTCCAAATTTGAATTTAATTGACATATTGCTTAAGCATAAAAAAAAAAAATATATCTCAATCTTGTTTCATTTCTTCCATGCTTAAGAATGGAAAAAGATTCTATAACAAATTATTTTAACAAGCAAGTCACACTTGTTTAACTATATCTCAAAAAAGCCCAATATTGAAGAATTTCCTTTTATTTCTTATCAAATTTGTAATCAGAAATATTGCAAGTTTTTTTAAAGTAAAAACATCAAGGTAATGCAAAAAGCATGTAGCTGAAATATCAGTCTATGTATGTATTTAATCATAATCAGAAAGTTTTAAAATACCTAGCATATTATCAAATCTTATTTTTACAAAGACTAATGCTGAAAAAGAGTACATGATTTTGTTGCCTTATTGATAGATCAACTTTCTACTATTAAATTCTCAGAAAATAAATTATTGCAATTTCTCAGCATATGAATTATAAGATGTAAAACTTGATAACATCATTTTTTATTAATTTCAAAAATATTTTGATTATAGGTAATAAAATGAGTATTCAGTCCTTACACAAGATCATCGTGTATTTTTTAATATTGAGTTGTAAAAATTTTTTAATTTTTTAACTTCTTGTACTGAAAATATGAAATTTATAAGAATATAACGACTGAAAATATAACATATTTTCTATTAATGCTATATTTTGCTTTTAAAAAGTATTAGTAATTAATTGCATTAATTTCAGGCTTTCTGTAAATTAAACTATTCTGAGGAAAAATATTAATACCAAATCATTTTATCATCATAAAAGAATTTACAGATTGTGTAATAGTTATGTTTATTATATAAAGTAAATTTTTTTTATAGTATGTAATTTCTCATTCTTTTTAAGTTTTATTTTCAAATTTTAGGTAAAATTATGATATTTTTCCCATAAGAAAATTTCTAACAAAGGTAAAATTTCAAAATTAATGTAATTATTCAAAGTAATTTAAATCCATATGAAGGGTCATATCACAATTTAGGTATCTGTATGAATAATAATAATATGGAATATTTTATGGAAGTTTTCTTGAAATTTTATAATTGATTTTATAAAAAACTATTTTCCATTTAAAAATTTTTTCATCTTTTAAAATTCACTTTATAAAATAATTTTTATTTAGAATATACTAAATTTTTGTTAAAGTCAATTTTTATTTATCTAGATAACTTTATAATGATGCTGCACAGCAGCACAAATAATTCTCATATTTACTAGCTACTGTTGCTAGCTGCCATATTCATATTCTAGTAATATGTATGCAAATTTTTCAAAATATGACAAACTGAATTTATTATTACTATTAAAGCTATTATTGACTGAGGTTCAAGAACTGTAAATAGTAAATACAAAACATCTTTTATAAATACAAGTAGATATTGCTGTGGCACATTTTGTATTAAATTTTCTAAAAAATTAAAATATTGTAATTCTAACAAATGTGACCAATATGGTTATTATATTATTTAAAACAACAAACTATATAGATGGTAGCCCAAATCTGTCACTGAGATAACTTATCAAATTTACAAAATTGTTGTTTCAAAAATTTGTTCTTTGCTGTTAAATGATGTGAATTTATATGTATGAGATTAGCAGTCAGCAAACATGAGAACTAAAATTTCACAACACTAGCATCTTGAAAAATGCAGAAATGACTTACTATTTTGAAAGAAAAAATATATAATAATATATATTTTCCCCCCTTAAGCTGTACACTCATACACACTTTTTGACACTGTACATTCTATGAGAAATTCACAATTTAACTTCAAAATATAAACTTGTAAAAGGAAGAAGCCATTCTGAGAGTTCATATATGCTCTTCTAAATAAGAAGAGTTTGCTATTTACATTCTTATGAGGCACACATTAATTAAATATCTCCACAACAAAGTTTTTATAGAGATACTGCACAAATGCCTTATTATATAATTCATTTGTTGGTGTTGGTGATTACCATGCTGTTGGCAAAAAATCTTGGAGTAAACTGCAGAAAAACCAACTGGAAAAGTTATGTGCCGACTACTTATTGGGTGGCCGCTTAATCGTTTTACTTATTTGTTCTTCTTCTACTAGTTGTTGTCTGAACGAAGTCACTTTTTCTACAATAATAATAATTATTATTGAAAAATCATTCTATAAATCAATAAATAAATTGAACTTACTTTCTACTAACCTTTAAATTTTGATAGTATTTCCAATTTTTCAGCTAAAACATCTTCCAGTTGTTGAGCATAAGCTTTAAAATTATTTTAAAAATTATAAAAACAATAATAATAATAATAGTAATAGTAAAATAGAAATAAATTAATATTTACCATCAACATCATAATCAACTTCATTAGACATTGCAAGAAGACTACTATCTATATCTAACCATTTCTGGGATGACTGAAACAGTAAAACAAATTTAAATTTAATCACAGTAGAAAATTTAATATGAACACAAAAAGAATTTATAGGTAACTGATAACTGAAAGTCATTAAATTATTTACATAATAAACCACCTAAAATAACATCAATAAATAATTTTTAATATTTCAAAATAAATTTATGTGAATAATTTCTATTCTCTTTTTATGCTAAAAACTTATTTTTTGCAGATAAGCCTGAAAATATTTGATCTATACAATGATAATCTTAAAAAATAATACAAATATGATGTGTTATGGTATGTTGACAAACCCTAAAAAAACAAATCAAACTTGAATAAAAATGGTTTGCATGTCATTTTTGTCTTTAGGATATAGAGCCAGAATTTCAATGTCATAAGAACAAGAGAAGATAAAACATTGTTCCAAAAACACCTGAAAGTAGTAAACATATGATCCTGTCCATCAAGTTCTAAATTTCATTTTAATAACTTTCGATGCATTATGCTTGCACCTTTCTTTTCTTTTTAATTATATTTCTGTATCTTGTTACTGTTCTCTAACTTGAAAAAAAATTACAGAAACACACATTAGATATTCTTAATTTAACATCAAATCATATGTATTATAAATCTTTCATTACTTTTGTAATTCATAGTAAATTAATCAAACCTGGAACAATTTATCATATACGAATTGATGAAATTAAACCTGTCTGGTGCCATGTTATGTGGTCCGGCACAGGGGGGGATGTCACATATGGTGTGATAAGCACACACCAGTGAACAAGCAGGGAAAAGTTCAGTCATCTCACATGTTTTATTTTTGGCATAGGGTAGTGAAAATATGGCCAGTTATTTGGAATCCGCCCAAGGTCAAAACATGGTGCCACCACTTTGAGCCGACCAGTAAACAAACGAGCATGCAATGGAAACATCCTGGCTCACCAACACAAAAAATTTTAAGTCACAGGCCTCTCTGCCTGTAAGGTTATGACGACTGCATTTTTTGACATTGCAGAGCCTTGGCTGGTATACTTTAAAGATCCTCACATGAGCATCAATGTCAACATTGGAAAGTTGCATAAAGCCATAAAGAATAAGTAACAAGACATACTATCACATAGTGTGATTTTGTTGCACAACAATGCTCAACCACATGTTGTAAACACTGATTTCTTGTTTGTGAACAAGTTGAATCATTTCAACTGTTTCTAATCCACTTTTCCCTAACAGAAAACAAAATTTTACAGCAGTGCATTGCTCTTTAAAAACTGACATCACATTTTCAACAAAAACAAAAAACAGTTCTCACAAAAAAATCACTGTAGGCCATAGGCCAACAAGTCTTCACATACCAATGCCGCTTTCCATACTGATTCTGGAGGATTCCGTCTACTGATATCTAGCAGCAGATATGCATACTACAAACCTCTTGCCCTCCACAAAATTATTCCCATTATTTTTGGGTTCCCCATGTATATGTCACAGGGATATGATAAAAGTGGGGATTTGGTCAAATCCCTAAGAACAATGATCAATTTACTGAAGATGTTAAAATGACAATTCTATAGTGTCATTTCCCTAAAAAAATAAGTGATTTGATCAAATACCTGTACTATTTTAGTGAAAAGATAAAATAAACATGCAATATGTGGAAATAATGTAAAAGAAGGATATGGATCGAAAATTTTATGCTACTTATGCCAAAAAGAAAAGAAAATTATAGATCAGAGGGAACATGCCACAAAATACCTAAAAATATCAGCTGAAAAAAATGGAAGATTTTTCATTGAAAAAATTTAAGGACATGTTAGTGAATTCCACAGTTTTTGGTTGATGTACCTAAGGTAGATAGAAGTCCATTAGATGGAAATAATATTACGGAGATAGTATTAGATAAAAAAATGGTTTATACCAAATTGGTAGTTCAGCTAGCATTATAAAAGATTGGCTTCCTAGGAACGCTCTTCAAATAGCTACAACCACATTTACCGAAACCGTCCCACCAATACAGCTAAGTTTGCGAGAAATTGCTAAAAAATTATCTTTATTCGGAGGTCAAGGGTTTAAGAAATGGTCTTGTGAAAAATCCAAGGTACAATGCAAAACAAATATATGTGCCTTTAAAAAAAATAACGTCCTCTGTAACTCCAGGTGCCACAAATCTACATCATGTTTCAATAAAAATAAATCTTGGCGTTATCTCTATCTTTTCATATAAGTACTTCTTACTTTGTTGATTCATTTTTTTGTCATTTCACGAAACCAGTTTAGAGATTTGATCAAATCACTTCATTTAATTAGGGAAATGTCAATATCAAACCTTTATTTTAACATCTTCAGTAAATTGATCATCTCCCTTAGGGATTTGACCAAATCCCCACTTGTATCATATCCCCGCAACATATACATACATAATTCAATTCATACAATTCCAATTGAATGTCATTTTGAAAAATCAGAAGAATGTAAAGGTATTTTGTCATTGAATGTATGCTTGAAATTAACATAAAAATTGTTTCATGCTAATTTCACTCACTTTCATGCAGTATTTGAAACAAATTTACTAGTTAACTAACTATAAAAACACTAGCTATTCCTGTTATGTGCAGAAAATTAAAAAATTTATTTAACTTAACAAAATGCAAGTTGATTTCTTTTACTGTATACTTTTAAAAATCTTATCGTTGATGTCAATTATAAATTAAAAGTTTAAAAAAATATATAAATGCTTCAATTATTGATTTATATGAAAAATTAATTTACCTCAATCACATTCTTATGCAAGTCTAAAAGTTCTTCTTCAACTTCCTGAAGGTGAGAAATTGCTTCATGGAATGTGTACATATCAGCAGATAATTCACCTTCCTAAAAGATATAAATTAATAATAATATATATTTAACTTTTAACCTAAATATTTTTAATAATAGCAGTAAAAAAAAACTATAAATTCTAATTCTAACAGTACTAATAAAAAATTACATTGGATGATCGCAGGAGAGCAAGATCGTCATTTTGAATATTCATGTCCTCTTCACCATTAGGAGAGGATTTCATTTCAGGATTCTCAGCACCAAGTTCTTTAACTCTAAAAAATTTAAAATTTATATCATTTAATATTTTATTATAGTGACTTAATTTAAAAAAAACCTAAAACCTCTTTTCAGTTATTGAGTTAAGATTTGATGTAACCTAGTAAATATGTTTGCATCTTGGAAATCACAATTTAATAAATACATTTCTAAATTAAATTACAAATGAGGTGACAAAGACTAATGTTTGACATTCCATTCTTCATTTAAAATTAATTTTGTTTAGTCAGTATCATTATTAAATTTTAAGACATATATGAAGAATATAGATTAATATGTAATTACAATGTAAGTTTCATGTCAGCACTAGAGCTAGGACATCTAGGCACTAGAAATCATCAATATACCGTATATATTTTTTTATAACTATTCATATGATTTTCAAATGCTAGATATCCTAGCTCTAGTAATCAAATGCTTCTCTCATCATATCAAGAATATAATTTACATCAAATCTTATAAATCTGTAGAACTGTAATGATTCTCTCAGTAGCAAAATTAAAAGAATTACATTTTTGATATCATCTTGTTAATGTTTCTGGCTAATTTTATACTTACACACACAGGAATCAATAAATAATATATCCTCAGTAGAAAAAATTATATTTAGTTGAAGTTATAAATTTTTCATTGCCTTTAAATTGACTAACATAGTATAATTCTAGGAATTTTTTAAAGCTACCTTGTATGTATATACATATATACATACAAGGTAGCTAAGCCTACCCTAAAATACAAGGTACAAGCCTAAAATATATATATATTTTAGGTTCAAAGATCAAAATTGCTCATTGAGCAGAAAAAACAACCACAATGTGTTGTGGCTAATTCAAAAACAGCTATGACACATTGTAATTGTTTTGAGTTAGCCACAAAATGAAATTCATGCCGTGGCTTTCATGATATTTGACCACGACGTGTTGTGGTGATTAAGAAAAGCCATGATGTGTTTAGCTGATGCAACCACGACAGAGGATCACGCACAGTGGTTTATAACTTTAAAATACGGATTCTAGCCTCAAAACATTTTTATTTACAATTTTTAAATGCCAAACAACATTAGTTCTATAAGTTTTCCTAGAAATTTAATTTTCATACTTAAAAAAATTTTTTTTAAAATGTATGGAGGAAAATAAATGTGTATTTTTTGCTAAAAAGTGCTAAAGGTTTAACTACTTGTAGGTGCTTGATATACTATACATGATAAAATAAAAATCAGCTGCTTAAAGTTAAAAACCACTGTGCGATGGATTTATTATGGTTAAAGCCACCACACGTTCTGGATGTTAACTAATAACGAGGTAATAAGAAAATAAAACTTCCTTTTTCATTATGATTTATTTATCTTCAATCATCTTATATAAGAAGGTAACAAAATTGTTCATCACACACAGAAATGTAACTTTGTGACTTTTCAACATTTAATCATTCAGGAAAATCTGTCGCGGTGCTTGACATATCAATGTTTTCTAAACTAATTTACTAAAGATAATTACTTTGTCAGGAACTTTTGTTAATAAATCAGTCATTTTTATGAGAACCGAGGATGTTGCCAATTTTTGCCAATTGTTTTCAAAGAGATTATTGACAAAAACTGAGGTATCACTGTACAGTGTACACCCATGTACCTAACATTAATCTGCATTATTTCTTTAACTTCTGTTGTCATATCCTAAAACCCTCCAGTTATAGGGAAAAACAAAATGGTTTCAGGCTAAAACTTTTTTCAGCAAAACTTGTGGTACAATGAGTAATAAGACCACAGAACACAGGGTAGTTTTACCCTAAATATAAGACTACTGAAACATTACTCTGAGAGGTTGAAATTACTCTAGAAAATGGTAATTACCCTAAAAACAGCACCATTGGTCAAGAATGAACACAATACAAACTCCGCAAGTGCTTGCAATGCACTCATTGACAAGTTACAACCTATCCTTTGTATCGTGGTGGCATCAGCTAACGTTCAGAATGCATTATGGCTTTTCTTAATCACCACAATGTGTCATGGTCAAATATCATAAAAGCCACGACATGAATTTTGCTTTGTGGTCGTTTTGAGTTAGCCACAACATGTTGTGGCCATTTTTACAAATGCTACGATGCGAAGTTCACTTTGTGGTTATTTTTACAGACAGCCACAAAGCAAAATTTGCGTCATGGCCGTTTTGAATTAACCATTAGCCACAATGCATTGTGGTCTTTTTTTCACTCAATGAGCAATTTCGGTCTTTGAGCCTAACACACACATATATAATATATATTACATAATTCTTACTTAAAAAAATTACCTGTCAGCATATCTTAAAGTATTCAAAGAATGTTCACAAGAGTTCATTCCAGGTGAAATCATAGCAATCTGAAAAATAATTTTAAAATAATGAATATCAATATTGTTTCAGATTAATTTCCATAAATTAAAAAATTATTTTTCAAATCTTTTTAATTTATGGAAAATAGTTATTAAGCATATATATTTTTATTAATAATATTTTTAGTAAATTCAGTTTTAAGTTATAAAATATAGTACAAGAATATTTGATTAATTAATAATCATTTTTAATAGATGTATGACAATATAATCAGACATCAATTAAAAACTTCCCTAACAAACTTACAATCTGATTTTTATTTCTAGTATGGGCATTGTAACTTCAATAGGAGTAGAACCATTATTTTCAAATTGCATTTTTGTCCTAATAAACAAAATTAATTTCTAAATAAAAAAGAAAGGTTAATTATTAACTAATTATATTTGAAACCATTCAAATTTTGCAGCAATACATTTTTCCTTAAGCCAATACAGAGATGAAATTAATCTTCTTAAAATATTGCAAAAGTTAGAAAGTTTTTAACTTTTTAAATTATAAAAATTTGCATATTATAATTTTAGGTAAGTATTCATAGGCAAAAAAAAGTTAAACTTCATAAGAAAAATCATATTAATAAAAGTTTGGTGCACTGTGAAAGTACTTCTTCACCTTTTATAAATTTTTCTTTCACACATTGCATCTTTCAAATGACCAAATTGAAATCAATCTGATAGTCAAACACCAATTTGTTCCTTGTTAAATTATAATCATTTTTATAATTAAAAATAATTTTTTACAAAAACCTAACTATTTGTATTACATGCAAATAAGATTGTAAATTTGGCTTTTCTCTTTTAGCACAGTGAAAGAAACAAAACAATTTGGATATAAATCTTTTTTCTTCAGATTCATATAAGGCCAAGCATTTGTGTGCAAGAATAATTTTCATGTGGTACAAGAACAAGTATCAATATGAAAAAATAAATTCAGCTTATTACGTATAGTGCAACCCAAATTTACAACCACATATTGTTACTAAAAACTTGTAAATAGCGATGAGCAGATCCATTATTTCTTATAGTCAAAATTTATGCCTTGTTGTTCTAGTATAATTCAATTATTCATCTTCCTCAAGTAGCATTAAAAATCATCTATTTACCAGTGGCGTGCCGTGACATTTGATGACAGGGAAGCTGTGTTTCTGTAAGAAGCCGACTTCCAGGGGCAATCAGTTAATTGCGCGTCAGTGATGGTCTAGGGCAGTGGTTCTTAACCTTTTTATACTTGCGGCTCACCAAATATTTCATAATTTTTTTGTGATCCCCATTTTTTAATAATAATTTATATTTGATAATTTGATAACTTATCTATAATAAATTGATTTTTTTATTATTGCTTTATTTTTTATATAATAAATGTAAATCATAAAACTCATTAATTTTTAACAGAAAATAAAATAAAAAACATGTCGATAAATCGATCCAATGTCGATGCTAAAACTAAACTAAAACTAAAACGCCCATTTGTCGTAAGGATTTTGCATATCTTTTGCAAAAATATTTAAATTTTCAAAGCCTACTATTTTTCCTAATTATTTTTAAAATTCCAAGCATTAATAGTTTCTTAAAATTGCTTTGGAATAAAAGAAGTAAATACTGCGGTGTAAGTAGCATATTTACATTTATTTCTTCTGTACTAACAAAGTTGTATGTAGGAAGAAATACAAAATAAATAAATAAAAACTAAATAGGAAAACTTTATCTTTCTTATTTCACTTTTCAATACGATATTCGGATTATACATCAATTTTCTTTTTATTATATTCTGAAGGAAATTTTGCATAATTTGGCGGCCCCCGGCAAACTTCTTATGGACCCCCAGGGGCCGCGGCCCCCTGTTAAGAATCACTGGTCTAGGGTCCATTCGTATTCATTTGTTCGATAAGCCAGTAAAAACTGTAGACTTCTCTAAATGTATTTTTAATATCACAATTACATTCTGAATCGCTAGCCACGATATAAAAGCTAAAATTAAAAATAAATTATAAAAACTTACTCGGTGAAATAAAATGTGCGGTGAATATACATACCTGGTACAATGTATTGTTTGATTGTATTAATATACTTTTAAAGAAAATTATAATTAAAATATAGCTTTGTAAAGAAATGTACATAAAAATAACATAAAATATTCTTTACTTTTTAAATTTTAAAACAATCCACTTAGTCAAATATCTTGATATGAGTAGCTAATGAATGGAACTAGTGACGGTCCAGGTAGGTGTGTAGTGAGTGTGTGCGTGCCGAATCCTGAGGGTGCCGATACCGGTCAATGTCAAATGCCTCTTTTGTCGCATCACTAGTATATCTCAAAGGACGCCACAGGGCTGTTGTAAATTTTAAACGTTTCTCACCGTAGCTGTAAAAATCTAACTATGTTAAACTTAATAGTCATTCGTTTTCTAACTAATTCGTTTTAATACCAGGTGTACACGGAAATCAGTTTCCCACTGTACTGAGCGAGTGATTGGTTCTGTTAAGCTTTTGTTGAAGTAAAATTCTGGCTCTTTCAACAGGGTTTTATTTATGTCCCCATTCCCTAATCTCTTAATTATTTAGTCACTTCTTAAGTAGAAATAAGTCGAAACCAGTTACTTTGTACCTGAATATCTGTAGTCTTGGGAAAACAGTGGAAAGACAAATTTTTATGACAATGGATATATAAATCGTAAATTTAAGGAAAATAAATTCTAGAGCTTTTTGTTTTGTACCATTGTATGTACTGTACATCTCATTCATTAAATTTGGTTGTAAATGATGCTGCCAAAGTAACAGTTAATTTTTAACACTGTACTAGAATTGTACACGTTTTTTCTGCATCTCCTTACAGATGGGACATACTAAATCGTAATATCACCGGTTTAACATTGAAATCCGTAAGTAATATAAGATGGGAGAGCGGAATAAATGCAGAATAAGTATATCAAATATTTTAATGGAATTTTTTTAAACTCCTGTCAACTATACAGAACTATCATAAAAACGTGCCAGTAAACTCCTATCGGTTGGGTTGTTATAAATCTAGTCTAGGATGGGCAACCCTTTTTATAACGTGGGCCAGAATAAATTTTACATTTTTTCCGCACCGTAGTAGTTAATTGACGCCTTCTTGTGACTCGTAATTTTTTTAGTCTGCAAATATGAAATAAATAAATAAAAAGTTAATTACTACATTTATTTCTCTTATCGTTTTCGAAAATTACAAAGAATTGGAAAAATAACTATTAATTAGTTATTTTTCCAATTTAATAATCTATTAAAGATCTTGCGGGCCAGATAGAAACTTTTCGCCAGCCGTAGCTGGCCCACGGATTGCCCGCCGTTGATCTAGTCTGCTCGTGATTCACATAATCGAGCGAGGGTGGCCGAATATCTAGCAGGCGGCTAACAGCCCACAACCGCTCCGGGATATAAAGTCGCGTACTCTTTACGCGTGTGTCGCTTCTACCAGCTAAACCGTGACGTTTGTGCTATGTAAAGCGCATGCGCCAATGCCTATAATCTGGCTGCTTGGAAGTTGACAGGCAGATGGCTAACAGCCCACAACCGCTCCGGGATATAAAGTCGCGTACTCTTTACGAGTGTGTCGCTTCTACCAGCTAAACCGGGTGAGGTTGGTGCACTGTAAACCGCATGTGCTAATGCCTATATAATCTGGCTGATTGGAGACTGACCCGGTTTCGACATTCCTTCCGCCACCGAATTATTCGAATATACAATAGCAATCTTATCGTTTTTTTTCACACGTAGTATAGAAATTTGTAAAAGATACATAATGCAGTTATAATAAAATATTAATTTTAATTAATTCAAAGTACGTTAAAATATGAAAATTTATATTTTATAAAATTCAAGGGAAGGTCATTGGAAGGTGGAATCGGCGCTTCCATCGCTTCCAATGACGGCACGCCACTGCTATTTACCTAATCACCTAATGAGTCTAAATGAAATAAAATAATAATAATAATAAAATGTTCATTAAATTATCCACTGAAATAAAAGGAACTAATACAAAATGAGAAAAGCAAATACATCTTATCACTTACTTGTTTACTTGATAATAAAAATCAAAAATTAAGACAATAAGAAGAAAACAAGTAAATTAGAATTAATAAAATTTTAGCTACTTAACTAAAAAGATATGTAATGTAGAGATAAGTTTACCACACTGCAAGCTACAAAGAATGAATGGCACAGGGCTTAAAGCAGTCATGGCAATAAAAAAAAG
This sequence comes from Centruroides vittatus, assembly GCF_030686945.1. Classification (NCBI taxonomy): domain Eukaryota; kingdom Metazoa; phylum Arthropoda; class Arachnida; order Scorpiones; family Buthidae; genus Centruroides; species Centruroides vittatus. Next base: position 1,412,083 of record NW_027122216.1, on the reverse strand, counting down.
TGAGAAAAGAGAGTTCACACTGAAAAAAAGCTAAAAAAGCTAATAGTGTTAAAATGAACGAAAATAGGCGTTATTAAAAAACCACACAAACGCACACATATTTTGTATCAATAACATTGCATATGATATTAGATTGATTATTAAGTGGACTGATAAGATTAAATATGAAAATAGTTAGGCTGAATTTATACTCCAGAAAAGTGACCAGTAAGACTGCATTAAGCCAGAACAGGCCCGCATTAAGTTTTCATGTACCCCATACAGAATTCCCACCGTTGCACAGCAAAGCAAATGGAATAGTAACATAACTACAAGAATGTGTTTCCATATAACATGCCAAATTTCAAATGCCATTTATTTCAAGGTACATTTTTTGATTTCTTCATTAAAAAAATGTAATTAAAGAAAAAAAAAACAACTTCTGGCAGAATCAGTGGGTTGCATGTTCATTATATAGCAGGGGTGGGCAAGCAAAAGTTCAGTGGGAGCCAAAATGTAGGTTTTGCAAAATGCATGGGAGCCGCAGTTCTGTACTTTTTAATTCTGTACTGCAGTTCTGTACCTGGATTTTATTATATAATATAGAACAAGTATTGAATTTTTTTAATAAACATATTTTCACAAAATTGTGGAAATAAAACTGTAAAAATAATAATAAAAAGCAGAAATTAACACTTTCAGCAAGAGCCACATAAAATTCAAAAAGAGCCGCATGCGGCTCTCAGAGTCTCATTTGCCCATGTCTGTTATATAGCAATACCACTAGTAATTGTGACCAATCATTTATTTGGTAATTTTATCAATATTTTAAAAATAAAATTACAGAATTCATTACTGGTAATACTAGTCTCCAAATCTATTCCCCTGAATACAATAAAACAATTTGTTAGTCATTCGACCCACAACTGACAGAGAAGAGAGTTTATGAAAACAATGTAATTAAACATTTAGCAGTTTGTTGTCCTTCACAGTGGGGAACCGGCAGAGTCTATTACTTTCACGGGAGAAAATATACAAAGCTTTCTACTACCCTGAAGTTGAAAAATAATACAATCCCATGAAATTTAACAAATCTGATGTTAATAAGTAAATGATGAAATTATTTACAGAGAGTTGATATTTGATAAGTTTAGTTTTTTGCTCTTATAGATCAAATTACAAAAATTAAATAAAAATCTCATTTTTTAAAAATTAAAATCATAAAATTTCGCTTACAAAAGATCGAGATGGAATGCACGCTTTGTTTTATTAGACACAGATATTATTCCTATATAGATTTATTAATCATAATAAACATACATTATGTATAAAATTACATTAAAATAACACTGTAATTAACGTCTGAAATGAAAAAGTAATTGAATCAAGTCTCGCCTCCATATTAATTAACGTGCATTGGTGTAGCCAGTTTGTTATGGGGGGCCTAGTAGAAGCTGTAATTTTTTGGGAAGGGGCACCAAGTTAACTGCGTGGGGGCCAGGCTGTAATTTTCTGGGGAGGGGCACCAGGTTAACTGGGGGGCGTGCCCACCCATGCCCCTTCCTGGCTATGCCCATGTTAACACGCCACAGTAATTAATTGATCATGTTGCATCAAATTAAATAATTTATAAAAATTAAAATAATAAATACATTTATAAAATAATTGGCTGTATCTGTTTGCAATGATAATGTAAAACACACTGTACTTATAGTTTAGCATTTCCGATATTTAATTTATTTTTGAATTTTAAAATATAAGAAAAACAATTTTTTAAATAAAGTTTTACGCATTTATATCTGCAACTTTAGATAATACAAAGATATAAGAATCCATCCAAAAAGTTAATTAATAATAATTAAAATCGAGAAAAAATATAAGTTTCTTTCGAGGTAAGGAAACTTGTAAAAAGTCAGGTCCGCAATCACGTGACGCCCGTCTCCCCACTTTGCGTAACCAAATGGTTGAGGTTAAAATAAAACCCCAGCAGAAGTAAAAACGAACATCGGCGCATGTATAGGACAATAAACTTGAACGGGAGCAAAGATGAGACATGACACCATGTAATTTATGCTAATTACTTTCTAATATTAAAAAATTAAAATCTTCAATAAATTATAATTAAATTAATTTTTTGACTGAGTTTGACTAGAAGCATATCAAAAAGCTAGATTAAAGTGAAAATAGCAGTTTTTCGAAGCTAAATATTTACAAATTAATTTTTTAATTTGGTGCCGATTGACTGCAGCTGTTCGAATGCGCACGCGCGTGACGAGTTTTATAGTTTCTGTCAAAATGGAAAATAAAAGACACCGAATGCAGAAAACCATGGTGCATGCCAAATATATAAGCACCCACTTAAAACCAAACTTTTGTCTTTGTCTAAAGATTGTCTCTACAGAAGTTATTAATATTTAGGATATTAGTTTAAAATCTTGTATTTCCTGGCACGAGATTTGCTCGATCTTTAATTTTACAGAGTGCTAGAAAGATACAAGCTTTGAAACGAGTGCCCTACAACGTTTTATTTAATAATAACAGTAGAAATCAAATTTATTATCGCTCAACAATTATTATTTTCGGTTTTTCTACAGTAGTCAAAAACGAGTAATGTCATCGTTTAAGCTAAAAAATAGCAGGCGGTTGGGAAGAAGTTTGCTTAGCAACTTACTTCAGAAAGTATTGGGTTCTATACGATTTTCCGTTGTTAAAACAGGAGTTTCTACTGTTAGTATTAAATAAAATCTATTTCTTTCTTTTGTTCACTGCACTTAAATAAATACAAATGCTAAAAATAATGCTGTATAAAAATCACTCTTAACGCCGAACTAGAAGTGTACTTATGTCTTAATGCAGCGTGATTATATCGAAGTGCTGCGGAGATCGATATTTCACAAGGATACAAGCAAGGAGAACCCACGTGCAAATTCCTACAGCATGTGCAGAGTATCAAGCTTTGGGAAGCTCCTCGTTTTGTTCGTCTATATAAATGTAGTATACTACATGTGTGTATGACAGTGCCTTATCATGTCACGCACAGTCCATAAGGCATATGGGAACGTGCTGGTCACTATTTCGCTCCTGAGTGCATTTACGAAAAAAAAATTTCACGTGAGAAGTGAAAAGAGCTAAAAAAGTGCATTTTTCTCAGAAAAAGCTAAAAAAGAGAGGAGCTATGAAAAAAAGCTAAAAAAGAGAGTCACTTTAAGCCCTGATGGCATTACTCCTAGTAAACAAAAATATAACATGAATGAAACAAAGAAAAAGGAGACTGAACCACAATCCCAGAAATTTGCACACAATCTGCAGAAATTTGAAATCTTGTAGCACTCATGATTAGAATATTTTGTTCTCATAAATAAAGAAACTCAGTGAATTCTTGTATAGTAAGTATACAAAAAAAATATCTGAGATGTAAAAAGATTATGTCAAGTAAAAATTTATAACAATTTAGACAACAGTCAAAACATTTCTTAGCAATTTTTCTTTGGTAAAGATAAGCTTGGCACTTGGAGGCAAAATGTAGATAATAATACGGGTAAAAATTTTGTGGGTGGCACTTCCAAGCACCAAGCTGACAATTTAGATGATGGTCATCTTTACTTGGTGTAATTTTTTTATATCTCAGATGTTTTTGTTTGGATATCAATTGTTTTATTATGTCAAGACATAAGACAATGACATACAATTCAGTTGGCAGTTGGCATTTCAATACACTGTTTAGAAAAATTGTAATAAAAAGTTTTAATTCACATAAATTTGAGCTTTTATAATTCTGAGTAACACTGAATAAAATTCATTTGTTTCCAAAAAATTTTATGCTTATTAGCATAAAATTAAGCCATAAAACTGAATTAGCTCTATGGGAAACCCCCATAAACTTTGACCTATCGACCCAGAAATTTTGCAAGCACCTCATTGATAACAATAAAGGGTTAAGTTTAAAATTTGAAATTTTAAACTTAACCCTTTGTTGCAATTTCTCTACACAAGCATCTGCAGTGTCAGATGAAGAAAAAGGAGATGAAGATAACAGTTTTTATTTTTTTTTGAGATTTTTGCCCTTTTCAATTGCTTATATTTAGGCAGCCGCTCTATAGAAAATCTTGAAATTTTGCACACTAAGAAAACAATTTTCTTTCGAACAAGTTATTTGGAATTACTTCAGGTGTTTAGGAGGCAAAGAAATCAACCCCTGAAAACTGGCAACTCTGATTCCTGTGTGTGTGTGTCTATATATTTTAGGGTCATATGACAGATATCAATTCTTAGATCAGGTTTATATAGTTCTGGAAGATTCAAAGATTCATGTGCTACCAACTCAGTATTATTATACACTGCTTCACTAATATAAAAATATTTTTTAGATGGTATATCTTAACTACAGATTTTTTTCTATTATCAAAAATTCTAATCACAGATAACTGAAAACAATTATCTGTAATTGAAAATTGAATCACTGTTTTCACTCAGTGGATTGTTAAGAAATGCATAAAGCACAAATACTACTGAGCAGACTCATACATCATAGTGTGATAAAGAAACATGAGCAAGTATATGAAAATTAATTCTGATTGGAAAAATAAGCCTAAAATATAACCAAAATTGTATCTGACAAAAAAAAATATATCTAATGTATGTGTAAATGTTGATTAGTTTATACATTACAATTTAATTAAAAAACAATTAAAGTAAAGAAAGATAATTAAACAAAAGTTATTTCTTACCATACATGTTCTGGAATTTTCTCCAATAAAAGAATCCCTTAGCACTTGAGTTAATTTACTTGCACGAAATGGAAGATGTGCACCTTTGCGACCCAGAGCTCTTATACATTCCTTAAAAATAAAATAATTTATTGATGTACTTTATCTAGCACACTCAAACAGAATTTATATTTAAAGTTTATCAAAATAAAATTATTGTCTTAAATTTCAAAAAAATATAGCCAATTTTTTTAAAATATAAAAAAATTAAATATTTGTTATGGAGATATAAAAAGTAAAATAAATTTATTAATTACTAGAAACATTCCTACAGTTTCTCCATGATAAGTAACAGGAAAAAAAATTTACTGTGATTTTTTAATTATCTAAAAAGATATTTTTTCTTTAACATACAAACTTTTGCATGCTTTGTTATAAAATATACACACACAATGATAGAAAAAATATCAAAGTGAAAAAAGTTGCGCCAAAAAATTCCCCAAAATTTCTGTTGGTCGATAAAAACTCCCAATCTGGAAATGCTAGGCAGCATTGCACAAAACTACCTTTGGTTCTGAACATCACTGGTGGTTCCCCCAGAAAACATTTGAAATCCAAAACTAGTTATAAATAAACAAGGTGTCAAGTATCTAAAAAATGTCTGCAATGCCTCTAAAGCAAGTATATCAATCATAATTTGGAAAAATCACAATTTAATTTTGTATCTCTTTTATACATCTCTTAGATACTGTTAATAAATTACTGCACTAATTTCAAATAGTCTGCCTTTGTGAGTATGGTTTATAGTAACATTACCAAGTGAAAACATTGCTCCGTGTCAATTTCCTGCTTTTTTATCAATGTAATATTTAAAGTGGTGTAAAGTATCCTCCCCCTATGAGGATACTCTGTACCACATTTTTTGGTCTGAAAAAAAAGTAAAAAAGCTGCAATATTGAGATTTGGTTAGATGTTTCAAAGTACATGTGCAATAGAACACATTTATAACTCCAATATAAGAGAATACAAAAGTGTCTGAAAAATAGGTGCAAACATACTCCCACTTTATGGTATAAAACATCACACCCACACTATGTATGGCTCAATAGTCTGTAGAAACTAATTCAGTTGAATTATTGAATAATTCAAACTTGCTATCATTCCTCTTAAAATTTATATTTAAATTATTGCTACAAAAACAATCTATTCAAATTTTCATTTAGTATCATTATAGTGTTTAATAGCATACTATTAAGCAAACTTTTCAGGTTTATCTTACAGTAAAAACTACTTTCAATGAAATTTATTAATTACTAAGCTTCTTAATCTATAGCTAGTATCTCAAATTGCATAAAATTTGATAAAATTGATTTAAGCAAAGAAATAAAGGACAGTGGACCAACCTATTGTAATATATAATATAATCAGTTACTGTAGTAAGAAATACTTTAATATTAAGAATAATTAAATATCAAGATCACTTACTTTTAAAGCCAGAAGACTTTTATTAATTTCAGCACCTTCCATTCGTGTTTGACGATTGGCACTAGAAGTGTCTGCACCTCTTTCATTACCAGCTAAATCAATGAGGGAAAATTTGCCATGTAATCTTCCAGTAAGCCTAAAATTAAAATTGAAACAAATAAGTTTAAAATTTTATGATTTTAAAAATTCCGTTTAAGTCTTTTTAACCTTTTTTTCAAAATAATTTGAAAAACTGCATGGGATCTTGATGAATGCTGGTTTGCTGATGTTTGTCCCGAAGTCCTGAAAATCAAAATAATTATAATTTATATACATATATAATTTAATACATAATCTATTATCAAAAATATATTCAAAATTTTAAAGTACTGAAATTATATTGATAAAACCTATTGATAACATAAAACCTATTGATTCAGTCACCATAAACAATAAACTGAACAAGTAGTAAATTTTGTATTTATGTAATAATAGCACTTCAATGCACATTCATTTTGAATTTTAAAAATGAATCACTTACAATTTTTCAAAATCAAATTTACCACATATGGATATAATTGATTAGTAAAATAATACATTTCACTCTAAAAGTATAAAAGTTTGTCAAATTTTGATATACTATTTAGTTTGTAATTCAAATCTTAAATTAGTAATAATATAGTAAATAAACTGCTTATTTTAATTTAAAAATCTGTTTAAATATTTTTAAAAGTTTTTCAAAAATTATAAAATAATTAAAAATTGTAGAGTATGATCAATATAATTTTTGAAATATTTTTCTTCTATTACTTCAAGAGCTGCATTTACTTTAATAAATATCAGATCTGGTAATTAACATAATAAAGCTACATTTGCCTCACTGATAAAATATTTGAGTAGAAGCAGACTTCCTGTAGAAAAATGAAACAGTGCATTTGATAGGAAATATTGATTATATTATCAGAAAAATATGAAATCTCAAAAAGTCAAATATCTTATCTGAGCTGGATGTGACTCATGAACTGCATTTTGACACAACTGTTTTCTAACATTTATGTATTAACTACATCTCACAATAACAGTTTTTTGGTTCCAAGTACATGGACTTGTCAAGTTTCATTTATAATCAGACTTTATACTTCATCTAAAACTCAACAAGTCCAAGCCTAAAGTTTGTATATTTTAACAGTATTATATAGAAATAATTGGTTGTTGATTGCCATAGCCTTATTAGTAAAGATGTAAAAAAAAATCTTTACTAATTTGTAAAGATAAAATACAGCTAGCAGGTTCAATCTAAATACAACTAGATTAGTTTTGCTGTCATATCTACAATACCAACATTATAATAAAGCCAAATGATTAGGCAGATTATATCAAGCTGTATTATTTTAATAATTTAATTATAATTATTAAATTTAGCAAGAGATGGCACCTAACACCTATGTCTAGTGCCAAATTACTTAGCATTTAATTATTAATAATAGTTCAAAATATATAGATTTTTCATTGTTTGAAAGTATCATAGATACCAATGTTCAATAAATGAAAACCAATACATACTATTTAAATGTGGACTCTAAAACCTAGACTCGACTTTGTCTCAAAATAGTGTTGCTAAACCCTACACATAACACACACACACAAAATAGTTACAATAATTTACAAAGAAATTGGCTTTATTGCTAAACTCTGCCATGACCTTGGTGAAACATCACTTTGCAGTAATGATATTGCAAAATGATTTCCCAGCAAAGGCATATTAACCATGAAAGTTTCTTCTGTTTGTTTATCTATAATACAAAACAAATTCAAATTAAACACGATAATTACATTATTACAATATATAATTTAAATTAATTAATCAAATGCACTTTTCTAATTAGAAATAAAACAGGAAATAAAGTTCATTAAAAATTGCAAGAATATCCCATCCTATGCATAACAATATTAACACACTTGAACACACAAACAGTAATTTAAGAAATGAATAATTGGGGACAAGTATAATTGTGTTTCAATGATTTATATTCTTAAGTGAAAATAATTTATTTTTATAGAATTAAAAACCATGCTTCAGTAAGTTAAAATTTGTTTCCATATTTAAAAATATAATTCCATCATCTTCCCTACATATACCTAAAAAATAAGTTTCAATTTTAATCTTTTTGCATCAATTCTATATATATATATATTTATAACTTTACTATTTTTTTTAGAGGTTTCTGATCAATTAGAATTTTTTTACTTTATGGATAATTAGAAATCCTTGAAATTTCTAACAAATATAATTTACAAGTATTTATTATTTTTGAAATGCATTTATAGTTTTTTAAAAATTGCAATAAACAAATAAGATGACATTCATAAAAATATGCTGTAATTATTATATTTCAACATAGTTTGTTATTATTATGAGTGATTTTGTACATTACATTAATTCTAGGTATATTATATCATAAGTTGATAATCTTTTAAAACTGATTTTATGTATGTGAAAAATTGCTTAATTCCTATCAAGTGTATTTAATGATAAAACTATGTCTTACCTTACATTATTACCATGCTGAATAAGTTTCAAAACATCATCTACAGATTCTACAACTCTCTCTTGTAATCCAATCACTTGGACTTGCTGTTTTCCATCTTCCAAAACTCTTAATTTTGCTTTGTTATTTAACAGGTCAAATACCTTTTAATATAATATTAAGACAAGTTTATATGTAGTTAATCTTATTTATATATTAATTTAAATTAAAATTGAAACTAACTTTTCCACTATAAATCTCAAAGAAGCTGGATGTAATTATTAAATCTTCATTTCTATATTGAGGTGATTTTAGTAGCTTGAAGACATCTTTAGCTGTAAAATATTAAGATGGATTAAATATAATGATTCATCAAATGGTAAAATATTTTGATAATACTTACTTGCTAATGCATAAATTCCTTTACTGCAATCTTGAGATTTTCCCATAAAATCACCACCCATAGTCTAAAATCAAGTGTATAATTAATAAAAAACAATATAGTGTATTAGGTAAAACAAAATTATAAAAAGTTAGACATACATGGGTTTTACCACTTCCTGTTTGACCATATGCAAAGCATGTAGCCATACCTCCTTCAAATATTGTTTGCACTAATGGTTTTGCAGTAAATCTATTACAGAAATTGAGAGAGTTAAAAGTTTTTATAGTTTATTACATTAAGGTAAATTAGATTCTAAAAAATAATTTAGATTCTAATGTTATCATCATATCATATTTAATTTAATTAAAAATACAGAAGTTTATAGAAAATAAAGCTCAAATTGTAGTAATAAAATTATGGAGTTAGATTAACTATTATGTGAGAACATAGCTAATTTATTATACAGATGTTACATGCTTTGGACTAGAGCAGTATTTAAACTTTTTTCTCATTGCAGACCAGTGAAATTATTGGTCCACATAAAATTATCCATAATTTTACATGGACCAGTAATTATCTGTGACCATGAATTATACTTATTTATTATGTTTATAAATGTTTATCTAGAGTGACTAACAAAGTATATACAGTAACTTTAGATTACTATTTAAATGTTACCTGTTATCAACTGTGCCAGCATCAGTATAAATCAAATATTTTTCTGCAGACCAGTGGTTGAGAAACACTGGATAGAGATTTATAGTTATATCATAACTAAAATATTAATTAATTTAGACTATTCCAGAAGAAAAGATCAATTATAAATGGGACTCAAACCCACAAATTCTGCTTGTACAAACATCGTCAGAGTAAGAAGTAGGGAGTATGAATCTTGTTTCAGAAGACAATTTTTATCTTTTCTTCCAAAATAAATTTATTTTTAATTATTAAATTTAATACAATATGGAACATAACCACCTAGCTTTAATTGAAATGATGTAATATCCATGTAATTAATTAGCCATGCTCTAACCTGATAATTAATAATCAATTGCTAGAGAGAGCTGGATTAAAAACACTAACAGTACTTTTCAACAATAAATATGTGAAACCTCTTTCATAACAATTTATATAAAACAAACATTTTGTAACAAACTTTTTTAGTGCTTAAAAGCAATATTTTATAATCATCATTTTAAATATTAGAATAGTTAATACAGTAATTACAATTTCAAAACATAACTCAGCAGTATTTAAAAAAAATTTGAATTACTTTAAGGTTACCTTAACTGTACACAAAAGCACAAATATTTCTATTTGAGGAAAATAAATCATATAGGAGTAGTAATAAATCCTTAATAAAATACAAAAATTGTACATTTGAATAGCACAAAAGGAGGTAACACAAGACATTAATAAACTCTTCAGTTTGTTAGAATGCTGTGATGTCTAGTTTCATTGATAGTTGCCAGAACTGAAGATTGAAAAACATGAACAGAAAAGGCATTAACAGTTATACATACATACAGCTCAAGCTGATGTGCAGTTAAGAAGAGTATAAAATACAGTATATAGGGTAGATGTACCAGTTTTGGCCAGTGTAGTACCAGTTCTGGCCAGAAAACAAATTTAACTTAAAAATATAATCACAAATGAAAGTACAAAACAAAGTTTTGTACTTTCATTTGTGATTATATTTTTAACTGTGTGAACAGTTAACAACAAAACAAAGTTTTATTGTTAACTGTTCACACAGTTAACAATAAAACTTTGTTTCATTCGACAGATTTGAATATGTGGTGATTATATTTTTAAGTTAAATTTGTTTCCTGGCCAGAACTGGTACATTTACCCCTTGTATTTGTTAGCAAAACAAGACAAGTTTGAACACATCACAAAAAGATTAATGCCACAGCTTGATTATAACAATGATATCACCACTTAACAGTGCTATTAAATTCTGTCATATCTCATCTACAGTCATTGCAATCAGAAATTTGTCAAAATATTAGATTGGATATGTGGTGAAAATGGCAAGTGCTATATTGCTGGCCATTCCCAATCACCTGATCAATTATTCAAATTTTCTTATACAAATATGTCAATTCAGTCTTTGTACTATTCCTACCATAGGATCTGCCTAAAGTGAAAAGATGAATTATTGCTGCCATTTAAATTCATTTACAAAAATAATAAAATCAATCAACTAATAATTATAATTAAAGTTTAATTGAAATGATGCTAAGTGCTGTTGACAGGAATGAAAAATGAATAATCTTTTAAATGAAAATTTTGCAAGTTAAAAAGCATTGTGTTGCATTAATAAAAAAAATTTCCAATTATATATAGTAAATACTGAACCATTTAAATAATCTTGCATTTTATGGCTCTACAAATGAAATGTACTATACAACACACACACAAAAACTTTAAACTACATCAAAATGAATTATAAATATTCATTTTGATGTAGTTTAAAGTTTTTTGAACAAAATTTTTCCCCATAAATAATCAAATGAAATATTTCATTCATAAATCTAAAGAATTATTATTTATTGTAAATAAATAAATAAATAAATAAATAAAATAACTTACTTATATACTAATTCATTATCAGCATTATCATCAAATGCATAATCAAAACGAAATAACTGATTCTCTAAATATTTTGTTAGATCTACTTTTAATTTTGGTTCATGAACAATAATATGTTCTTTATTAGCAACTGTAATAACATCAACTTCTTTTCTTGTAAGCTCTAAAAAATAAAAATTTTATAAATCATAAAACATTTTTTATTTTAAAAATTTTCCACTTAGTTCTTAAATATATTTATAACTAATTGATATTACAATGCAATTAAAAACCTAACAGACCATGAACTTGATGGACTAAAAGATTTAAACATTAATTCAGCCAAAATTGGCTTAATCCATTCAAGACAAAATTGGCTGAAGGGAAAGTAGTTTGACTGGTTTTTCTATACAGATCCCCTTGCAGCCTGAGAAATAAAAACAATTTTGTCTCCAGGTATAGAGAAGAAAATATTTTCAGAGCTAAGAGTTAATGGAAGTTTTTAAATTATATACTGTATATCTATGTTTATGTTGTATGTACAATGTAATATATTACATAATACTGTACAATCTTTAATATAATACTGTATATCTACAATGTATAACATTCATTGAATATATATATATATACACACAACATATATCATTTAAAAAATGAACAAATAAAACAAGTTCACAAACATATCCAAGTTTAATTTTTAAAAAATAATCAGTAATTGATTTTTGTTTCAGTGCATTCATAGCCTTCACAGAATATTGCAAATTTTCCAAAAAGTTAACAGTTGTCTCTGCCTATTGCAGTTAAACCACTTGAAAAAGTTTGACAGTATAAATTTTGACTTCACTGTGAATTTGTATCTGATGTTAAATAAGAGTGAGAGGTGAAAAAAAGCATAAAAGATATAAGAAACAATGTACCATTTTAAACAAGAAAGTTCAGAGTTTATTTTATGACATGTTCAACACGACTACCACAGTTCTGTAAAATACTGAATGCAAATCAAAACATTGTTGTAAACCTTCTTGAGTACATGTTTGCAAAGCAGTCAGTGACATGATTTTGAACCTCTTCCATTATTCTGGGCACTTTTTAACATGTCCATGGTGTCAGTAGATAAACATTCAGGCAGCTGCTGGGCGTTATGAGTCATGGGTGACGTGTAGTCTATTTTAATACAGGGTGGCATGAGTCACCTGTGCTTTGTACTATTAAATTAATATATTTTATTGCATATAATAAAATAGTATCAATATATCAAGTATGATGTTTGTAGAATAATGTTATCAAAACATATGCGCTGCCCCACGGAAAAACAAGCAATTATATCTTCGGAATTATGGAAAAACAAGCAATTATGTCACGGAAAAACAAGCAAGGAAAAACAAGACATGTTCATACGAGTCACATGCAACGCCGTAAACATGTTAAACACATCTTGTTTAAGGTGGCCCCACCAGAAGAAGATATTACAAGGGCTTGTTGGTGACCAAAACACATCACAGTTTGGAGAGTACATTTGAAAATGATGTGCAAGAAACTGAAAATTTTAATTGTGAGGTCATGCACCATCATTGCAGTCACTCTGGAACTTGTTTCCTCTTTAGCATAGGAATGATTGGTTTTATTCATACATAGCAACATGATATATGTGCAATCTGCAAAGGGAAAATGTCTCTTAGGAGGACTTTTATGGGAAACTGGTCCTATTTAGGTATAACTAATGTGAAGAAAATCTGGAAAACACCAAGTGGCCAGCTCATTGGTGAGGTCTGAACCGACGACCAACTACCAATGTTCAGTGGTTTTATTCACTTTGCCACTGGTAGATACTTTAGTGTATGAATGAAGAATTCATGTAACATCTGATGTATGATACCTACCTGGATAATTCATATTACCAAATATGTTCCTATAATCCCACTTACATTGCTCACCACTATTGTTTACAAATAAAACCAGATCGAAACTTTTTGAATTCAATTCTGTCTGAATTATTCCATGAAGATTTTCTGTTGCCAAAAATCAAACATTTTGCTTTTTGATATCACAACTTAAATGAAGATAAACTTAATCCAAGTACCACAAGTTACCGTATTTACTCACATATAAGACGAGGTTTTTATTCATTTTTGATTGTTTCAAAAACCTAGGTTGTCTTATATGCACAAGCAAAGGATTCTTTGCGTTTTTGAAATAATTTTTGTAAACCGTGTGTTCGCATTTTTTACTGGATGCTCACCCTCTGGTGTTTAAAATCAAAAGTATTTTAGCTGGGTCGTTTCAATCGTTCTTGTGTATTGTCAGGAGAAAGTAATGTCGCAGTTCAGTTTCCATCCATCAAGTTCTATGGCACAGTGGTTAGCATCTCCACCTATGAATTGGAAGGTTACTGGTTCAAACATGTTCGATGGGGAAATTAGTTTTTTTATGTGTACGTTCAAAGGTTAGAGAACACATGTTAATTTACTATCGTTTACATATTTGGACAATGCCCCCGTACTATAAAACCACAAGCTCAGGTTAACCTGTCAGCTGCGCATTCGATAATCCGAAACAACACCGCTGTTGCGTACAGGTTTTGTGGTTTTTAAAGTGGTTTTTCAATTTGAAATATCTTGCTTAAAAATTGTAGTAGATATAATCTGTTTTCAGTTTTCTATCAGGTACATATTACACTTTACGATGGTTAACTTCAAAATATTACGTACGTTTAAAAAATTAATAAAATTTAAGATTTTACAATATTAAAAAAAATCGTTTTTTTATAAATATTCCATTAATTTGTTACATACGTTACTTAGACATGTCCATTTTCTGTCAAATAAAAAAACTGCAGCTTTCTAAATCAACGTAGAGAAATAATACAGCCTTTAGGTTATAATGCCAATCGGCGTGGGGGGTGGTGGTTTTTCTAAATCTAGGTTAATACACTTTTATTATTGATGATGTGTATTTGACTTTATTTATACGTTATTTAAACTATTGTACTAATAGTAGACTATAATAAGTGATTATTACTTTATTATATTAACGATTATACATGTATATCTTATGTATTATGGAAGTACCACAATAACCGGAAGTACTTTGTTTTTTGAAAGATTTATGGGTGAATGGTTTAAAAAACAAGCTTATTTGTTAAATAGGATAAATATACATAAAAATTTATTAAATTCATGCTAAAACTAGATAAGAATAACGATTTATAATTGTTTGTTTACGTTTGTAGCTGACAATGTAGCTCGAAGTTGGTATAACTTTTTCCAAGAAAGTTTCCACCCCACAAACCCAAGTCGATGCGTATTGGTCAAAGGATAGTCATTTAGCTATAATATACCAATTAGAACTTAACGGGCATGCTAACTAGGATTTTATTGTCAAATGAACAAAAGAAGGATCTCCCGTAGACTTAACATGGAATGGAGGAGTTTTGTGCCTAAATTTAAAAATATGGGGTGGTAACAAATATCTTATTCGTTGAAACAGACTTAGTCTATGTAGATAAAAGCCAATCAGTGCTTAAATCGCCACCAACTAGTTAATTACGAAAAAAATTGACACTTACTCCAACTGGAGTACTCCACAAAAGTTTAACAAAAACCGGTTACTCCAATAGCAGTACTCCGCAAACAACTGGTTAAGGAGAGTCGGTGTCTTGTACTGCAGGCTGCAGTGTGGGTGCTCTATGGGTGAATAAACATCCCTTTGTGGTTACTAAAGACTTGTTAATGCATTTCACCGTTCATCTACACGACAATAGGAATAGGAAAAACAAAGCTTTTGAATTGAGTTCCAATTTAAAATTCCCAAATCACACGGGAGCCCGATATAAGTTTTAATCCATTCCCAAATGAAAACAGATGATTATTCGGAAATCAGAATTCA
Source organism: Centruroides vittatus (assembly GCF_030686945.1). Lineage (NCBI taxonomy): Eukaryota > Metazoa > Arthropoda > Arachnida > Scorpiones > Buthidae > Centruroides > Centruroides vittatus. Next base: position 1,396,559 of record NW_027122216.1, on the reverse strand, counting down.
GAGAAACTCTTAAGTGTAATCAATGAAGAGTGGTTTTGACTGTTAAGAACTGACAAAAAAGGTTCCCAATTGTCCAACTTTACATGAACAAATTATGTTGTCGATTTTACAAGATTTTTCTTAAAGCTTAAAATGCCAGTAATTTTTGCAGGACAATGTGTACATTTATGTGCATTTGACATTTTATTTGTGATTAAACAAAATAAAATTAAATTGTATAATAAATCTAATTTTCTTTATTTTGATCTTTAAAGTCACACCTCATCCTATATGTGAGATCGTCTTATAAGCGAGTAAATACAGTATTTAAGATCTCTGGTTATTCTTCAATGAGGTCAGAAATCATTACTGAATATAAATTTCAACTTTGTGATATGCATTAGTTTTGGCAAAATTTAAATTTTATAAAGAAATATATTTAAATCCTTTTGCAGTATTCTCCAATACAAGCTGTAAAAAATCCTGAACTCCATTAACAATTGCCAAACTGACTTTTTCTAAGGGCTTATGACAGTGTCATTTCAAACAGTATTTAGCATCTCAAAATGCACCATTGGTTATCATTTGCTTCTTGATCTATCTATAATATTGCTAATATCTTAAATTGCTGTGTTTAATGAACAATTTCCAATCAAGAGTACACTTGCACCTAAACTCCTTTTTAACCAGCATTGAATACTAGTACAGTGACATTCTGTTAACCTGGCATTGTTGGGACTGAAAAGGTGCTAAGTTATCAGATGGAAGTTTTTCTGGTTTTTTTGATCCCCTGGACACAATTTTGCACATCTTCATGTGTAAAACTGTACAAATCCACCTTTTATGATTGTTTAATATACCATTTCAATTCTTCCAGGCTATTCCTACACTTGGTTGGCTTGAAACAAGAACACTCTAAAGGTATCCCTTGATTAATACGATTAATTTTTGTCATCAATGAAAAAAGTTCTGTGATAAAAATGCGTAACTAATTTAAAAATGAAATTCAGTATCTAAAATGAAATTTTAGATACGGAATTTCATTTTTAAATAAACTGGATCAAGCATAAATAAACTATGATCCAGTTTGTGTTCTGTATGCATTGAGTGAAAAAAATTGTCATGTCAATGATAGAGATTTGTTGCAAGTTCACAAGTTGTTATTTTTCAATTTTAACAATTTCTTCCTGAAATTTCTTTTTGTCAACACCTTTTGGGCAGCCAGTGCATTTTGTATCCTTTAGTTAAAAATTTCCTGCACAAAATTTTCAAAATTACATTTGATACATCTGACATTTAGGAGCATCTTCCCCACACACATTGCAAGTATTTTTTCTGTTTTTACAGCATTATATCCTTTACAAAACTTAAATATATAGCATGCCCAATATGTATTTTATCTGCAGACATTCCAATTTGATTTGTAGTGCTTGATCACTAAATGTATTTTTTTTTTGTATTAGTGTCAATTATGTGATTGATTGTGTATTGTAGTTGGTGAAACAGAAATAAATTCCGTTCCGTTTATGTTGTTGCGTACCAACCCTTGACGGGTGAAGCTTGTAAGCGGTCATTGGTGTATTGACGGGTCACGTGGTACAGAAGTTCCCGGATGGCGGGAGCTTATAAAAACTGCGTGTGGAAACATTTGTTTTTACATTTTTTTTGGACATTGGTCTGGAGGCACCTCATCAGGGGCGATCGAGTGCGAAGGTCGTTTGCTAACGGATTGGAAGGCAAGAATCGGAGCGGTGAGACCGAGAAGAATAATCCAGATCCATCGGCGTGAGGAACCGGTATGTGCCTTTCGTAACAAGAGTAGCATGTAGCGAAGGAAGCGTTCATTCAGTCACCATAATTATTTCGTTGATACGAACTTTTTCCCAACACGTGTGGATGCCCCATTTTGGATCGACTGAAATCATCGTGACTCGAAACGTGTGTAATTATTGTCTGTAAAACTTTTCTTTTGTATCTTATTACGTTAAGTCCGCGTTTTTCCCACTCTTATTTTATATAGTTAATAAATTTCGTTATTGTGTAAAGTTATCCCTCGTCATTCTTACCGATCTTTATGTCTAGATCGTTTTGTTCATCTCAGACACTACAGATTGTAGGCAAACAAAATTATAAGTTTTAAAATAAGCTTCTAAAGGAAGAATACAATATCACATTAGCCATAATGTGTTAAATTTCACAACTATGTAATTAAACTAAATATTTATATTGGAAATCACTCTCTACACAAAAATAGCAAATTTACTAACACCTTATGTGCTGAGAGAAAGCATATCTAGGTTAAATAAAGACAGCTGTTAGAGCTAGATTAATTAAAACTCTGTCATGTTCATAAAGGAATTGTCGCAATTAATTTTGCACTTTAAGCAAGGGATAACTGTATTCTTATTTTATGCTTTGTACAATTTTATTGTGTATAAATACAGACATATTCTAATAATCAAAACACATGAATAGTAATACACTGTAACTGTTCCAGTGATAATTATTGATTCCAAGTATGCTAAATACAGTAGAGACTTGTGAATCGGAACCCCGGTAATCGGAATCGCCGATTTTCAGTCGGACTGTGTCGTGCTGAATCGAACGTTTTTGATACTAAATTTACTTCTAAAGTATAATTTTCATGTTTTTATATTCTTCAATATATTTATTTTGTTTGTACAAAATGCAAAAATAATTTTTAACGATACGATAGCCTCGATTATTATTATAAAAATTTTCATTAGGCTTAAAATCGACGAAAATTCAACACGAAGCAACACACAACAGAGAAAAATTTGAACATCGGACAGGTTAATATATTTATTCGTACATAATGGGTAATCGGAACAAATCCCTAATCTGAACAACCCCAGTCCCCAATTGATTCCGATTTTCGGTTCACTACTGTATTTCTGATTCTCATATCACACCTGTGCACAAATGTCTTTAGAAAAATTATGCACAAGCTAACTGGATTTACCTAGCACAGTATCATGTCACATTGGCATTTGTCATCTCTAAAGGAAAACCCATACCCCTTTCCAAGAACTGCATGTTTTGGACACTTACGTGAAAATCTTAACCGCATAACCAATAACGAACTTGACATGCTGGCTTATCAAATTTGTCAGCATACAAAGAGCCAGGTTAACAAAATTTCAGTGTAATTTTGTTTGAAAAAATTGAAAAACAACTTTTTTGTACAGTTGACAATTTATACTCTGCCATTTTTCTTGCCACATTGCACTAGATATGTGCAAATTTAATTTGTGCCAAGGTGGTAACAAAATTCTAAACTTTTCTCTACAAAATAAGTTACTGTTAATTATTACATCTTTTACTCTTTTAATAAATGAGACATTCAAAATCATGCAATTTACTTCAATAATGTGACAATTAACAATGAGAAATAGAAGATTTTACATAGATGTAATAATTAAAGTGTTATATATAATATATATTTAAAATATATAACTTTCAAATAGCAAATAAAGTTTTTTAAAGTTTCTTTTAAAAAGTTACAAAGTTTAACATCCTATCTATTTATTTATGATATTCATAATCATTAATATCAACAAAAATAAGTGTTATGCTTGAAAGTTTTACCATTATATTATGCATACATAATAATTTACCTTTTTTATTTAATGGTCTTTTTCTTACGGCTACACATATTTGCTGTACTTGAACTGGATCACTAAGAGTTAAAGGCCTGTGTTCAATCTGTGCACGATAATCTCTAAAATAGAAATACCATTATAGATTAAAAGAATTTATCAAATCATAAAACACATTATTTTGAAGTTAAATCTTTACAAAATTCTGACCTTATCATTCCAAGAAATTCCCAGTTTGGATTTCCAGGATCTAAATTCATTAATTCTAATTGTTCAGCCTTCTTTTCTGCTTGCCTTGCTCGTCTCTCTTCTCTCTGCTTCTTAATCCTATCAACCTCTTTAACTACATTGGAGCGTCTTCGAGCTAAAAATTTTATTACATTTACTAAAATTTATATCATACGCATAAAATTTACATTAAAATATTATTCATTTTGATTTTTTTTATAAAAGATTTTCACTCACAGTAAACATGTTAACAAGTGCATTTTAAATTATTATAATTACAAATTTGAAATTTAACATTTTTAAATTTAAATTTATTTTTGTTGTATATACATTTTTTACTGTTAGTAAAAATATTTGAGTGATATGAATATTTTGTGATTGACTTAATTTCAGAACAAAAATCAGTATTCAATTCATGAAATATTAAATATTAAACACTATTTCTTTGTGTACAACTCAAATAATTTCAATACTAATGCTATAACTGCTCTCTACTGGCAACCACTCCAGAAGTAGGAGTGGCAAAAATCAGTTTGCCTCAGGTGAAGTTACTGTCAAGCTGGCACTAGGCAGCTATATCATTTGTGCATAAATCTAATAGGATAGCATAGAGTGATTGCACGAGTGCTTCACACCTGTATCAAGGAATGAGGAAATCCTGCAAGGTACTAAAAGTTGCTTTAAATTGCATCATTGTTGAACAAGAAATCATCCCTTTACTAGGATAGTGTAATTATGATAATATTAATGTCATCATTATGTTTGCATTAATAAAGTTTCATTCAATTCTGTTTCCTTAAAGCATTACTTTTTGCTAATGAGTGTATTAATCAGATTTAAAACTTCAAGAACCTGTCTCTATTCAGTGTACTAAATTTTTATGTAGTAATACAAAAATTGAAAATAGCAGCATACTGTACACAACCAGCGGTATGTTTCATAAATTATTATTATTTCTATTAAGTTTTACATTAATTTCATTTTCTACTTAATATGCTAATTTATTTAATAAATTATTTAAAATATATAACAACATCCATACATGCAGGAACAGCAGTAAGCTTTTGAATTGGCTGTAATTGAGCAGGAGGGACTGGAGCTGGTGCTGGTGGTGGCACAGGTGGTGGCGGCATTGGTGCTTGATAATTATCAATATGGCCATTTTGAAGTTGTGAGCGAGCACATGTTTGACGTGAACGGACTGATCCTGTAAAAAACAAAAATATCAAATTTTAAGAATTTCTTATATTAAAAAAAATTCATATACAGAGTGATCCAGAAGTCTATTGTTGCAACCATTTGCAGAAAGCAGTCTACTTGAATTGATCACAAACTAATATCAACTTGACATCATCATCATCTAGGAATGCAATCTGGTATTCCTGAATTACTTCTTATATTTACTAAAAGATATATATCAGTGTATGCAATAGTTTATATGTGCAAAATTATATTAGATACGCAGTTTGAACATCTATTGTCACATGGATAAAACATTTACTAATATTACTATATGTTAAAAAAAAGAAAGCGTGTTTGCATTTAAATATTCTACAAAGTTAACTCATTTTTGTCTCAGGGAGTTTTTCATCCATTTTTTTAACAGCAAGAAAAACTATGATAACTGATTACTACTGCTTTCTTAATAAATTTCACAAAAATCACTATATCATCACTAATAAGTTCAAAAGAATTCTAAAGCTGGTAAGATTTGCTTTAATTCATCTAGTCACCTACAAGTGATTAGAGTAATTTCATTACCTTGGATTTGCTGTATTTTAAGTTATTGTGATGTTGATTAAGAGTTAATGCTCTGCTTTGTTCTTAATTAAATCTGATTAGAAGGAAAACTTGTAGACAAATTTTTTTCTTATGGACTTTTGTGCTTTGTACTTTTGACTTTTGTAAATTACATAATTCTATAATTCATAACTATAGAAACTCCAATAGTGGTAAACAGAAATAATTGGTTTTAACAAAAATGTTGCTTTTTTTATAAGCTATAGTGCAAGACTTCTCTTTTCTTTAATGTATAATCTAATGAAATCTTAAACCTTGTTAAAACTTAAAAATTTATAAACAATAATATGGCCAAACCTATGACAAATTACATTAATCACCTAAATAATTTTTAATTAAATTATTACTAGCATTAACTTAATATTTATTAATTTTTTTATTCTTAAAACTTGATAAGAGATGGTTTGTAAAATGATATACAGTAAAACCTCACTTATGTGGCTACCTTCAGGGTTTATAATTAATATAATTTATGAACACACAAATGTGAAGTGGTCACCTAGGTGGGGTTATAAAAATTGACATACAGAACTGTAATTAGAGTACTAAATCCTGTTAAAAGTTTAATACAAAAAAGTAAATAAATAATTCACAGAATACTTATACAGCAAATGTAAGCTGTTTACAATAAGGTTCATTCAAATGCTGCACAGTATAGTACTGAACAAATTGTTTAGAACCCATAGATGAAATCAATGTGTTTATGAAATGGTAATAAAGGTTATTTAAATACTGTATTTTAACAAGAAAATTCAGATAAAAATATTAAACAGAAGTTGCATGATGTGCAAAAGTTTTCAAGTATCTGAAAAAGTGTTAATAATAAACTGGCTTTTACATCAGGCTCATTGACTCAGGCTCATTTTTTTGCATTGTAATCAGTATCAGACCTATCATTATTTACAGTTATATTTTTACAAAACACGATCAAATTTTGTATAAAATTATTGAACAAACATATAATTGTCTTTCTTCTTACTAAGTTCTGGAAATAAATTTAATTTGTCCAGTGTAAATAAAGATTACTTTAACATCTGTGGGGAGGAAACTTGGCAAACTATTCTAAAACTGTAGCAACATGCTCAATTCCATTTACAGTGCCTTAGGTAATACATTGAGTTTAGAAACACTGATCTGCTGGCCACATAGATAAGGGTAGATACCACTTAAGTGACCAAGATAAGAGTGTCCTAAAGTGAGATGGCTAGATGAAGTTTGATTTATATTAAAAAAAACTTATCCAATTTTACAGAGGAATTTCAGGAGTAGCCATACAACTGAGATTTAACTGTAATTTAAAATGAAGCATCACTATATCAGAAGATTGTGGTCACTATAAAATCAGAGTTTGCAAGAACTATTTTTAAAATGCTAAAATCTGAAACTGCTTGAATATGAATATGTTAACTCTAAATATCTAAAAATTTCCATATATTTTTAACTTCTCTAATAAGTCATTTGTTTTAAAAAAGTTTTGAAAAACTTCTTTGTCTAAAAAAAAAATCTTGAATCTTGATTTTGTTACTTAGATATAAACTCAAAATGTGTATTAGAACAATGAATATGTTTTTTAAAGATTTTCATTAAACTTTTGCATAACCAGAAAAGTTACAAACATAAAAAAATTAATAGTAAAATAAGTGAACTGTACCTTTATTTGGAGCAGGAAGAGCTGATGGTCGATTTATTGCCTATCAAAAAAAATAGGAATTAAAATTGAAACAATACTTCAAAACTTTAATATTAAAATTACAATAAAATCATTATTATTGACTTTCTTAATAACTTATGTATTTTAAAACAATATCTATTTCAATTATGATATGTTTAGATTTTTATGAAGATAATTTAGTAAAGATCTCTTCAAAGAAACTCTGTACTGTTTCTATCAAAAACCAAGCATACTTAAATACATTTTTTCCTTTACTTAAATTCTTGATTCTCTTCATCAATGGCCTTTACTTCTTCATCCACCTGATCTAACAGCTGCTTCCTTTTGCTTTTCAATTCTTCAAGCTTTCTTGCTGTTTTTTCCTCTTATGAACTTCATCTTCCTCTCTTCTCTTACATGTTTCAACAGCTTTTTGTCAAAATGATGCATTCCTAGCTGCCAAAACCATTCTTTTAGTTACAAATATTTTTTCAACAGAACCTGCTTAGGCAAGTACTGAATGTACCAATTTCTGCACTACAAGAAAGTTGGTGCACATTCTCAACATGATATATTTTATTTATGGAGAATGCTCTTGCAGCATTTGTATGTGTTAGAATTTTTTTTACAAATTCCACTAGCACCATACTTGTTTGGGTTCTTTGAACATCTGCTTAACAAAGATTCTAAAACCAATCCATTTTTTCCATTGATTTCTGTCATTAACTTCTTCATAATGCTGGACTTGAAAAGTCTTGTCACTGCCAGAATTTTACTTTTCCAACAAGATCCTTCAAAGCACAATACATATATAATTTCATAATGTAGAACTTATCATAACTTTAAGAGGCAAGCAAAAATACCTTTCCTAATTTTCCCCGGACTGTGAACATTTTCCCTAATCTTTAAACAAAGTGTAATTGGAAACATTTTATATTATTTTCTTAACGGCAGGATTAGTGTTTTCTTCAATTCCTTGCAGGTGTGTCTAGCACCAAATCAATAGAAACATACTGAAACAGCATATGCAATCTACTGTCATTAATGTCAATGTTCAGCATATCATCCTGTCATCAATAACCTCTGTCCTGTCATTAATGTCAATGTTCAGTCATTAATGTCAATGTCCTGTCATTAATGTCAATGTTCAGCATATCAGCCTGTCATCAATAACATTTTTTCCTGATCACTTCCCTTGACCAACAAATAAGTTAATGTATGTTTCTTACTCATGACAACAAACTGGCATAGAAAATTGTCAGTTAATTTATGATTAGAAGCTTAAAATTATTTAAATTCATTAATTCCAACTAGTAGCTCTATATAATAAGACCTTTTTTTAGAGGCACAAATATGTAAAACAGTTTAAAATGTCTGCAGGTACAGTCCCAACACAATTAAAAATATTATATTTCTTAGAGAAATATATAATAAGAGTTTGGCATTCTCCAGTTTGGACACCAAGGAGGAAAAATCAAAAATTTCCAAAAAGAAGACTTGTGAAAATAATTTTTTAAAAGAAGCTATTTAGTCAGAAGTCATTTTCACAAAGTTTCTGAAAAAGGAGACTAATAGCTAAAATAGCTACTCACTCCAAGGCCTAATAATGTATACACTTCTAAGTGACAATTTTTCTTTTGTTGATTAGACTACAAAACATGTATCTAAGTATCTAACCCTTTAAGTATTTCTACTCAAAATTAAGTAATTTTTAAGTACATTCTAAGAATTTAAGAAATAAAAATATTTTAAGTATTGGTAGACATCCAGATATACATGTATGTCTATCTGTATGTCTATGTATAGTATATGTATGTATATGTATGTTAAGTTAATTCTATGAAAACTTCAATTGATGAGAAAAAATAATAATAATTATGATAACTTGAAATCATGTCGTGTTTCTATTGTTGTTTCTCACACACAATTCAGTGTAATTTAGCAATCACTTGGCTTCCCTTCATCTTTATTTTAGTTGGTACACGTATACATTTTGCATTTCGGGCCTAATACGCCTTTCTTCAGTCAACTTTTTTATCATGGCTTCCATAAACTGAGTTTCACATAATATGAGGTTTCACACATATGTAACTTACATATCTTGAATAATCCATTTTGTTGTCTTTCGGTTAAATCATAAAAAAGGGGGAGTATACTGTTTAGATGTATAATATGCAGTGCTAACAGTGTTAACAGTATACTCCCCCTTTTTTATGATTTAACCGAAAGACAACAAAATGGATTATTCAAAATATGCAAGCGTATGAATGTAAGTTACATACATGTTACATATGTGTGAAACCTCATACAGTTTATGGAATACATGATAAAAAAGTTGACTGAAGTATTAGGCCCGAAACGCGAAATGTATATGCATACCAACTAAAATAAAGATGAAGGGAAGCCAAGTGATCGCTAAATTACACTGCATTGTGTGTGAGAAACAATAATTATTATTATAGTTATACTGCAGAACAATTTTATTATTACGCTGAATTTAGTAGGCTATACTTGGTTGATACCAGTTGCTGTGTACTATGCTGGACCAGTCTAGGCATAACAACCAAAACAAGACAAAAATTCAATAAGTGTGTCAGTTTGTGTGTCTGTATTCAGTAATTTCCTAACAATATGACATGTATACAATATAGTGGCCTTCTGTAGTGTGATGTATGTGTTTCTATTCAATTGTAATGTGCCTAGACTTTTGTGCAGTGTGTGAGGTATAACAAATGTGGAGGAAAGGACAACAGGTACAATAAGCACCCTATCCATCCTCCACAGATGCCTTATTTCCTGGAGAATTCTGTGTACTTGCTGATTTTTTCAGTGCACGTGTTTTGTACATTGTGAGTGTTTGGAATGGATATGTCTATAATGTATGTGATTTTATTGTGTTTGTCAATGTGTGTGGTGTCTGGTCTGTTGTGGTAAATTTTTTTTATCTGATTATGGCTTTGTCGTAGTACATTTTGTGAACGTTGTTTTCCAATACTGTCTGCGGAATGTATTTGTAGTATGGTTTGTCTAATGGATGTCTAATAATTTGTTTCTCTTTGCAAGCTCTTGGTGTATTATATTTGGTACTTGATTATGTCTATGTAAATAATTGGTGTGTGCCAAGAGCTTGACTAGATGTGATGTGTTGCATAGTTTCTGGCATGATGTGACATTTGTGAGTGTTATATCTTTGAGTATGTATTTTTTATAGTTTTTAGTATTTATGACATGATCCTGTATGGCAATCATGAATCCTTCTATATCCCCAAAGAGGCATCTTCGAGCTAACTAGCTGTTTGAGACAGTTTTATCAACAAAATCCTGGGCCAGGTCGTAGGAATGCCTGCCACAGAGTGCCTTTTGAACCCACAATTGCTTAATGGTGTCTATGCTTTTTATATGTTGTAAGTGTAAATTTAATGGTGTGTTATTTGAGTCTGCTAGAGTTACTGCTTTATGTAACTGTGATGTTTCTTGTTTTTTGTAGAAAAACTCTCGCAATGTCCGTATTTGTTTGTAGCAAAGGTTTACTATGTCACTCAGGCCACATCTGCCATCTGATGTGGAAGGGTTAATCTTTCCATGTAGATTTAAGATGATGCTTAGTAAGTTTTGTTCTTGCTTTCCTTTAGAGTTGCTCAAGATCTGTGTGAGTCCAATGTATAACTCCAAAAGAATATGTGAATACTGGGATGACATATTTGTGTTTATTGCTTTAACTGTGTTCTAAGAACAGCATTTAGCTGTTTGGTATCAAACAAAACTTAAGCAATTGTATTTTATATAAATGTTTGTATTTACATAAAATACAATAAGCAATAGCATGTGAATCAGATAATATATTTTGTTTCAATTTCCAATTGAAGAGCCATCAATGCAAATAATATCAACATCTAATCAAAAAAAACTGCATTTATAAATACTATATTTATACAAATGAACAATTTTATTGATGTTATTCTAAATTAAAATGATCATCAGTTATGAATTTATGAAAAAATAATAATACAATTACAACTGAAAATATCACTTTTTGATTAAAATTGTATTTTACTTTTCTCAGATGTAAATACAATTCAACTCGTTTATAACGTCATCCATGGAACCGGCAATTTTTTGACGTTATAACCGAGTGTTGTTATCTGCGAAATCTAAATATCATAATAAATTTATTATCATATGTATAAAAATGCAAACTACATGATTAAATCAACTTTATTTACATTATTGTTTAAGTTTACATCGATGTAATTAAAAATTTCAAAAATTACTTTTTATAAGAAATTTCTATTTGTCATAAATTTCAATAATGGCGGAACTTCCAGTTTTGAGAATAATGTCAAATCAAAAGGCAAACAAAAGCTTAAACTAATGTATGCCAATTAAAAATAATTTAATTATTTCTTTATAAACTATTTAATGTAATATGTTATATTAAAAATAATAGAATATTTAACAATTTAGCATAAAATAATTTGAAAATGAGTACATAATAACGTCGTTAAAAGTGTAGCAAACCTCACCCCACCGAAGTCAGGTGGTGAGAGTACCACCCACAGTCGTTCTAGACCCTAGGACTAAACACATAGCATTTTCTTTGTGAAATAAAGTTTGTAATCTAATTTTGTAAATTTGGGAGTGCTTCAAATATGACGTTAAAACAGGGTTTTATGTCTTTACAAGCGGGTTTTTTAACATTATCTAGTATATTAAAGTCATGGGACGGATAAAAATTTGACGTTACATTAGGGTTGTCGTTACATCCGATGACGTTATAACCAAGTTAGACTGTATTATGCATTTTGTAATGCACCAAATTCCTAAAGAAAAATGAAACATATCATAATTCTTATTATATTTTTCAAATTTGGTCTCAATATACATCTTATTCATTCAAACTAAGTAATAAATCATAAAATATAATTATAAACATAAAATCTATTAATAATTCAAATTTTAAAAATACCTTTTTATTAGTATTTCGTGGCAAATCTGTTACTCCAGGATTTAAAGAAAAAATAGCATCAAATTCAATCTGAAAATAAAATATGTACAATAAGACATTAATTCATATTTTACATATTTATTCTTATGTGAAAAACAGAAAAATTATTTCTATCATATATAAACTAAAAGTTAATTATATATGTTTACATATTGTTAGGTGAGAACATCTCCCTTTTTGCATATTTTATATTAATACTATGCTGTTCTATTTTCTACCTTCATTTTCACTTATCTCTGCTATTTGAGAGAAGTCAAAACTTGTGTCAAAATGAAGACAAGCCATTATGGTGAACCAACATTAATCCACACACTGTTTTTGTAGAAAAGATCTACTTAAAGTGTGCAAATTTATATCCTGAATTGCCATATACATAATCCATTAGACTAATAATTTTTAATGAACCATTTTCAACTCTTCATAACCAACTCTTGGGTGAATATCAACCACTTTGAGGATCCCCTGCTTTAGGGCAACAATAAGTTGCCATATCTTATTATCATAATAGTTCCCTTAACTTTCAAACTTCATACATTCGACATTTCTAAAACCACCAGGGCTGTGGAGTCGGTAGATTTTTACACAACTCTGACTTTTTCTTATGATTCGACTCTGACCAGGGGTGGACATGTTAACAAAGTAAGCCCGAAAATTCTGATGTCATCACATGACCTCAGAATATTAGCATCAATAAATATAATTCTAATAAAGATAGAACGTTGAAACTTTTTTATTCCAAAGCTAAAATATTCCTCTATATTCCTCTAAGTAATGAGTCTATATGATAATTTTTACTTTTCTGGCTGTTATATATAACAGAGGAAAAGTCTAGCGATCGATCAAAAAATGATCCCACCCCAAATTTTTGCATTTTTGAACTCATGGTATCTCGAAATGACGAGATATGCAAAAGATTCAGGTTTTTTTTCTGTATGTACAAATGTTAGAATGTATGGGAGGCACAATTTTGAATCAAAATCGGATGGTTTAACACAGGACTTATTAAGCTTGAAATGGTTGAACTAAATCGGTTGGTACACATTCTAACATCCGTTTACACTTCTCTACATTTTCAGGCTTCCCGAGTCCAAAAGAGTAAAAATCTGAGAAAGTCATTTTTTGACTGATCGTCATTCTTTTCCTTTATTATAGGCCTATACTGTATAACAGCCGAGAAAGTAATAATGATGACAATTCTGATTATTTTTTTTTAAAAATACAAAATAAAACGATTTTAAAAATTTAATTTAAAAACATTAAAATTTGACACATCTACTGAATATATAAGTTCACATTTATTGACTTGTTTGATGATGGCATTGGTATTTGGTAAGTATGTATGAATAAAAATAGTAAATACATTTTTATACAAACAAATTAGTCTAATAAAAATGTTGTACAGTATATAATATACGAGTATATTGGATAACATATAAGTATACAGATACATTAAACTAAGTCAAGAATGAGAAATATAACATTTAGACTGGTAAGAAAAAGTTGCTTATTTTGCCATGTTGATTAATTTATTATTTTTCATCTTTGTTATAAACTGAATTACTCCTTACAAAAAAAAATCACTTCTATTAAGTCAACATTCACTGAAACTCTTAAATCATATTTAATAATTTTAAGAGTGGAAAATAAATGCTCGACTGAAACTTGGTTGATGGCAATGTTGTGACAATCAATGTTGTATTTTGGATAATGTCTGGATAGTGCAGTATTGCTGTTTTAACATCCAAACTTGAAGAGTGGCCAGAAATTTATTATTTACAGTGCATAGTAAACATCATCTTCAAATTTTGTAACATTTCCTTTTCTGTCTGTACTCATATTAGAACTCAAGCTTAATTTTGAGGGTAGAGACAAGTTTTATAAGAAAAACTAGCAAATGAGCCAGATATTGCTCACGCAAAAAGTAACGATAACGAAGATTAAGATATTTAGATTATAGCCGATTTTACCGATTTCGCTGAGTGCAAGAATTAGGTCCTCTCTCTTCCGAGACTAATTAGAGAATTTTTAAATGGGTCTAAAAGTATGTTCGATTTTTCATGAAAACGCAAAATACCCCATCTAAAATAGTATGGTAGAAACGAAGTTATTCGGGGTAATTCTTAACCCTCTCCCTCTCCCTCTTCCCCCCACGAGAAGAATTTCGAAAAATCCCTTCTTAGTGTACTGTACATTCTTATGATGTATCCTAACTGTGTACCAAATTTCAACTCAACCATTTGAACTCTGAGCTTATCATTATCATTATTACAGTATTATTACTATTAACCCATCTCAATTATATTATAAGATTGTGAATGCTAATAACGAGTAAAATATTCATTAAGTCTGGCCACACCGGAGATATGACACACGACCCCGTCTATGTCTCTACCCTGTCGACCTTTAATAAAGAACCAAAATTTAATAGCATTAATGCCCTTTACACACATTTTACTGTGTCAAATTTTGTTTCTTAAACTTTACTCATTCTGAGATATTTTTTAATAGGTCAGAACAGAATAAAGAAATTAAACAAATTAGTAAATGAGCACAAGTACTTGGTGAGTAGGAGTGTGGATAGCACTGTGCTGGCAGCGTTTGCCAAACAACAGGATGTCACCGTATTCTGGGACTGAGTGACAATTATTAGGGCAACGAGATCTATACAGGCAGTGAAACATCTCGAAAAAATAGATACACATAAGGCACATGTAACCACAGAATGCATCAATCACAGGGATGCGGATAATCCATCCGCATCCCTGTGATTGATGCATTCTGGAAGTCCTTTTATATTGATACAAGTTAATAGATGTACCTTGTGGACGGCACTATTGTTTATTATATTTATTTTCTTTTGTATTTATTTTTATAATTTTGATTAACCCATAAGTGCATTTCCGTTAATCTGTGCAACCACGGTTTGAATTTATTTTTGTTTTTCGTAAATTTGGAATGCTTTAGAATAACTGATGAAGACCGCTGAAATCGGTCGAAAACGTTCTTAATGAATTAAACATTTTGCTGGATTGTTAAAAAGGTGTTATTTATATCTTTTATAGTTTAAACAAATTAGATGCCAACATAGCACGTAGACATGTGAATTTTTCCCTTTATTTGACATTTCTTGGGTTTATAGAATCTCCAAACATGTAGATTTGCAAAAAACTTGGAGTCAAATGTGACATGATTCAAATACTTTTTCATTTTTTATATACATAAGTTGGAAAAGGAGTCAGAGTCAGGGAGATTTTTGACAACTTCAACTCTGACTAAAATACCAAAACTCCATGACTCTGACTCCACAGCCCTGAAAACCTCAATGAAATACTAAAGAACACTACACAAGACTTTACTACACATATATGAAAATGAAATACACATTAATGCAAGGCATGTTCCTTGGAGATTCTCCAAGTCTACTCTAGTTCTAACTGGCCTTAAATCCACTGTCCAATAGGTTAAATAACACTAAATATAGATATAAGTATTGTTTTATTGTGTTACTTGTTATCTCATCTCATATACATGCATGATATAAAACTATATACATCAACACAAGTACAGTTAAAATCATCTATTAGAAGTTACACATTTATTTCACTGATATTCAAATGCACTTTAGCCTATACAATTGCAAAACACTTCGTTCTTCAGGATTCATTTTTGCTGTGTAATGATTTTGTACTTGAAAATGGAGATTTCATTAGTCTGTGAATGCAGCCAAGATCTACAAATATTTAGGATTCCAACAAGCCAAACTCACAAAACATGCATGAATTAAAAAGACTACAACTGCAGATTAAACACAATACTAACAACATAATTGAATGCAACACATTTGGAATTATACATTGGACATACACACACAGCTGGAATAATTCTAAAAGAAAAACATGAACAACACTAATAGAACAATCATCATCCTAAGTCCTTTTCATAAAGGCTGACAATTCCTTGTAAAGAGAGAATACAAGGCCTCAGATATTGTAAATCTTCACTATAAACAAATGCAGACACTGCAAGAATTTTTCTACAGAAAACAAACATAAAAATTACATGGAGCTGCAATTCTTGCAGACAAAAAAGTACATCATTAAATTTATCTCAGCTCACTTAATACTTATTTACACCTTACTATACATCTCAGAAAATTACAGACAAACACAAAATACAGTATGACCAAGCTATTATCATAAACAAAACAATTCATCAACTGACCAGACATCACAGTCATTGACAGACAAAACAAAATCACATACATCATAGACACAGCTGTACCAAACATCCATAACATACAAAATACATGGACTGAAAAAAGTTAGTAAATACTCAGAACCTGACTCACCATGAAATAAACTGTAAAAAATGGATAGGATATTGTACCAGTAATCCTTTCTGCACAAGTGTCTTATCACATACAACAAGAGATTCTAGAAACATTAGGACATGATACAGAATAGTTGAGTAGTTTTCTGTGGGATGCATGTGAAACAAACACAAAATACAGTATGACCAAGCTATTATCATAAACAAAACAATTCATCACCTAGAAACATTAATGTCTCTAGGTGATGCTAATGTCCTACAGTTGCATGCTAATGTCTAGCAACACTATAAAACTATTCTGTATCAACAACACATGCATCCCACAGAAAACTATTATACTAAAAACATGTCATAGTCGGAAAACTTAAAAAACACATACCTACACAAATAACATGAAAATAAAATTTTTTATAGTTATGTTGGAGCAAAATCAAGACCTAACACTAAAAAACACTGATGTGTAAACCGAGGAAGATACCTTCCACCACCATATATTAATGATTATTTTTTAGGATCTAAATGTATACATTTATAATTTACTAATCACATACCTCTTTTCCTTTGGTTTCTCCTTTCTCAAACCATTCTACAGTTACACTTCTATTATCTGAATTAATACCACTAATGACAGCAGAATGAATTCGACCTAAAATGGAAACAAATATTTAAAACAATTAAATTTTTAACATTCAAATATTATAAAATAATCGTAACAAATTCAATATTACTTAGCATATTGAGATCAAGATTATACATTTAAATTTGATGCATGCTAAAATAAAACAGAAATCAATAAAGCAAATATCAATTTTAACATTGTCAAGTAGAAATAAATGATACAGAAAAAACAATCTTTATTTCATTAAACTAGATAAAATAGAATAGTTGTCATTCACTATAAAACACACACTAAATTCCAATTTCAAATGTTATTTTAAAATTATAAATTAAAAAATAAAAATGAGAATTATGCATTTGTATATATAAAGCAGTCTGTTGTTATTTTAAACATTAAGAAAATACAGTTTTCTAAAATAAAAAGTTATTACATCAAACACTTTACACAAACACAAAAGAAAATCACAAGTTGTAATTTTTGACTGTATTTTTACCTATAATTTTTTTTTATAATGACAATTCTTTAAGGATTTTTTTTATAACCAAACTTTTTTTAAAGAAATTAAACTGTCATAAAAAAAGAGTTTGCTATCTAAACATTATTTTTACAACTATACAAAAAGAAAAAATAAAAAAAAAAAACAATGTACGGTTTCTCATTTTCAAACATTATGTTCAGTTAATCATTATTTGTTTATGGTAGCATACTATTATTACAATAAATTGAAACAAGCAGAAATATTCTCAAAATTATTATGCCCATAAAAATAAACTATTTAAGCTTAATTATTTTTTTGCATTAATTTTCATTATTATTAAAAAAATATTTGGTTTAGCTTACTATAATAATAAATATTTATTTACAGTTTAAATGAATTTTCTTGGCTAATTAATCATCTGTATATTTAATTTAGTCATGTTAAAGCCTGATAATGAATCTGGCACTATCATTTGATTATTAATATAATTTGGGATTGGTTTTCAACATAATCATATTGATGTAAAAGAAAATCTTTTAGAGTCCATAAAAAATTAAAAGTTAAATTTGTTACAATTTTTTTAAAAAGATCAGACAAAATAATGCTAAAAAGTAAGCTAACAGAAAAA
This sequence comes from Centruroides vittatus, assembly GCF_030686945.1. Taxonomy (NCBI): domain Eukaryota; kingdom Metazoa; phylum Arthropoda; class Arachnida; order Scorpiones; family Buthidae; genus Centruroides; species Centruroides vittatus. The sequence goes on along the minus strand of NW_027122216.1, from coordinate 1,378,222 downwards.
AATTCCAATACTCTAACAGTCACCTATTTAAATCAGGAACATAAATTTTACATGACAATAAACAACTTGAAATATTTCAGCAAGTTATAATTAAATTTAATAAATTAAACTAACTTTGGAAGAATTGATATTTAAAACTTTAATTTAATTTTCATCCAATAGTATTAGTTTGAAAACTAATCAATTTACATTAAAAATTTCTGTTTAATATAATATAAATAGATTTGGCAATAAAATTCAAAATTACTTATTAAAATAAATTAAGTGTAGGCTTATTTAATGAAGTCATTATAATAAATAATCCATTAATTTTTCTATTTTTTTAAATAATAAATAGATATTTTATCATTTGTTGTGGAACTACAATTATTAAAAGTTTAAATTCTAAATATACAGTATATTTGTAGAGAATTACTTGTATTATAATATGATTTTAAAAGTTTAATTTTTTTTTACATTTATGTACCAACTAATTTTCAAAACTTTGTGAACAGCTCTGTTGTAATTATAGAACTTTTTAATATAAAATATAAAAACAATCTTAAGAATATATTGACTCTTTCATTCAGACATATTTCAAATAAATCTATAATAACTATTGATTTTTATTCAAAATTGATTTAAAATCTGGGATATAAAAAAACTTCTCTATATTGAGTATAAAAAAAAATAGTCAAGACTTACATAAAGCTAATAATAATAATCAATTTTGAATTGGATGTTTAAAAATAAAACTATTTTACATACAATAAAAGTATATAAAAACAATGTTAAATACAATTAGAATTTTTAAATATCAAACTACTTTGTTCACAAATCAATTTCTTTATTTAAAAGTATAATCATCTCCATGAAGTAAAATAAATAATAATATTTTTTGTTCCAAGATGGTAGCAATAAGCTTATTTTTAAATGCTTTTCGTTTTTTTTTTCTGCTGTTTAGAATTTGAAAATCATGCGAACACTATATTCTCATTTATAAAAAGAAATTCTAAATTTGATAATTATAACAATATCAATTCCTAACTTGTAGCAATATTTTTATAATAGATGTCTTTCCAGTCACTAAACAATTCATTGAAAAATATTGAAAATTAAATTATTTTTGCACCTTTGAAATACAGATTGCATTATCATATACATCAAGATAATCTATCATTTAATTTATATTAAAATCTTTTTAAAAATACTTATATTATACACCAACAACTGCCGTAAATGATCGGGCTAAATTTTGAATAAATGATCCAAAATTTAGCCCGATCATTTACAGCAGTTGTTGATGTATTTACTAATGATATCAGGTTTCATTTGATGTATGTTTGTACTTATATTATACTTCAGAATCATAACATTTCAAAAAGAAATCAAGTCATATTAAGATTATATTTTGTAATACATTATTAAAACTTATTTATGCAATATTAATCAAAAATAATTTAAATAATTAGAAAATCCAGCCACTCAAGATCACTATAAAAATAAGCCATTATATATATACATTTCTAAAATCAACAAATCATATTGAGTATTTACAAATAAAATTTTCAATTAAGAATTTAAAATTACTGATAAAAAAATTATTATTGTTATTTTTCACTTATCATTTCCATTAAGACATTCTTAATAAAATTAAATAGTGTAAAAATTGATGTCAAGATGTCAATTCTTACTCTGTAAACATCCATACACTACACTATTATTTAAGATTTCAAGGAACAACATTAGATAGCATCCTTCAAAAGAAGATCCAAATAAAAAAAACTCCAGCAATGAGTTACTTAACTTTCCGGACAACATTTGGTGGCGCCATCTGTTATATTTTATAAAAAGTTTAAAAAATTTTTTTAACTATTATTAAATGGAAAAAAGCTTAAATTTGTGGGTAGGGTTGAGTTCTATAAAAAATTGTAAATGCTAATAACGAGTAAAATAATTATTAAATCTGACCATACAGGAGATGCACACGATCCCCTTTATCGCCCATCCCCTCACAACCTTTAATCACCAAAATTTAATATCATCAATCTCCATAATAAATAAACCTCCGTACAAAATTTCAGAAAAATTTTTGAAAGCACAGGAGTTATTAAGCTTCAAAAAGGGTAAACAAAATCGTGGCCCCCACACACACTAATAGCCATACATACAGAAAAAAAAATCTTCCGAATATTTTTGCATTTCTCAAACGTTTCAAAGTCCCGAGTCCAAAAATGTAAAAATCTGGGGAGGGGGACTCATTTTTGACAGATCGCCATACTTTCCTTCCGATATATATACAGTATATATATATATATATATATATATATATATATATATATATAAGAGAGCCGGGAAAGTAATTCAGTATTCATTGATTGTTACATAACACAAAAGGAAACTTTTTCACATTTGAAAATATGGAATGAAATGTATTATATCAATGATGTTATCACATTTTGAAATTCGAATTAATGAATGGTGATTAATATATAAATTATATATAGTCCGTAAATAATGCTTCAATTTTCTTTTAGAAAACTGATCTAGTAATAACGTTTACAGGAAGTGTAAAATGCTTCACTTGACTAATTAGTCTTAACTATAAAATAATATGGAAAAAAAGAAATCTAAATTGAAATAAATTTTCTAGTTTTTCGAATTGCTTATTTTATATTATATTATATTTATATTTTAAGTGTTGATGTATAAGTCAACATAATTGTTTAAATATGAAAAAATAATTTCATATCTTAATTTTTTCCTTCTATTTCATCGATTTTTCTATTCCTTCTGTGGGGACTTAAATGAATATTCACTATTTTAACTACATATCTAATAATACAGATGGGCATGTGAATCAGCCACATCTGGTGAAACCACCACAATAATGATCGTTCAGATTGTAATTAGCAATTCTAGAACGGAAATGCCTATTATTATGCTATTGGGGAACATTCGTCGGTTTCTTTTCAGCGATTTACAATTCATTCGTAATAAAATATCGGACACGTTTTGCAGCTGACAAATAGGAAGTGACGTCTAAAATGACGGTATTAGGCACCAATTTAAGTAACCCACGTGATAATTAATTTACTGAAATTGTGTAAACTGAAAATATTCATAATTAAATTCTAAAATATCGAAAAGAGTTTTAAAAATAATTTATTTGTTTTTGATCTTTTACCCATCAGAAATCTTTACTGAAACGAATGTTTAATCAGCACATGGTCATTTTTTCTTCTTTAATTCGATTAGCGTGATCTGAACTATTAATTAATTAAGCAATTATTCAAAATTAATGATGTTTGATAGCCACAACTGGATATTTATACTATCAGTTTTGCAATCATTGACTAAATAAATAAAAAACAGTTAAAAATTTCATTTCTCTTCAAAATATTTCGTACCTGGTATGTCTACAATTATTATTATTGTTGTTGTTATACAACATTGATGTGTTTAAAAAATGTTTTCTAAACAACATTAAAATGCGGAGTATAAATTTAACGATCAAATCATGCAAGAGTTGATTATTTGATTTAATATCTTTTACGTTAATAGTTAAACAGTGTCGCAAATTGACTAACATTCAGTTTAAGATTTCTATAAATTGACAACTAAAATATTTTCGTAAAATCTAGCATTAAATAATTAAAACTTATATAGTGATTTTTAATCAATAAATATCTAAATATTTTCAACGCTTCAAGAGCAAAATTTCCCAAACTGCTGCTATGTGCATTGCTGTTGGAAAAGTGTCAGTTGATGACTGACCACAGTTCACATGGTCGTTTGGGTGCACTGGAGGTTTACTGCCCAAATTACCGCTCTATCGCTTAAAAAGCGTATCGATTCATTATTAACCATTAAAGTGTAAAATTTTTATCTTTAAGATTTCAGTACACGTTCAAATTTGAAAATGTCTGGTTATCAATTACAAAAATTTTAAAATTGTGTGTAATCAAATTCAAAATACCAAATAAATTTATAATGCAAAACGAATTAGCGAAAGATTTGATTAATATCCCTTTTTGATCATTTTTTAACTTTTACACATAACAGTTGTATTTAGAAAAAATGGGATAAAATACAACCCGAAAGCATTGCATTTGAAAAAAAAATGACAATTTTCTACAAATACTATTACACAATTTCCAAATACATAATTCTCTTTTTATATCGTATATTTTCGGTCGATGGGACGACTACATTAAGTTCTCTTGCTATTAAAGATCGTCATGTGAATCGATTCTAATCTCGAGTTTCTTTATTAGTAATTGTAATTAGGACTTCGTGACAAAACAAACAATACAGCAATGAGCAAAACAAACATAACATAGAAGTAACAAATCAGTAAATGAAAGTCACAGACAAAATTTCAAATTCAAGTTATATATCTTTAAATGAGTACTCTCATTGAACATTTCTAAATAATTTAAAAATTATCAGTCTTCAAATTCATTTTGTTATCGTTGAATATTCGAAAGAGATTTTTTATGGTATGTTTTTGTTGTTAATTAATAACATTCGTCCTTAAATTCAACGAAATATCTATTGTCTACAAACGTGCCTCCCTCTTCACTTAGTTAACGATATTTTTGGATCGAATGATGTCATCCACATTAATGTTATCTGCAGTTTGGCAGAAAGCTCCATTGAATCAGAGAATTTGAACACAATTCAACTAATTTTTTCTAGTTATTTAAGTTTAGCTTGGTTAAAATTTATATATCCTTTAGTTTAGTTCTGCTTTTTCAATACGAATTTCAGGTGTATCCTCGTGCTTTGCTTATTCTTCATATAAATGTTAAAATCAGGCCAATCTGATTTATATTCATCTGTAACTACCACAGTTTCTATTATTCCTGTTGTAATTTTACTTCCCGATCAGTTTTATACAAAATCCTGTCAAAGTGAGATTTTTTGATCGATATATTTCTTATCAAATGAAATTATTACGTTTAAATTTTAATTTATTTCATTTGATTTATGAGTGCATTCAGAAATAGCAGTTAGATTAACATTATCTATCACAGTTAAATTACATACGTTCACAAAATGTATGGATCTGTATTGTATACTGTGTACGTGTTTAATCACGAAATATTTATATGTATTCCAAACAATTATTGTTTTCACTGTTTATGTGTAGAAAAAAACATACGAAATAATTTCAAACACAGGTATTTTGTTGGATTTATTCGTGGAATATGCGTACAGATGGTATACACAAGACAGAATTGCCGAATATGAAAATAAGTTATAGTTTAACAAGAACAAAAGATTAAAGTAATATATACACGACCACGGGTAGTTTCGTCTTGAAGGTACGCGATCTGCTAGCAACAAATTTATGGCTGTATGTTAGCCTATTGCTTGGCGAGAACCACTTATAGGGTAGGTACCAGTTTTGGCCAGTGTACCAGTTCTGGCCAGAAAACAAATTTAACTTAAAAATTTAATCACCACATATTCAAATCTGTCCAATGAAACAAACTTTTATTGTTAACTGTTCACACAGTTAACAATAAAGTTTGTTTCATTTGTGATTATATTTTTTAAGTTAAATTTGTTTTCTGCCAGAACTGGTACTACATTGGCCAAAACTGGTGCTGTACATCTACCCTACGTGCATAAAAAAAATATAGTATTTTTACAAGTAACGTATAAAATATTATATATAATCGAAAGTAAATCCCCTTCTAGCTTAATTATCTTTAAGGATAATTAAACTAATGCTAGATTTGTTCACTACACAATAAAGGATGATTATCCTTTATTACAGGAACAAATGATAATTATTTAAATTATTATTAATTTAAAATGTTGATAAAAATTATTTTGACAGTTTTTGGACATGGACAATTCCATATAAAAAAGTAATATCTAACATTTAATATTCATTTATATGAATATCACACGATGGCATTAACTGTTTAACATTGTATCAATATAAATACTGTACTACTATTGAGAATTTTTTTTTTTTTTTTGCGTGTATAGAAACACTACAATGTCTGGTATAAAACAACACACGATATACAATATATTGATTGAATCGATAATCATCGAACTTAAAGTATTCTTAACAATTACATTTAATTAAAAAACCTCTGTAAAAAACTTGCAAAATGTTTCCATAATATCTCCATACTTTAATAGATATTTTAAGTAATTTTTAAATATATTCTCTATTAAATATTCAAACTGATTAAAATAAATCTACTAGAAGTTTTTTAAGAATGTATATTTAAATAAAACAAGCACACAGACTAACACTGCGCTGAAACTGCAGAGGTCAATATTAACATTTCATGGTCCGTTTCTTCAATTTTGCTTTTTTATATATATAATAAATACTTGACCATCGTGAGAACGTAAACATCTGGTTCGAACATTTTTATTTTTTTAGCAGCCTCATATAAAAAGCATGTAGATTTATATGACCTGTAATGACCTTTTCGATCACAATTTAGAATACAGTACATGAATTTTCTTATAATGCGTACGTTGTTACTTAAAATACGTTATTAACTTATAAATTTTACACTTTGTATAATTTAAAAGTCTATATATAAAATTTCAACCTATAAGAGGGGGGAACTGTTCAGAATTTAAATTGCAAATATTACTAGATCAAGATTAAAATCTTAACCTCATGCAGTTTTTGCGCTTATACAATTGAAAACATAACACGAAAAATAATTCCGAAAATATCCTTAATACTTTAATTAGTTAAAAACGTTGGATTGGTGATATGCTTTTGATGTAAATAAAATGTGCGCTAAAACTATTACATTAACTACAAAATAATTTTGACTTAGTGACCTTATAGCTAACGATAAAAGGTTTAAGCTGATACCATAATTTATATTTATGAAAAGACATTAAAAATCGATCTATTTCGTGAGAAATGATTCTTAAATATAGGAGATTTTATTGATCTAAATCTAATTCAAGGTTACTCATTATTTAATGGAAATATACTCCAAAATTCATTCTATTTCACATCAGAAATTATATTAACAAATTTTTTGATAAACTGGAGAAAAATTTAATTAATTTATTTAGAAATTATAATTTCACCAAAAAACAAAGTAATTAAATATAAAAAAATACATATTAACAAGGCTAAAAAGGCCAACTCCACTCATCCCATCGCATATTTCCTAAAATGGATTGTCTAGACCTGATGTAACCTTAATAGGTGGAGTTAACTAAGAATGTGGGTGAACTGCAAAGGTGTAGAAAAATTAAGATGAAGCGGGTCAATGTCTGAATTTATCAACAAAGAGGAATAGTCTATTTTATCATCTATAATCACCAAACATTGGCAAAGGGAGAGTTGCCTGTAAAGTAACAAATCCAAACCTACAATATGACTCATGTGCTTGTCCTTGAGTGAAAACCTACAAACCTGAATTTTGATCCAGTTTGTTTAATGTTGAAAAACAACATCACAGGTATATTAAGAAATAAGAAAAACGAAAACGAATGAAACGTATATATTAATAAAAGGGAGTTATAAAAATTTCGGTCAAGTAACACGTGAATTTTAAAATTACATTCGACGTGTAATCGACAGTAATCTATTAAATTAAAATAAACCGATTAACTTCTGGAAACTGAATTTTTTTAATACAAACTAAAGAAATTTACTTATTTTTATTACGCACTTTTAATAATTAACCAATAAAGAAAAAACTATAACATTGAAGTTCATTAAATGTATACACATATTTAGCTCAATAGGTTAAAGATTTTACGCGATTCATTTTAATTAAAATTTTTAAAATATTTTAGTAAATTGCTTTTAATAATAAAATATTTTAATTCAGTAAATTAAAAAAAAAACACCATCATCATCATTAAAGCCAAAATTATTCTCTAAATTGAGAGATTAACTGCGCAGAAATTATTAACTCATTTTCTTACTCATACATTTTACAACAGATAAATTTATTAAACAATTAGTCATCAGATGTTAGTAAATTGATCAAATCTTGCCAATACAATAGAGTTCTTCCTATTCAATAGACAATGAAATTAGTGGATAATTCTTTTAATATAATTACATACAATTTGAAAAATGTAGTGTAGAATAACGCCCAGTATTTAATATTTAGTAACACACCTTACACTGCGATGAAATGAAGAATAAAAAAAATTCACGAAAAAATGGACTTTGATATTTAAAAAGAAGTTAATTATATTGTTTTGTATTTGTAACTACTGAAATTACTATATTTTTAGTTTTGTTTAACCAAATAATGCCAACAGCAAAATAAACGTATCAACTGGTTAAAAGTTCTGAAGTGTTTAAAACAATTGTTCGTAAATATTCCTACAGGAAATCTCAAAAACATAAATAAAATTTCTCATATAAAGAAAACCTGTTACTTTCTTAAACGGATAAAATTCAAGAAAGTTAAAGAGAAAAATATTCGTATTTTTAAATTAATATTGACATGATCTTGAAAAATTGTTCGAAAAACATTCGCAGGACGGCAATTAGTAACGATTTATCACAACTGTTATTTCTATGGCTATTAGAAATATTCATAAAAATTTCTGCTAATTAGTTACATTGCAAGTTTATTTTTGTTTTGTTAGCGAGATTCGGATATGAATGTAATTTGGATTCTCGAGTAGTTCATTTACTCATTACCACAGGCCTGACCTGCAGTATATAGAAAGATAAGGACAATTCATCCGTGATCTTTTATATATTGCAGATCAAACCAGTGTTAATGAATGGCATGAACCGATCATATAAATTATACACTAACGATTTGCAGAATCTAATCCATATTTGTTAAGTGAAATTAAATTATTTGTTATCAAAAAATATATTGTATTAGTAACAGAAATAACTTAAATATGAAATAATAAATAGCTCTAAAACGAAAAATAAGGGAAACATGGTATGCATGTAAAATGACAATTGTGATAACAATCGTGACACGTGATTAAAGTTTGCTGTACAGTTCAACAAAAACATTTTCTGATGAAAATAATATCAGAAATGTGAATACAGTAGTTCATTGTAAAATATGAAAAACAAAGTGGCAGTGATTCATGACAAACAATTCAATCGTTTTTGAAATGTAAGTTGGAAGATAATTTTTCTTACATAAAACATTCTCAATTTCGTAATGTAAAATAATAAGCAACTAAAATATAAATAAACTTGAATGTTATAATTAAAATGGACAATTTTTAATTTCTGACCAGCAACTACAAACTATTAAGCTTGTATTTTTTTAAAAATATTTTCTCTTTTTACTCTGAACGGAAGTTACTTCGAATCATGAATAAATTGCATAACATATGTACATTTTATTTTTTCATCTTTTATTCTATACTGGAATACATAACAAATGAAAGAATTTTCACATTATATACTCAAAGTTAGAATAATAGATCACATATAATCAGAAAAAATTATAATGTTATTTAAAATGTTAATATATTGAAATATCCTCAATAATGAAATTAACATTTAAAAAATATTCACAGATAGTAACACATATTATAAGTTTATAAAATATTATAAAAGTTATATTATAAAATTTATGATTACTCAGTAGACGACAAAATTCTCTAACAAGTTTATTTCTAATTAGAAAGTCCAATGTTAACAACATTCAGTAACAAGGTCAGTTATAATAACGAAAAAGATTATGTATGCAACATTGCAATATATTCTTTTGTTGTTAATATCGTATCTGTCAATTATACTTAAATTTGTGAAAAAAAATTTCATTCGTTAAAAATACATTTAGACTGCAAAGTAACACGCATATTTCTAAAACACTGACACTGGATTATTAAATTTAAACAGTGACGTTAACAGTTAATTGTTGTTAATTAAAAACAATTCATAGATGGACGTTTTAAATTATCTGACGATCGATAATATAAAAAAATATTTTAAAGTTCTTTTAAATCGATACTCTTACATCAGCGAAATACAAGTTTAACGATTAACTCCGGAAGAAATAAAATATCCTCAGAATATTTTATTTCAACTGACGACCTTAATCTGTTTTTTTGTTTGTGAAAAATATTCATTCTGATTCGATTATATTTTCTGTTTTGAAACCAAATAGTAAGAAAAGATGACATTTTTTCTTTGCAATGGAAGTACTATCTTTTAAATTATTAGTGGTAATGGTACGATTAATCGAAATTGGACATTTTCCGGGTATCTGAATCCGAATCGAGAAAAATCTCGTCACGATTTCAGATTCTTAAAAACGATTCTTTCACATCTTATAAGAAAATTATTTATTTATTTCAGTCGAAGCTTAAAAATTTTTAAATTACGATATTAACAATCAAATAGTTTATTGGAAACTTTAATGTCGACAAAGCAAAGAGTACGTGGCGAGGTGACGTCTGTGAGTCACAGTGGCCTTTCTTTCGTGTAGTCAGAGCGATGAGATTGCACAATATATATATATCTTAAAAGCAAAATGCTCCATCGCTGTACACAAATAACGTAAATTTAAAAATTAATTTTATTTACAATTTGAAAATTTCAAAACAAGTTTTAAACGGTTTTAAAAACACTGTTTTAATTTTAAATGGATTTAATTTTAATAATATTTATTTATTAATTTTGCATGCACTTTTTGAACTCTTAATTACGATTTTTTAAAAAATTAATTGCAACTGTTTTCTTTTGCGACATAACTACAGAAACTGTTAGTGTTGTTTTCCACAAAAGATAAATTTAAATTTATTTTTTAGTAATTTCATTAATTTTTGTTTCATAAACTTGTTTGCTTTTTAAAAATTTTAATTATGCATATCTACACATAAATGGAGAATTTTCGCGTTTCTTTTGAAAGATTAATTCTGGATTTCCCAATAATTTTCCATTTTTAAGCTTGATGTTTATTAATTAATGAATGTACAGTGCCCGTAATGTAAATTAGTTTAGTTTCGAAAAATTAATAAACTTTAGAAAGTATTCGAAAGAATCGGAAGTTTTCGGCAGAATCGGAATCGGGAGAAATTTTGGTATCGTCCCATCACTAATTATTAGAGTCGACAATCAAAAACAACAAATTTATACAATGATCTACAGAATTTAATTCCTTATACTCCGGTAAAAGAAATTAAATACGTAGTAGTTATATCCAAGCTAAAATTTGAAAAAAGGTATAAACAAAGATCTTAATTTAAGTATGATCTTAACATTCAATCCAGTTTCAGCTGCAAATTTACAAGGTGTTCTGAGTATGTTGTATTGACCAGTTTAAATATTTTTCAAATTATACTAACACTAATTTTATATTCGAACGTTCATAATTTTGTAAATTTTATATTTTATCAAGGCAAAACTACAAGTCTCAGAAATTATTAATGCTCGTAAAATTAAAATTCGTTTATCCGGTCATTTAAATGACAATAAAATAAATCACCTGATCCAGAGAAAAATTAAACAAAAACCTTATTTTTTCATTAAAAGTCTCTTAATAAAAGTTATTAAATTATCTTAAAACGTGATGGAATTCGAAATGAATTCTCCAAAAATAACGAACAATTAATTTTGCGTTACATACGAACAAGTTAAGATACAGTATTAAATGTGTTTATATTTATTGTACTCATTATCAAATTAGTTGCATTATTATAGTACTGTAACAACAACATTCATGAAAATTAAATATACTGTAAAGACTAGCAAATTATTAAAATAGTCGAGAGGATATTAATTAAAAACATCTCTCAAATGCTCTAAATATCATTAAAGAAATTAAATCGGAAAGATAAATTTATGCTGGTTTGGATGTTTTCACTTTTCGTGACAATGTATTCGTTATATACAGTGTGTTAGCTAGTATCAAAATCCATAATTTGCAAGTTATATTATGGTTTATCAGTTGTTAGTATACAAATTTTATCGTATATTCAATGTTAGGTGCGTGACTTAACATCATATAAAATGACAGAGAAACACATTTCGGGATGATTAAGGATTATGAAGTCCTTCCAATGACAAGCTTTTCAATGGTAATAAATATGTCGATTTGAACGATTTGGCCAATAAAGTAATGATGTATACAATAAATAATTATACAGTATAATTTGAGAATAAAACAAAATTTCGCTAATATGATATACAAAATTTTACTATATTTCTCAATTAGTACTACAATTAATTAAAAAAAAATAATAGATAATGATTCGTTTATCCGGTCCACATCCAATTTAATGCTCAATTTATGTAGCATTAGGACACTTGACATGATTTAGCTTTCATTCATATGTAATTTTGGACGATATTCTTTCGTTTGCGGTTCTAATCTATAGTGAGCGATTGATTAATCTGAATTACCGTCGGAATTAATTTCGATGGTCTTTTCCGTATTAGTTGAATATTTTATTCCCAACTAATACGGATGTGTAAGTAATATTTGGATTTGTCATTTTTTTTGGTAAGTGACGTAATTATTATTAAATATACAATAGAATCTCGATAAATAATTTGAAGTGGCAGAAAAATAAATAAATAAAAATCTGGCAAAATAGTTGGTAATTTTTTAAAATTTTCCAGAGCGACCCGTGTCCCTTTAACTTTAATAAAATGGCAAAGGCTTAAAAGTGATATATATGTCTTTTATACTCATAATATTTGATATATGTTGAAAAGACTTTGCTGTCTTATCTAAATTTTCAGTTATCTAAAGAAGAATCAGTACTTGGATGATCAGGGTTCTACTGTAAATACATACATAACATACTATATATGACTATTTTTACATATTTAGTAATGAAAATTTTAATTAAAGTAGTTAAAATATTTATAGCATGAAGGAAAAAAAAAAAATGCTAATTTAACTGACCCTTCAAAAATAATTTATACTAATCAAAAAGTTTGAAAATACACTCACTGCCATAAAAATTAACACACCAAGGAGGAGTTGTCATATTGCTGCATAAACTTGGCATGCAGATAAATCTCAAGCAGATATGGAAATGATTAGAGTAAAGTGTAATGGGTTTGCATAATGCCAGCAGAAAGCATTAAATTGCATCACCCTTGGCCTATAAAAAAATGTACATAGGCATCCTGTGTGTAGTTTACTTATTGCAGAGGGATGCTGTATCACTAGAGATATCTTTATGTTACAATCAAAGACCATATGAACAACTAACAGAATTTGAGAAGGGAGGATCATTGGGTTGAGAGAAGCTAGATGGTCATCTTGTCACCTACACTGTTCTGACAACATTGTGAAGACGTGATGGGACCAGTTGCACATATGGTGCCCAGGCCCAGAATGCCCTCAGCATACCACTAGCCAAGAGGACCATCTGGTTCTCCAACAAGCAGACACACACATAGCCAACCATATTGTTGTCTGCTATCCGTACACAGGTGGTGACATTGTTACAGGCTCCTAAGCCTGTCTGTCTACCATTTCAAGTTGCTTGGGTGAGGAACATTTGGTATCATGGCAGCCATTGACAACCATCTACCATCACCTCCATTTGGACTGCTGTTGCTTCTGACGGGTTTCGACTGCAACAGAATGGAACCAGGTTGGCTATAGTGACGAATCCAGATTCAATTTGAGCACTGATGACAGCTGTGTTCAAGTCTGGAGGCCCAATGGTAAATGCCTTAATCCTGCCTACACCTTTGAGTGACATACCACCCCCACATCTGGTATGATGTCTGGGTGCCATCACATATGACAGCTGGTCACCTCTAGTAGTGATCCAAGGGCCTGACAGCCTAGCATTATGTTAGTGACATCTTGCAGCCACATGTGTTACCTCTCATGGCAGAGTTCCCAAGAGCCATTTTCCAACAGGACAATGCTCGACCACACACAGCAAGGGTGTCACTGTCACAGGAATACCTCCACCACATTGCCACAGTTCCCTGGCCTGCCCTGTCCCTGATTTATCACTGATCGAACATGTCTGAGATCACCTGGTATACCAAGTTGGACAGCATAGGAGTTTGGCTGAACTAGAGGACTGCTTTCAGCAACTGTGTGGACTGAAATGCCACAGTTGGGAACCTGTACGCCTCCATGTGTATTTATGCTATATGTGGCCCAACAGAGTACTAGAACCTTCTTTCATTTGTAGTTTTTCCTGCAATAAATGATCTTTTTGCTTTCATTTCGTAATCACTTAATTACATCACTGTTACACTCACATGTGAACAATTTCATTTGATTTTGACAATGCCTTCTTGGCATGCTAATTTTTATGCAAATGAGTGCATTTCAATATTTCCCTATCACTTTTCTATAATCACAGTAGGTACTAAATATGTTTTTAAATTATTTTAGCAATTGGAATAATTGTCTAAATTCAAAAACTACTTTTGCTAATTGTACAATTTTAACTACAGAAAATAATTTTAATTTTATGTACATTGTATGTATATTATAGAATTTGTAGCCTAAATGTAGCTTTAAGGTAATTTCCATTACAAATGCACACAAAATAATCCTTAATGTATCATTATATACTGTATTACAAAAGAACTCCTTTCTTTGTAACAAATGGAAAAATCATTGATAAATTTTTTATATTCCCCAATTGTTTTAAACAATATATGACCAAATTCAAGTTTTTTTGGGCTATCTTAATGACATACTAAAATAACTTTGCTTTTTTTGACAATTCACCTTTCTGAATTAAAAGTTTTTATCATTACTTTTTAAATAAGTATTCATAAACTGTACTCAAATGCTTAGTAATATTATTTCATATGAATTCAATTCAATATTCAAAGTACAGTACATAAGAGAGCATAACAAATTGTTTTTAATATAACTAATATTAGTTATTAGTTATATTAAAAACAATAACTATATTTCAAGTTTAGTCTAAGGATTCAAACATCAAAGAGTTTGAATATTCAAAGTTTTAAATTTCATCCAAACTATTATGTTTTCCTGCAAACTTAACTTCATCACATCAAGTCATAAAGAAAATTATTCATTGTTTTTGCATCGGATGATCTCAATGGTGACATGACCTTAACCATTGCCTCAGCATTATTCCTTTTTTTCAACAAGGAACAAGGGCTTGAAATTCCAGTATTGACCAGTCAGTCAGTTGACTGAATGACTGTTCTGTATTGCAAACTTATGATTAAAAGAATGCAATCATGTAGTCCCAAAGTCTGATGATAAACCTAAACATTTTCTAGACAAAGGATATCACATTTTATTGATATCAATGACAATGTCTTCAAATGCCATCAAATAATGTAACAAAGTTTAAGCCTGAAGTTATCAGTTGCGTAAACTAACATATTCAGAAAAACATTGATATAATTTAAAATTATTGCATTAAATTGTTAATGCATCAAAGTGATAGCCTATAGCAACAATAAAGCTAAAAAAAATATGTGTTTGTAATTTAGTGCTATTTAAAACATATAATGACTTTTTGTTAATATTTGTTTATTTCAAAACACATGTTATTGAGAAATACCAAAAAGTTAAATAACAGATGTCTGGAAAAGAAATCTATGCAAAATATCACAGGTCCTAGCCAACAGCAAATAATTTATAATTATTCTGTACTTGCAACAATTTGAAAGCACATGAAATGCCATACAACATTTTAGAATCTTCTATATTAAATTTTCTACTTCTTTCAAAATGGCAATGAAAGAAAATACTTAATGCTTTATACCTAAAAGCATACATTTTTCATAATGTTTTATTATAATTTAATGTGCAAAAGTTTACCATAAACCTTTTTGCAAACAAAGGAATTTCAAAACAGACTATAGGGCCTATATTACATTATCCAACATTCCAACATAGTGGATTACACTACAGAAAAGAAAGGTCTCTGAAGAAAAAGAAAAATTCTAAAGCCAAGTTGAAAGAATTGAAGGAGACCTTTGAAGTTAGATAGACAAGGTTTCAAATTAATCTGTCACCCTATAACTGAAAAATTTTATATAATTGGCTCCATAAGGCTTTAAAAACAAGAACACACATTACATATCAAAAGAAGCATATAATTCCTGACAGAATGGACATACAAAGATCACTGAGCAAAGTATAGAAGATAATAGTGAAATTACTCTGAAAAGTTCATTGTTTTGAATGAAAAATCTTATTTTACTCTCTTGCAATCAAACAATCAATGGATATACCAGTGATATTTCATCCACACTTGCTAATGTATATTTTTCCAATAAAAAGAAATTTGAGGGCAAAGTTTTGATTTGGATTGCACTGGGAGAAATGACTGCTTCAAGCCCTAATCAGAAAATTAAGTTTAGCTATCAATGTCCAGCAATATTTAAATGAATGTATGATGTCACCTGATTCCTTACATTTGAAAAAACTATTCTACTCTCAAGCAGATATTTAAAAGAACTATTCTACTCTTGATCAGATGAAGCAAGTTCCATAATGCCAAAACTTTACTGCAATAAGAAATCATCATCATCATAAAGGACAACCCTTCAAAAGGTGCCAAAAATTGGATCGATTGAGGATTTTTTGGCAATTCTCAAGACATCTATTTACAAAAGGGGGGCATAAGGCAAAAACACATTAGCTGATCAATCACAAAATACTTCTGAAAACTAAACCAAAATCTTGTACTGAAACTTGGATTGCACACACAAAGTTGAATTGACAGTGTTGAATGACAGGGACTTACAGAACTACAAAAGTAAAAGCTAACCTACAGTTTTTCATCACCTTTCAAATGACTATTTCATTCATAGAGTCCTTTCTTCTAAGGTAAAAACAACATTATACAAACTTATACAGATACCTATTATTCTACACAATTTTTGAATCGGAATTAAACATTTCAGAAATTGAGCATTTAATTAGCAAGACAAGAACAATTTCATTACTATTTCAATCTATTCAGCTTCTAATTTATTTTATCTTGAATAATGTAGTATTAATACTATGAATTTTTACACAATTTTCTTTGATTTAAAAGATAATACAAACCTCAGGTTTCAAACTTAATTTGTTCCTAAAAGTGTTAATAAATATTAAATTAATTAATATAATATTATACATATTATAATACATTATATATATAAAGTTTTGTCATTTAATTTAACATAAGTATACTTAAACAAATTCTTGAATGCCATTTACATTACCTAAATGTCAATCAACACCATTTTTATTAATTAATTTAATTTAAATTCAACTCTGGCATGTACTGAAAAAAGAAAGTGCACATTGAAATTTAATTTAAATAGTATCATCATCAATGATTCGTATCATGACATGAGGTGATCTTGGTGCCACTAACTTCTGAATTCATAGTCCTGTCGTTAATTGGTCAGACTGTTGACTTTCTTTAACATAGATAGTATAGGATATTGACCATCTATGGCCGGCTGTACAAGTAGCCTGTTCGGCAACTGGGACAAAAATCAGTTCTAAATTTTGTTCATAAACCTGTTTGTAACAAAAAAAAAAAAAAAAAAAAAAAAGCACTTTTATTTCTCTAGGCACCTGTACACCCACCAAATTGTAACAAATACAGCTGAAGAGGGACAGACAACCTGTCCAAAATGCATACCATCATCATAATAAACCTGAGTCTACCTACTTCTGTGTGATTACTCTGACAACATCAATAGTGTATGTGGTAAGTCCTCCATAGAGCCAAAACTTAGTGCTCATAGTACCATAGTTTAAAATATATTTGAAGAATTCATTTAAATAAAACAAAAATTATTAATATCGCAGAGAAAAAGGAGGGCTATTCACAAACTGCAAAGTACACATTTAAAGAATATAAAATCTGAGTTTAATGTTGGGAAAATAAAATTATGTAGGTTATTTGATTATTTCCTGAATATTCAATTCTTTACATTTGACTACTAAAATATTCATTCCTGTTGGAGAAACTGCTGTTCAGGGATATTCAAACACTTGAGTGTTTATTTAGTGATTCATAAAAAGAATTGAATGCATTAAATTCTCCCACCACATCTGTAGACAAAATTATCTGCATAAATTAATCCTTCACATTAATTACTAGTTAGAATTAATAATACCACATTTACTAATTATTAATCCGCTTTTTATATTTTATAAATATTTTGTTTCCTTTATATTTGGTAAGAATTATCTGGGTATCAAAACTATCAAAGTGAGACAGGCTCCATAATTAAAATAAGTTGGAAACACAATGTACGTACACAAAAAATTTAAAATTTGTACGTAAAGTTATGTTTATTTAATACACAACGTTAGCTAATGTTCCAATGGCTGAAAATATAAAATATTTTTTTAACTGTGGTATTTCAATATAATTCAATAAATAATATTCAATAGTAGTTTGCTTTACAATTGGTATTTATTGTATTAAATACTTCTAAATTTTGAATATTTTACTACTTAGCTTAGTCTAATTATAATAAAAATTACTGAAATTACATGAAATACAATGCATCTAAAACATTAGATTTAACTTAGTTTAATTATAATTAGACTAAGCTAAGCTAAATTCAATGCTTAATCTAATTATAGTTAACTAAGTTAAGTAGTAAAATATTCAAAATTTAGAAGCATTTAATACATTAAATACCAATTGTAAAGCTAACTACTTTTAACTAACAAATTAAAATTGTTTAGAAAAAACAAAAAACAAAGTTTTGAATCAATAGAAGTGCATAATTACAAATTATAATCTTGTTAATTTCACAGAACACTATTTAATCTTGTGGACATCATTTTTATTTTTGTCAATTGAAACAAAGCATTGCATCTTTAATAGTCTCATTACAATAAGATTAATGGCAAAAGTTTAAAATAAACTTTACTATGCAATACTTGCTATTTCACATTATCTAATTTTCAATTACACAAATTAAATGAGCCAAAATTAAATAATTTATTAAAACGTAATTATAAATTAACATCGTATATCAATATGCGAGGGTTACTTTTTAAGTTGTAGAAACCAATTTTTTCAGACAAATGTAATACAGTGAAGAAATTTCAAAATATACATATATTAAAAAACTACTAAATAGCATTAGTCAAACCTTTCACATATAGTACCTTTCTCATATAAGGTAAGGAAAGCAAAAATTTCCCATATACTTCAAATGTATCTTTTTTTTTAATTCTTTCACCTTAATAGTAAAGTTGAACAAAGAATTTTACAAACACATTAAATCTAAAAGCCTTTTAAAGTATTCTCCAAGATTAATCAATTGATCACTCAGGACAATACTACAGCTTCACCATCTTTAAATCTTGCACCTCACTGCATTGAAATTGTTATTTCAAGTATAAAAGCATTTCCTCTTGTGATTATGATTTGATACCCAAAGTGCTTTCACTTTGGGTATCAAATCATAATCACAAGAGTGGTCCAGTGAATAGGGTGGCCCCACATCATAAAAAGGTTCTTGGCACTGTTTGCTATACAAATGGTAACTTTATCATGAGAAATGATGGCAGCGAAGCAGTTCAGAGCATTCCTAATCGCACAATATAGAGTACTCTGCAGTTAGACGTAAGTCTTGTAGTACACTGTAGTCAGTCTGACCAAGTGAACAACAAAACTCCAGCCATTAAATCAAAAATTACCATTACCAGAGGATGGGTTTTGTCAAAATTTGTGCTTTTATGGTAATTGTCAAATTCAAATTAAACAAGCAATTATTTATTGTGACATTGTCAAAATGCCAAGCTGCAATTTTTAATCATATTTTTAATTTATTTAAGTTAAAATATATGCTCTCCTCCTCAAATTAGCAGTAGCTTGCTTCTGTACATCATACTTTTCCTTTAACAATAAAGTTGTGCCAGTCATCTATTAATTGCTTTCAGGGGAAAAGTTTTGAATTGAAATAATGTGACCTCCAGTTTGCATCAGAAGTTTGTATAAAGTTAATTGGGACCTCCTGCCTCCAAGGTTTCCCTATTTGGTCTCAGATTTCATCTTCTTACTCCATTCTTGAGATTAAGGAAAGATAGATGAATGGCCAGACATATGGACAACAGTGTGTATTTATAGGTCTACAATTTTTTCAAATTGCAGCCCAATAACTTGACAAATAACAAATTTTCAAATTTTATTTTTTAATTTAAGGTAAGTTTTCATTCAAATTACCAAATTATTCAACTAGTCAAAAACTAAACTGTTAACTGGGGAGAAAAATAGTCCCATACTTATGTAAAGCCAAGTTATATGACTTCAGACTTAACCCAAAACAAAATTTAATGTAATTGTAAAAAAAAAATAACTTTGTAAATAATGAAATAATTTCTGATCTGATTAATGAGATTAATTTAGATCAGAAAACTAAAGAAATAAGCATGTATGAAGAAAATGATCAACCATTAACAATGTTTTTATATGCCACTCTGACTACTTCACTATCTCCAATAAAAATTCAAACGCTATGATATAGCCCAGGCATGGGCAAATGCGGCTTTTTCTGAGTTACATGCAGCTCTTGCTGAAAGTGTTAATTTCTGATTTTTATTATTATTTTTACAATTTTATTTTTATAATTTTGTGAAAATATGTTAATTAAAAAAATTCAATATTTGTTTTATATTATATTTATATCATGTAATAAAATCGCGCGCCTTACCATACTATCCACCACGACAGTACAGAACTGCAACTCCCATGCATTTTGCAAAACCTACATTTCGGCTCCCACTGAACTCTCGCTTGCCCACTCCTGATATAGCCTATAATTATTATATTCTTTCTTTTGAGGATATTGTGGTTTTGTAATTTTAGGCATATCAGATTTATCAGTCATTCTGAATTTGTGAAGTTCAACTTAAAACAGTAGTCCTGAAACATTTCTCTTGTATATGTTGGCGACAGTGTTTGAGAGTAATAAATGATCATGTAATCATACAATCTATTTCAACATTAATAACTTTACAAACATGTAAAATCAACTTTACTTAAACCAAATAACCGGAGCAAAAATGTTCTACTATTGCAAACATTTTCGACACCCCTTCGGGGCTCTTCTTCAGGCTTTATATTCACAAACATGTATTTGAAAATGAACAATATTGAATTACTTGAAATATATTTGTTTTATATCTTAGATTGTCTATAATCATATTATTCCAAATTTTAGATGAATAATAAAAAATATTTTACCTGTCAAAAAATTACAAAAATATTCAAAAAATATTAAAATATAAATGGTTTTATTTGAATCCAAACAAAATGAACAACACATTCTAAAAATCAAATTTTACAATATGAATTGCATAGAAAAATGTTTTTTTAATCCTCCATTTAATTTTATAACAGTAGCAAAATACAAGAAATCCTCATTAATCAAAATTCAAGTGACAAAATAATTGTCCTTAAATTATCATCAAGTTTCAAATTATCCAACATTTACATATTTCTGTACAATATTCCAAATGTCATGTAACTGATGTAGTTTATTTAGGCAAATGGAACACAGCTTTGTATACAGAATGCTACTTTATTTATATCATTACTAATAATAATAATTAAACTACAGGTAAACAGCACCTGTCCAGTGAGAACCTCACAGGTTGCCATATAGATTTTATAAAAATTTAAAAATAATTTTTGAGAATTCTGCTTTAAGTAGTCTGAAAAGTAGTAAGTCGCTCAAATCTAGTAACGTAAAGCCCTACATATATCTCAATCTTATACTTGTAGCCCAATTTTGCAATCCCAAGAACCAGCTGCGTTTTATGAAATAAGAGAAAATAAACCACCAACATTTAAAATTTTGGTGGCACCAACTGTTATAAAAAATTTTTTAATAAAATATATTTTTAATTATTATAAAATGGCAAAAAACTTAATTTTGAGAATAGGGATGAGTTATAAAAAATTGTAAATGCTAATAATGAGTAAAATCATCATTAAGTCTGACCCTACTAGAGATACACATGACCCCTATTATCTCTCCACCCCTCAACCTTTAAATCACTAAAATTTAATAGTATCAATCCCCCTAAACCTCCCTGCAAAATTTCAGAAATTTGACAAAAAGCACAGGAGTTATTAAGCTTCAAACAGAATGAAACAAAATCATGCCCTACACACACTAACATTCATATATGTAAAAAAATTTGGGGGTAATTTTTGTACTTCTTGACATTTCAAGGTGTCCTAAGTCTAAAAATGTAAAAATCTGGATCGTCGTTTTTTGCTGGATCACCATACTTTCCCTCTGTATAATAGCCAGAAAAGTAAAAAGGGTAGTCCATGGGTAAGGCAACACTTGAAAATGTGTTAGTATAAAAGCAAAGCTATGTTGAAGTTGTTTGTGATCTATTATTCTCTCATAGTATCCAGGCACATGAACTTTGATCTAAATATATGAGTTAATAAAGACATCACAATTTGGACAGACTTTTCACTTCAAATTTAAAAGTAACTGTATTCAGAATTTTTAACATGTCATGTTCCCAGCTGGAACAAACAGTACAGTTAAGTTACAAAGGCAGTGTGCATTTATTGTGACATCATCAAGATCAGGAAGGTGTTAATAAATGCTGTGATGGGGAGGGGGGTCATGTGAGTATTTGCAAATACAAAATATTTCATTTATTTTGAAACATTCTGTTGTTAATTGACATTTATTGTATTGTACATGATTACACAAATAGAGAGGGGAGATAGGAGTAAAAAATGAAGTAAAATCTGTCATTGCAATATGTGCATGCCACCAAACTAACAGGATTTTGATCTATATGAGTTTGAATTAACAAGGATTTCCTAATATGTTGTAACAACAAGAAATGCATATAATAAGGTCTACATAGAAGTTTGAGTTTGGAAGTTGGAAAGTCATGGAATTTAATGCTACCAATATCATTTGCAATGCAAAATTCATATATTTAGCAATTCATAACTACAGAAGAGTTTGCTATTTAATATAAAGAGAAAGATCCCCTCATGGGTATTCACTAACACTATAATAGTGGCTTTATTTAAGAAGACCTTGTATCAAGGGTTAACTATATATTAAAACATTCAATGATAAAAGGCATCTGTAAAATTAAGATAAAAATTACTTAAGATTTCATTATTATTTTTAGTCTAAGTAGGCAATTATTTATATTTTCATTGCAAATATTACTTCTGACAATTTTTTTAATTTATAAAATATTATTCCAATAATTATATTATAAAAAATTTGATTTCTATCCTGAAAGTATAACCAAATAAAATATTAAGCTATTTCAGTATATAATATTTAATATACAGATAAAATGATTTTCAAGTCTTATGTATTATTACTTGACTGAAGTGTCTTTATTCATACCACATTATTAGTTCATTTTGTTAAAATATGAATAAAATAATTCAATTTAAATTTAAAGTGCAGGCTATTCACATTTACAAGATAAAAATTAATTTTTATTACTGAAAAA
This sequence comes from Centruroides vittatus, assembly GCF_030686945.1. Classification (NCBI taxonomy): domain Eukaryota; kingdom Metazoa; phylum Arthropoda; class Arachnida; order Scorpiones; family Buthidae; genus Centruroides; species Centruroides vittatus. The sequence continues at coordinate 1,354,844 of NW_027122216.1, read as the reverse complement.
AAGGGAAAAATTGAACAAAGCAATTATGATTTTGGCATTGATTTGGATAAACATGATATGATATACATAATATTAGATTATCATTAAGTATTAGCCTATTAGATATTATATTATTTCAAAAAAAATTCAATTGATTTTTATATATCATTGATTTATTTTCATTGAACAGTTGTCGTCACTTTTTTCTTATTCCATAATTATTTTATGAGAAGTATTAACTAAATTATCTTCTCTAAAATTTTTATATACATACAATCATCTGTTACTACAGTATATAACTGATATCTTAATAATAGAAAAATGATTATCACTTAATAAATTTTAATAAGTTAACTTTCAAAACTGATTTTTACCAACATTTTAAATGTAACATTAATTTTAAATTAATGAAAACTTTAAATTTTCACAAAATACCACAATAATATATAGTATATGGAAATCAAAACAAAACTAGGACATTGTGCAACTTTGCCATATTGTGATAGAACTGAAGTGGAGTCAGAAGGAAAGAAGTAATCACTACACCTGTTAGGCACAGAAGAGGCAATCCTTGTACAGTACCTGAAGGACATGGACAGGTAAACTTTGCACTTGTCACAAGAGGCTATCCTCATACCTGCAGGCCGCAAGAGACACAATCCTACACTGGCCAGACACAGAGTGGCAATTCACAAGTGCCATTAAGTGCACTCATTGCATCAGAGAGCATGGACATTGTCACTGTAATACTTTTGTATATCGAAAACAAAATCATAGACTCCTATTTTTACTTCCCTGGCTCTGTTATAGATAACAGAAGGAAAGTATGGTAATTGGTCAAAAAAATGACCCCCAAAAATTTTTACATTTTTGGACTAGGGACCTTGAAATGTCAAGAAATGAAAAAACATTCAGATTTTTTTTTCTGTATGTATATATGTTAATGTGTGTTTGTATGTATGGCACGATTTTGTTTACCCTCTTTGAAGCTTTCCTCCTGTGCTTTCAAAAATTTCTGAAATTTTGCAGGAAGGTTTGTGTATTAGAAAGATTCATACTATTAAATTTTGACAGTTTAAGGCCAACAGGGTAGGGAGATAAAGAATGATCATGTGCCATATTTCAAGTAGGGTCTGACTTAATGACAACTTTACTCATTATTAAAATTTACAAATTTTTATAAACCTTGTCCCTATTCTCAAAATTAAGCTTTTTGCCATTTTATAATAATTAGAAATATAAACAGTTTTTTAAAACGAAATATCGTAACAGATAGCACCACCAAAATTTTAAAATGTTGCCAGGAAAGTTAAGCAATTCATTGCTGGACTTTTTTCATTTAAATGGGCCCACATTATATTTCTGGATTCCTCATCTCAATTAATGGAAAGTGGCAAAGTTTTATTGAAATCGATCCATTAAATTTTGAGAACGAACTTGATTCTATATGCCCAAACAAGATGTGCTAGCAACCATGAAACATTGCACAATAAAGTTGTGTGAATCATGCGATATTGCTTTTTTGCATACATTCGTGAAATGTCCTTATATCTTGAAAATGAAGTCAAGGACCGCCATTTTTTATTGTATTTTTGGATTCCACATTACAATTAATGGAAAATGGCACAGTTTAATCAAAATCTATTGAACAGATTTTGAGAACAAACACAATTCTGTAAGCCTGAAAGAAGCTTTGCTAACACTCCACTTAAAATATTCTTAAAAGTATTAAAACTAGAAATATTTTTAGCAATTACATTTTTCTTGAAATAATAAAATATTGATTTTAGGCATTTCTTATTAACTTTTTTACTAAAGTAGAATGATTTTTGGAATGAAAACCAAAAATAGAAAACAAAGAAATATGAATTAAAACAATATTTTGCAAAATAAAAATAATCAAATTTAATTTTTCAAGAAAGATTTAAGTAAAAAATATTATACTGTATAACATATATAGTATGATTATATATATAGTTAACTTTAAAAGAATTAAAAACTTTGAAATTGTTTTTATTTATTTATTTTTGGATCTTTCTGCTAAGGACATTAAGAGAGCTTTTTCTCTCCATATCCCATTGTGGGTTCTGCCAGGCTCATAATGAAGTAGCCAACTGATAAGGGCAAAGACTGACATATCCAGGGCAGATTAACAAGGAAATATTCCTGGACATTACTTGTCCATATTTGATGAGTGTTGGGTAGATGCCTTAACTGCCTCAACCATCTACCAAAGTTTTCGAACCTTTGGTTCTTCTTCAGGTGAAACGAGAAGCTATTCGATGGCAAGAACTTTTTTAAAAAAACAAATTCCGAAAGTTCCACGTAACACGCGCAATCTTTGTCATACTGCGCGTGCGCAGTTGATGGAAGTATGGCTTTGCGTTATCCCGTATCATAGACCAGCGTTTGCCAGGCCACCGATAATGATACTTCTTCTTTGTTATTAATGCATTTTTTCCTCCTTTGCCATTTTATGTATCCATATCGCTTCCATCCATCTTAAATGGAGCGGCCACTGCATCGTTTGTATTATTTTCGCCTCGTTAAAAAATGGCTCTATCTCAGGATCCGTAGCGTACTGCGCTAAAGCGGTTGTGTATCTGTTATGCTCGATGTCCGCTTTATGCTCTTTAACCCTCACATTCAATGAACTTTTTGTGGCTCCTACGTATACCAGCTCCTTATCCCATCTATGATCTTTCATAGGGATTGCGTACACACCAGCCAATTTGCTCTGCTTCGGGGCATCTTTCCCGTTACTCAGCATGTTAAAAATAGTAGGACATCTTCTATACACGATAGTGACTTGCCTTCTTTTAGCGATCTCCTTGTATAAATTTTGTAAGTACGGATTGTAGGTAACTATTATCCTGTCCTTATCTACGCTATCCTGTTGCCTTTGCACCTCTGCTATCGTCACTCCTGGGGGGTGCACGGTTTTCTTGCATAACGCCGCCACCAGATTATACCCGTGTCGTTCAGCAATAGTATTAATCGTGTTGATCTCATTCGTAAGTGCCTGCGTTGTAGATGAGTGGGTGTACGCCCTTTTGACTAAACTATTAAATGCGGCTATCTTATAATTCGTTGGATCACATGACTGTGCCGGGATATACAATTGATCTACATGGGGTTTTCTATATACTTTGGTGCAGATGGCAGATCCTTTAACAGTGATGTTCACGTCGAGAAAATGGACCTGGGTGTAGCTCTCTTGTTCTAGACCCAGAGTTAAGCCATAAGAGTTATTATTAAACTGGGCCACAACAGTCAATATATCCGGTTTACATTTCCATAGTATGAGTATATCATCTACGTATCTCTTGTAGATAATGATGTTGTGGAGCTGGTCCGGAAGAACTTTTTGCTCAAGGAGTCTAACCATCATTTCACATAAATCTCCTGCTATAGGGCTCCCCATTGGTACACCTCTTCGTTGTTGGTATATGCACCCTTTAAACTGGAATAACGAGTTGTAACATAATAGATGTGCTAACTCCAATATTTGCTGATGATGGTTACTATCCTCTACTATTTTTAATAATAGATCTCTTAAAGCACAGAAGGTAGGTGGAAGGAGTACTGAAGGGTACATAGATTTAAAATCCAGCACTGTGAGGTATGCTGGTGTGGTGTGTATCTGTTTGAGGTTAGACATTAAGAATATTGTCTTGGACTCTCCAGACGCTTCTAGGCTATTTGGCTTCGCCAAAACACATAAGCAGGGCATACAAATTCGTCCAGTAGTAGATAAGACTCGCGCGCCAACCAGAAAACTGGAAGATGTTATGCACGCAGTAATAGCACCACATCTAGAAGATTGAGTTCAGTATATCTGACAGCTTAGAACTCATAGCTATCCTCAAACAGATACACACCACACCAGCGTACCTCACAGTGCTGGATTTTAAATCTATGTACCCTTCAGTACTCCTTCCACCTACCTTCTGTGCTTTAAGAGATCTATTATTAAAAATAGTAGAGGATAGTAACCATCATCAGCAAATATTGGAGTTAGCACATCTATTATGTTACAACTCGTTATTCCAGTTTAAAGGGTGCATATACCAACAACGAAGAGGTGTACCAATGGGGAGCCCTATAGCAGGAGATTTATGTGAAATGATGGTTAGACTCCTTGAGCAAAAAGTTCTTCCGGACCAGCTCCACAACATCATTATCTACAAGAGATACGTAGATGATATACTCATACTATGGAAATGTAAACCGGATATATTGACTGTTGTGGCCCAGTTTAATAATAACTCTTATGGCTTAACTCTGGGTCTAGAACAAGAGAGCTACACCCAGGTCCATTTTCTCGACGTGAACATCACTGTTAAAGGATCTGCCATCTGCACCAAAGTATATAGAAAACCCCATGTAGATCAATTGTATATCCCGGCACAGTCATGTGATCCAACGAATTATAAGATAGCCGCATTTAATAGTTTAGTCAAAAGGGCGTACACCCACTCATCTACAACGCAGGCACTTACGAATGAGATCAACACGATTAATACTATTGCTGAACGACACGGGTATAATCTGGTGGCGGCGTTATGCAAGAAAACCGTGCACCCCCCAGGAGTGACGATAGCAGAGGTGCAAAGGCAACAGGATAGCGTAGATAAGGACAGGATAATAGTTACCTACAATCCGTACTTACAAAATTTATACAAGGAGATCGCTAAAAGAAGGCAAGTCACTATCGTGTATAGAAGATGTCCTACTATTTTTAACATGCTGAGTAACGGGAAAGATGCCCCGAAGCAGGGCAAATTGGCTGGTGTGTACGCAATCCCTATGAAAGATCATAGATGGGATAAGGAGCTGGTATACGTAGGAGCCACAAAAAGTTCATTGAATGTGAGGGTTAAAGAGCATAAAGCGGACATCGAGCATAACAGATACACAACCGCTTTAGCGCAGTACGCTACGGATCCTGAGATAGAGCCATTTTTTAACGAGGCGAAAATAATACAAACGATGCAGTGGCCGCTCCATTTAAGATGGATGGAAGCGATATGGATACATAAAATGGCAAAGGAGGAAAAAATGCATTAATAACAAAGAAGAAGTATCATTATCGGTGGCCTGGCAAACGCTGGTCTATGATACGGGATAACGCAAAGCCATACTTCCATCAACTGCGCACGCGCAGTATGACAAAGATTGCGCGTGTTACGTGGAACTTTCGGAATTTGTTTTTTTAAAAAAGTTCTTGCCATCGAATAGCTTCTCGTTTCACCTGAAGAAGAACCAAAGGTTAGTGAGAAGGTTAGTGAGAAAGGTCGAAAATGTTAGTGAGGAGATTTTAAAGAAGAAATATTAGCATCTACCAAAGCTTTGAAATTTGTACTATTCTAAGTAATTGAAAGTTGTTGTTATATTATTTATAAATAACTTGTGAAAAATAAAGTTCAACTATTATAACAAACTAATTACTGAAATATCTTAAAGTTCACATAAAAGAATTAGGCAAAAAAGTTATTAACTGACAAATTATGTGATTCTCATAATTCTTTGAAAATAATTCTTCTATTTTATAAATTTTTAATTGGTTTCAGTAATTTTTGTTGGCAAAAAAAAAATATATATATATATATATATATATATATTATTCTTAATTAATTAATTACAAAATAGTTTAAAAACAGATAAGGAATAAATGGAATCATCATCAATTAGAACTCCTTGGAAAAAATTTGTAAATTATAAATCATTATTTATTAATATTAAACTCAATATTAAGTTTAAATTAAATGAAATTTAAATAAAGTCAATACTTTAAATTTTGAAATTAACAATTACTGAAGGAAACAAGTTATAAAATTAAGATAAAATATAAATATAGGAGACTAAATCTAAAAGTGAACAAACTGTCTTGATATAGTGATAAGATTATTTTTAGTACCTGCAAGAGTATTGAGTCAGCAAAAAAGTATGACAGCTTTTACAAGAAACTGACAGTACTATCTTATAAAGCAACAAACCTTTAACAATTATTAAAATATTCTATAAATTACAATAGTTTTAAAAAACAGCAAATTTTTGCATAATTTCAGATAATCATTTTAATGTTTTTAAAGATATTTTATACAAGATTTCGAGTCATATAGATAGACTAATTTGTTTCGTCGAATCTAGTCCTAAATATATCTATAATTTTTTTTAAATTTAATCTTTCAATGTACACATTTTTATAGCAATAATACAAAGTTAAGAAATTTTTTCCCAGAAAGAATGCTGTAACTACAAATTATTTTATTTGGAGGTTTAAACATAACATTTCTTAAATATTTGTGTTCATTATGGTCCATCTTTTATTCTTTAAATTCTAATTGAATTGTACAATATATGTTTACAAAAATTTCATTCAAATTTCTAATTACCACAAAACATTTTAAAATAATTTGCACTTTCAAACAGTACTGAAATAATACTTTAAAATATTCAATGCATCAGAAAAGTGAAAACAGTACCTTTAATTATTTTTATTATCTACATTTTATGATTTAAATCTTTAATCATCATAATGTAACAAATTAAAAATAACAAAATTAAATAATTTAGATTTTACTTAGAGATGTATTTATAAGAAATGTTGCAAAGATAATAGAACAAAAAAATTAATTGAATTTTAGCATAATCAATTACATTTCAAAATATTCATCAAGAAATTTGGACTGAAATAGTTTAAAACTTTATTTACAAATGATTGTTATAAAAATATTTTATAAAAGAAATATCAATGTTATCCAGAGGAGTTTTTTTTTTTTTTACTATTTTTCATTTAAATTACTGTTATCTGTTTAATATCCATTATTGAATTTCTATAACCTTCACATCATATTTTGAATTTATGAAATTTCAAAAGGATCAATGTAATTGGTAATTCTGAAAAAATATAATAATACAAGTCCAAATATGATAATTCAACTTTTTTTTTATTAAATTTCTGCATTTAGTTTTTCTGCAAGAGATACAAATACCGAAAATTTACCACTATACATACATATAGTGATAACTTCTGGTATATCTGAATAATGGATACTACTAAAAAATTGGTTTTTCTTCCATTTTAAAACAAGAATTTAATAAATATTGATTTAGAATATTTAGCATGTATATTACTCATAGAATAAACAAATGTCATGTATGACAAACTTTAATACTTTCTCTACTGCAATTAAGTAAAGTTTAATAAATAAAGAAAACTTTATTTTTCAATTCTGAATCATCTTTGTTTCAGCTTTAATAACTATTTTTAAAATTTGTTTAATAATAATAATTATTCTAATAATATCTAATAATTATTTTTATCTACTATATTTTATAAAGATAATAAAGACAAACATTTTCATTTTAAATGAAATATTTGCATCATCATAGCCACACACTACTGATTACTAATTTGTTAAAACTTGTCATTCCTGTTAATTTGAATTATATATCAATATAGTGAAAAATCCTAAATTATAGTTTAATCTTGATTACTATTAAGATGCCAATTAAATGTTGAACAATATTGTCCAAGAAATTATTTTAATTTTCTTTAATTGACAAAACAGAATACAAATAGAAAAATTAATATTTAAATAAAAAGTAAAATAAATAAATAAACATATATATACACAAATTGCAGTTTCAGTTTATTTATTTAAAAATTATATTTTCAAATATTTGTTGTATGATTTCAAATATATATTATAAAGATATTTAACTGAAGAACCAAATATATTAAAATATAAACTGATCTTAAAATTTCCAAAATTTGAATATAAATGTACAATTGCAGATAAATCCAATATTCATGTGACATTGAATTTACAAAACAGTATTAGGTTAGTGACATTTTTAAAACAGCTGGCAAAAAGTTGTAGTTTAACTAGAATGTCTAAACACGAAGAACTTTATCAGTATAGTAATCTTTGGTAATGTTTTTATTTAAAATTATATTGATAACTATATTACTATACAAAATGAAGGAAACTTCATTATGTATAGACTTTAAGCAAGTTGCTAATTAATTTTCATTGCACATAAATTATATGTACTTTTATTTAAAATAATTTTAAAATGAAGAAATTTTGGAATAATCTTGTATATAAGAAATATAGAGCATTCGTAACTCTCAAACATAAGAAATATAGGGCATTCATTTGAAGATCTGTAAGTAAACCATATAACATCAAAAGATCTACAAAAGAATAAAACTTAAATTTGATAATTTTTGACTAATAAATATCACAAATAACCTACCATTAATAACCTATCATAAAAATTTTATTTTTTTATATACTTATCAAATATTGATTATTAAAACATTTTATTTTAGGTTTGTTATGTTTTTGTAATAATAATAAAAATTATTTAAAAGTTTTGAAGTTTAGCTATTGTGTTATTAAATGCTTAAAATAGGCCCGTAACAAAAAAAAATATTCCTGGGAATAATAATCATTTAATAACATCATTAGTAGTCAATACTCCATAACTCATACAAAATTATATAAGAAGTTAGATATATATAACATGTTAAATATACACATTACTATAATAGAAAAAATTTATGTTTACAAAATGTTCTGTTTAAAATACATCAAAAGAAATACTAATTTATCATCATACGTAACATCATTCATCAAAGCATGCTTTCAATCTACTTTCGGAATATATATTTATATTAAACTCGAATTACATAAAATTCGGATTTATTTTGATAAGAAAATTTAAATATATGAAAAATTATGAATATTAAAAGTAAACACGCAAGATATTTATTACCAGAAAGGAGGCTTAAAGCTTACAACACTTTCTTATAAAAGAAATATTCTGAATGAAATATATTCACATTTAAACAATAAATGACAGTTTAAACCTAGTCTATATCTAAAACCATTGTTAAATTTTGAATTATGAAGTTTTTGTAAATATATATGCTATGCAAAATTGAACAGCTTGAAAAATACTTTTTAATTATAAAAATCTCAAATAATTTTACACTTTAAACTGAAAGATTTACCAGTTTAATCTATATTTAACGTTCCTTATACGTTTAACGGATTGTTCTCCTACACACAAATTTAAAATGCAATTATAATATGCAAAATAAATCTAAAATATTAACAGATCTAGACCTAGCTTAATTTGAATTTGAATTGGAAATGACTAACGTCGAGAACCGTTAGATTTCGTACATTGGCATATTCGAATCATAAAACGAATAAATTGAAGACAATTCGAAACATTTGATCAAAAGATGGGATAGAAATTTGAAAATGTTCATACATACCATCTGTCCTTTGTATATCAACATTTAAGCCTATTCGAAGACAACCGACATCCCCATCCATGTCGTTTTAAATTTTTATACTATATTAATCCGGCGACAATGCGAAATTCTTAGTCATAAACAAGTTCCAACTCCTTTTACAACCGTCGACCGCTTTTCAAATTTTGGTTTGTGGCAGTCGTTTGTGTTAGGAAGTGAACTAACTAGTCGATGAATTACGTCCTATCCAATTATATTAACTACGTGATAGAAACCTAAAAAAACTAACATTAATTAGTTTAGTAAAAATATTTTTAAATATACTTCTAAAATAAAGCTCCATCTAAAAATTATAATTACTTTTTATATATTACGGCAGATGGATTATATACGTCTAGTTCGGAACGGCGTTCATATCCATGAAACAAGATTGATAGAGATTTTCAAATATTTAGAATTTTAATATTTAAATATTTGAAAAATTTAATAATTATTATTAATTAATGCGTTATTTCATTAAATAATTTAAATTTAGTAAAATTAAAATTGAGTATTTCGTGTAAGTGACTATTAACATTTTTTTTTATACTGTGTAATTTAATGATCGAAATATCCTACTTTACTCAAGTACTTCCATCCAATTTTATTTGAATACTCTACAGTTTATTTAAAAATTGGATAAAATAATATGATCACTTTCATATTTTAGGAAAAAATAATTTTTTAAAATGTTTAAAGAAATATATTTATTTCGTGTAATATAGAAAATGAATTCTCACATTATCTAATGAATTCAAATACAAGATTGCCATAAGTTCAAAACTAAAAATCAAGACATTGTAAATGAAATCGTATTGTGATAAAATTTGATGGATATCCTTTATCTAATGTTGGGTTGGCCGAGCGGTCAAGGTGATAGCCAACCGCTTTTGAGGATCCAAGATCAAAATCCGGAGGACGGGTCAAAAAATCCCCAGGAATTTTTCGGGGTGGTCCGTCCGAATATCTCGGGCCCCGTCCCTCACCACCCGGACGTTTCATTGTGGGCCTGACCGAACCCATAATGGGCTTACTATAAGAAGGTCCCCTTAGTGCCCACAGAGCGGAAAGAGTTTTTAAAAAATCTAATGTTGATTATGTAGGCAGTACTCTCTAGAAAATAAATGAATTATTCTAATTAAATTAATCTTTGTTAAATTATCAATTATTGAACATTTTTTTCATTATTCGTTGAAGCAATCTTAAATGTTTGACTTATTTCAGTCAAGATTTTGTTAGAAAACTCGGTTGTTTCCGTTGTGGACATGCCAAATTCATGATAGATACGATTAAAAATAAAGATCCTCGTAGTGTTCACAGGGCGAAAACAGTAAAAATGATTAAATAAATAAAATTAAAGCTAGGCTATGGCCAGACGTAACCATACATTAATCCATCGTCGATGAGTGCTCAAAACTATCGATACTTTTTAAGTCACAGTGTATACAGAGCCAACAGAACACGACGTATGCGCCAGAGATCACCAAAGATACACGTGGGTGAGGACAGGTGATGCTTCCATGTACAGCACCTACAAACACATGCCGCCTCCATTTCTTATTCAATAGCTGATCCACAAATCTTTAGAGGGACGTACAGAAAGGAAAGAACATGATTTACAAAATTTTTCACTTGCTAAGGTATCTGGGTATCTGGTTTTACTTAGAAAAAATTCCCAGAAGAGGTAAAGTATTCCCAATGCACCCCCAAAATCCGGCCTTGTTTATATTTGACTATTTTTAATAAAAATCAGAATATTTTCGGGTAAAAATGGACAAATCAGAGAAATTTTCTGATCGAGACGAACCGTTTTAAATCGGACAAATCCTGAAAACTTGGGACCTATGGCAACCCTAGTCGGTAGCTGAAGAAAATAAAGAGCGTGTGGAGCCTAGAAGTGTCAAAATTTGAGTCTGGGTTCGGGTCGGTTGATTTGGATTGGATTAAAGGAATACGGTGGCACGATACTTGGGTGATCTGACAAGGTGGATACCTCTCAAGAGGACTTTCTATGGAAAACTGCACTTATTTACGAATTAGAGACGTGGAAAAATGCAGAAAACTCCAAGCGGCTAGACCGTTGGTCAAGCGCGAACCCACGACTAATTACTAGTTGTTCAATAATTTTATCTACTTGACCACTGATGGGCAAGTCCGGATCAGATCTTAAGAGATTTTTTATCTGAGTCTGACATATAAAATAGATCGATAATAGAGTTTAACCTATAATAGGCTTGCAATAAAGGTCGTCTATAGATTATACAAATTTTTATCATAAAGTTAATTAACTATCACCAAACTTTATAAACATTAAACTTCTTCTGGCACACGCTCATAAGCTTTAGTCGCATTATATTTCTTTTATATTCCAATCCAACAAATAGTCAGTCGAATAACCGAATTTGTAAAAAAGTGAGTTGCCGTTTTGAGGAACTCGTGTTTGAGGCCGGATCCGGTCAACATTCCTAGAAATTTTTTATGAGCGGTTTGTCCCGATATGTGTGACCCCGCTTTTCATCATCTGGCTTTTGAATTGGCGGCTTACTCGAACTCACAATGGACCTTTGACGACCGGAGGGCCGAGCGGTCAAGGTAACAGCCTACCACTCTGGAAACCCAAGATCGAATCCGGACGGTTCGGAAAAGCTCCAGAAATTTTCAGGTGGTGATCCGTCCCACACTACCCAGCCGGTCTATTGTGGGCCTGGTCAAACTCATAATAGGCTTGCTAAAAGAAGCTCTCTTAGTGTCCATAGGGAAGAAATAGTTTTAAAAAAGACCATAATAAACTTGGAAAAACAGCTTTCTTAAAGCTATAGAATGGAAAAACATTTTTTAAAAATTACAAATAAACTTTGCTATCAGAAAAATTATTCTTAAAGAATTCTTACATATTCACAATAACTGCTATTTGTTAAAAGAATAAAACACATTAAAAATTAATTTCATAATTTACGATTTTACGATTATATTATGTTTTGGGTTATATTATATGTAATATGTATAGTTATATGTTATATTTATAATAGTATGTATGTTATATGTATATGTATGTTATATGTTATATTATATGTATTTTATGTTTTGGGGTTTTACTTCAAAATGGAATAGTCCTAGTTATACTTTTTAAAATAATTTTAATATATAAAATAAATAATATTTCTGAAAATAATAATTTTAGGGTGGTAAAATACTGAAGTGAAACTTTATAAAAAATGAAAATACTTGTATATGCACTGTAATTATCAGTTTTACAGCGAGTAATTACCATTTTTTAATAGCGAGGTTGAAGCCGAAGTTTTAAACGTGAAAACGTGTACGTCGGACGTTCGCCGCCGCTTTCCTGTAAGCCTAGAAGTTTGACAATGGCGTTTGGAATGTCGAGCATGATTCCACTGACTTTCCAAATGCCATTGTCAAACTTCTAGGCTTACAGGAAAGCGGCGGCGAACGTCCGACGTACACGTTTTCACGTTTAAAACTTCGGCCTCAACCTCGCTAATGACAATTCCTATCGTATATATTGGAATTATTATATATTAGTGGGCCAAAATTCTTATTTTATTGTATTTTTTGTATCATTTGGATGTTGTTTTAGTCGCACTCAATGATAAATTTGTTTCTGCACTCTGCGCAAAAAAACTTGATTTAATTAATTTATAATCTTCCTTCAAAAATTTGTTAATTAATAAAAACTTGAATTTCGCTATTAATTTTTAATTAGTAATTACGGGCGATAACACTAGTAAGGCAAATATAAAATCACAGCTCAGAAACACACACTAATAAAAAGTGTTACACGTAATTAAATAAAAATCCTAAAATAAGAAAACAAAGCAAACATCCACGCATATTTAAATAAGATAAAAAGAATGATTTTTTGAATGCAAGTATTGGGCAAGAGCGGACATAATCACATAAATATTTTGCATGTTTTAGAGTCTGTTATCTTAAAATATGAAATTAGCTGAGATTCATAGCTGGTTGGCACTGGTGCCTTAAAAAGCGAAAAATGTGATAAAAAATTAAAAATAAACTTTCGTATATGAATTTAATGTAATATAAATACATATTTTTTATAAGATATGGGGGTTTTTCATACGGGAGTTTGTTTTTTTTATATTAACATATTAATTTACCTAGTTTCATAATAAAATACAACGCGGAACGAATACTCCACGTAAATTGAGGAATGAGAATATAATAATTATTCAATCACTTTTGCGTGAATTTAATTTTAAAATACCAAAGAAAGCGTTAATTGGAGACGACTCACGTCATCTTCAAAACATGAAAATTTCAATTCTCCGTTTGAGTTTATATTGTCTAATATAGTCAGAATTACAGTACTGTATAACTATTAGCTGTCTTTCAAAGAAAATATGTAAAAATATGTTTACTTGTAATCAGTGGTGATATTAACCGGGTTCGCACAGGTTCGGCCGAGCCCGTTGTTAAAATTTTCAGTTTTCCGAACCTTGTTAAACACACGGAACATTTCTCAGTTGTTTTGTTTCTTTAAAAAAATATATTAAAATATACGTATTATACTCTGTAATACTACTAAACTAGAGCCTTATACCCCGTTCGCCTCGAGCATTTCAATCTAGATTGTGAGCAAGGTCGGGGACTATATCTTGGTGTGATCTCTCTCGACCGTTTCAATCTCGACCGAAACGAGGTTTAATCGCGATCGATTCAAGAGAGTTCTCAGTGTTGCCGTTCCTAGTACATTTGTACTTTTCTGGTACATTTTGCGTTTTCGAGAGCATTGAAAGTACACTTAGATTTTTAGTACATTTTGAGTACATTATAATATTTTAGTACCATTTATGGTACAAAATAATATTTCATGCCTTAATTAACGAAAGAATCCGAAAAAATTAGTTCAATAAAGTCTCACTAGTGTCACTACTTGTTAATTTGAATTATCCAATCACAACATACACATGGCTTATGTCGGTGACGTCAACAACATAGATAGTGTCACGTGATCCAAACAATTCAAATCCGTCAAACAAAAATAATGGACAGGTAAGGAAATCAACGATTTTAAACTTTTGTCGTCAATAATATCAAAATAGCCGTTAAGTCAGAGTCGAATTATTATAGAAAATAGTTTTGAAATTGTACGAGTATAAATAATATAAATACTTTTATATTATTTTCTACCATTATAATTTAATTCTTAAATTATGAACTTCAGTTTTAGTAATTTTGGTAGAAGAAATAACGGTTAAATTTCAGATACGTATACTGTTATGGCTGCCCTTCCGGAATCTCGATAGTATTTGCGATTAGAAATGCAAATTTTTAATTTTCTCGGGCCCGAGGACCCACGTTCTAACCTAACCTAACCTATTCTAATAAATTACTAATAATTTGTTAATTTATTAGAATAGGTTAGGTTAGGTTTGAACGTAGGTCCCCACTGTGCGGCCATGACAGTATACATATCTGAAATTTAACCGAATTAACTTTTGTTAATTTGAATCTGTCCACGCATATTTAGTTTATAATTTTTTTATCCATCACTATTGTATTTTTAAAAAATTAGCTTTAATGCTTGTGTTAAAAAAACCATACAACATATTTTCATTAAAAAATTTTATGAAATATTTTATTTTATATTTAAATATTAGCCTTTTCAAGTCACACCTTGATTATATTTGTATTTCAATAACAGAGCATTTGATTTCGATCTCACGAAGATTTAAAGAATTTCGATCATTAAAAAACTGTTAAAAAAGCACTCATATTAATGCTTTTTAAATTTTTTTTAAAAATATTTGT
Source organism: Centruroides vittatus (assembly GCF_030686945.1). Lineage (NCBI taxonomy): Eukaryota > Metazoa > Arthropoda > Arachnida > Scorpiones > Buthidae > Centruroides > Centruroides vittatus. The sequence goes on along the minus strand of NW_027122216.1, from coordinate 1,339,756 downwards.
GAGCAAATATATCGATTTGCTTTTTATTTATGTTTTCACGTACTGTACATTAAATAATTTCCGACTAAACATTATTACAATATAGTGCAATGTTTTGTCTAATTTCTAATTTAGATACATCAAGCGCAACCAAAAAATAGGCTACATTGGTGCAGCACAGAAGAACTTACATCCAATAACCGTTAAGCCTACTCAAATTCCCGTTAATCCTGCAGTGCTTTCTTCGAACAATGTTTCTGCAACTGCTGTTTCCGCCATTTCCACAAATATGAGGGATATAACTTCAGCTTCTAAAAGTACTAGTTCTCCAGTTAAGAAACGCAGGCACATTGAGAAATCAACATTATCTAAATCGTTAACTCAGGAAATGACTAATTTGTATTCTTCTGAATCGGAAGTTGAAGAAGCTGAATTAGACTCATCTTGTATTGAATCTGGTAGTGAAAACGAAGCAGGATCGAATGGTGGTGTTGTGAAAAAGGATGATAAATCTGAGAAGAAAGGAAAAAATTATCCTCAAAATTTTTGTGACAAGTGGCTACAAATGGGAGAATTTAAGACTTGGCTAAGACGATCTACAGTATACCCAAATAAAGCATTTTGTGCAGTATGCCAAAAAACCATATCTGGAAATGTTTGTCACCTTCGACGACATGCCACCAATACAAAACACAAACAAGCAATGAAGAGCCTTGAAACAGTAAAATCAGGAGGCCTACTAGAAGCTTTTCAAAGAAAATCAAACCAACAAGAAAAATTAGAAGCTGAGCTGAAATTAGCTATGTTTTGTGTAGAGCATAATCTTCCAATAAAGATTATGGATCACCTTCCTAAACTTATCCAGTCCGTATGCCATGATTCAAATATTGCCAAAGACCTAAAAGTAGCCCGAACGAAAACAACAGAACTCATTAAAGAAAAATTATCTGCGAAAAGCTGCGAAGAAATGACTTCAGTGTTACAAAATGTGAAATTTTCCTTAATTATTGATGAAACGACTGATATCTCCTCCACCAAATGCTTGGCAGTGATTGCTAGGTATTTTGATAACTCTTCTGGAAAAGCAAGGGATCGCTTTATGGGACTGTTGCAAGTTCAGCAAGCAACTGCTGAAGCTATCTATCATTCAATGATGGAACTTTTGATAAATTTAAATATTCCTGCACAAAATATGATTGGATTTGGTGCGGATAATGCCTCTGTGATGATGGGTGAATCTGGTGGTGTGAAAGCGTTAATTAAAAAGGACAATCCGAATATTTTTGTTCTTGGATGTGTATGCCATTCTTTTAGCTTATGTGTGTCGCAGGCTTGCAACAAACTTCCACGGACAATTGAAGACTTGGTTAGAAATATATATGCTTACTTTGCTCATAGCTCCAAGAGGATCAATGAACTTAGTGAATTTCAAAAATTTGTAGATGGCCAACCACATCGATTGTTACGTTTATCTCAGACAAGATGGCTATCCTGGCAGGCAGTAGTCAATAGAACCTTAGAACAATGGAATGCACTCACTCTTTATTTTACAGCAGCTGCTGTGGAAGATAACATACATACAGCACAGTTGTTACTGAAAGATTTACAGAATCCCTTTAATAAGTTGTATTTACATTTTTTATCTTACATTTTGGAACTCATCAACAAAATGAACCTTAATTTTCAAAGCGAGAGGCCACGTATTACATCACTTCTGCCAAACATATCTTCTCTGTTTAAAACAATTTTGCACAACTATCTGAAAAAAGATTATGTGGATTCAATACCGCTGAACAAGATAGACACTCAAAATTCACGACATTTTCAACGAATAGAAACAATATATCTTGGTGCAATGTGCGAAGTTCAGATTGCAAAGAATAAATTCCCTGAAAAAGACATGAAGCTATTTCTCTCAAGCATTCAGTCTTTCTATATTGTTTTAAGTGCAGAAATTAAAAAGAAATTTCCTTTTGATGATTTGATCTTGCAGGAAATAACAAAGTTGGAGCCAAAAATTGCTTTGTCTGGAAATGTTAGGTCAGTTGTAAACCTGGTAACACATTTTCCTAATATTGTGCCTGAACATGAGTATGAAGAGCTGAACACAGAATGGCAACTGCTGCCTGAAATTCGTGATAAGTTAACCAGTTGTGCAGTTGAAAACCTAGAAACTTTCTGGTATGAAGTAAATAAAATTAAAGATGACAATGGCGACGTGATGTTTCCAATACTTGGAAAGCTTTCAACAAGTTTGTTGAGTCTTCCCCACTCTAGTGCTTGTGTGGAAAGAGTCTTCTCACAACTTAATTTAATTAAGACAAAGATTCGCAATAGACTTCAGGTTGACACTTGTAATGCTTTTCTGCTATCAAAAGAGTTATTAAAAACCCAAAACCGAAAATGTTACGATTGGATCCCAGAACTTAAAGAAACTCACCCAATAGCTATCCACGATACCGAAACAGAAGAGAATGAAGATGTAGACGACATAATACATCTGTTCAACTTGTAAGATAAGATTTGCAATTTTTTATACTTGTAGAATTGATTTTGCTAATTTTATTAAAGAAAGTTTTGTCTTACTATTCTTTTATTTAATTTAATGAAGTGCCTATGTGGCAGATTGAAAGTATACATATATATATTTTTTCATGAATACTTTGTTTACGTGCCTATATATAACCTATATATATATATATATTCACTTAAAGTATTTATGAATATGAATTTGAAATAAGCACAAAAACTTAGTATGATGGTATATTAATATCAAAAGCAACCAACCATAGAAATAGTACATTTTGAAGGAAAATAGTACATTTTTTGAAGGAGATTCAGTACATTTTGAAATTTCAAAACGGCAACACTGAGAGTTCTTGAAACTAGATCCAGTCATAAGAGAGATCCCACAATCTCACGCGCGCGAGATAATACAAAATGGCTGTGGAACACGTGTCGGGCTATGGACAGCGAAATAAAAAGGATATTGTATTTCGAGAGATGATGGCATCTGTCTATTATCAGCAGCCATTCGGGGTAAAAAATTCCTCTGCCTAAAAAAAAAAAAAAAAAAAGGTCGACAGCACTAATATACTATTGTTACCTGGTCTTCGCCAGGGCTCGTTACGTCCCAAATACGCCACTGATTATTAGATATATCGCAAGAAAAGGTATTGTATTTATATCTAGTCAAAACTTCCATTTCGTTTGTCGGTGATTGTCAGGGAAAAATTTTCTGCTAGCGAACCCTTTGTTAAATATTTCGAATATCACCACTGCTTGTAATGATTCAAATTAAGCATAAAAATCCATATATAATTCATACAATTTCGTGAATAAATTGTAAATTCGTTGATTTAAATAAATGTATTTTTGAAATTGCGTAATCATTTATGAATTTACATGTATTTATTTATTTTTTATGTATGGTACATAATTTAATTATTTTTAATACTCTTATTAAAATTATTTTTAATAGTAATTTTAATAATAACAGAGATTCTTATAAATGAATAATTCATCCATAAAGTAAATAGTAATAATTACGCTGAAAGTTTAAGAAAATTTGTAGTAGTGTAAGTAAAAATTATTAATAAATAAATTTTCAATAAGCTTAATTAAAGTATTGTATAGCCTGTATACACGTAATTACACTAGTATACTTAGAAAATTTTGAATTTTTAACTACGATTCAGAACTGCTTCTTATAGTTATAAGGGGTTTAATATCATTATCAATGTTAATATTTACATATAAATCAGACTTAACTTCAAAATATTTTATTCCAAAAGTTAGATTTTATTCACAATTTATATTAGTACGTGAAACAAAAGCATTATTCGCAGCCCATAGCACTAGGTGTTGTACCTTGCCCAGTGAGCCCATACTGAATAGCTCTAAGAAGAGGATTCTTTACAGAACAACATGATGCGCTGAAATCATCCATACTGATATCCCAGATGATAATTCCTCCATATCCATTATCTTTAGCATATTTAGCTTTCTGAGCAATAGCCTCAACATCATCATATCCCACCCATTGGTTACCTTGATAAGCATACGGGCCTGCTTTGTCGTCTCGAACCTTGGTCCATCCACGCGATTTCACTCTTTCACAGATCTACATAAATAAATAAATAAATATTTAAAAAATTTAATTGTGCATTTGTATTTGTATTTTAAACCTCATTGAAATAATATCTATTATATTTATTATTATTTACCTCATAAAAAGCCATAAATCCTCCTTCATTTGTAAATTCGCCGGCATTGCCATTTCCAGTAGCAGGTTCATTTAGGCCGTTAGCAGAAGGATTGGATAAAGTAAAACTTCTACCATAAAAGGGCACACCCAAAATTAATTTTTCTTTGGGAGCACCTTTGCTTGCCCAGTGTTGCATAGCTACTTCCTAGTATTTTAAATAGATGAAAAATTTATTATTTTTGATTCTAGTTTTCGGGTAACCATATAACATATATAGGTATCACAATACAGGATACTTACGACATTATAAGCTGGATTAACATCACCGGTTCGGGGATACATTTGTGCGTGATGTCCTGTTCTTTTGTCATAACCTCCATGAAAGTCATACGTCATTACATTTATGTGATCTAAATATCTTTAAAAAAAATGGAAAAGAAATATTCAAATCAAGAAAAGTTCCCGATAATCTTGTAAAACAAAAATATAATCATTAAAATCATATTTACTGTCCAAGAACCGGAACATCATAAGCTTGGTCTATTTTATCTTTCGCAGCAACTACTGCAGCTGTTAAGAGCATTGGAGGATTTTCTTTGTTGAAAGCTGCTCTTAATTCCTACAAGTATTGATTCATATTAAAAATATTTGTATGGTAAATTTCATTAATCATGTTTAAAAATTCTAAATACGAGTTTTGAATAACTCTAGTTATCAAACTAAGATATAAAAATTCGAAGATTCCAGTGTGCATAGTTTTATCATTGACTTATTAATCTTCAATTTATGAAATAATAAAATCCTTATAAATCTTAATAATAATTTTATATTCTGTATGTGTAAAAACGATTGATTATTCGGGCGACGAAAAGCTGATTCCTACTTTACACTAGGAGAAACAGAATCTCCATAAAATTTAATATTGTTCCAATAGTTGTAAAATTTTCTAATTTTTTGATTTCTTTTGCGTAACAATTGAATGTTTTCCATTTATTTTGTTTTGTGAGTTTAGTCATAGTAAATTCTTTAAGAACAGAAAGTCTCCACCTATGCGAACTTGCTCGATTTAGATGATTCTGTATGAATATAATTGGGACATAGTTAGAAATTTTCCATTAGTTCATTGTTTTAAACATAATAGGATATATTGATGGGATAAGGCAACGCAACATATGAGCGATCTGCCAAGGAGAGATGCCTCCCGGGAGGACTTTCTATGAAAACTGTCCTCTATTCAGGTGTAGACACGTAAAGAAAACCCGGTATACTCCACCTGGCCAGTCCGTTGGTGAGCCCATGACCAACTCTCAAACTGAAAACTAGTGTTCACGGGCCCACTAGTGGTCAAGTGGATGTTCTATCCACTCGGCCATTAGTGGGCCTTTTTAATTAAAAATATAAAATAATGAATAGTTTCTATAATGAATTATATTGACCATCAAATGGCCGAGATATTAAAGATGTTAGCCTGAGACTCTGAGGATTCAGGTTCAAGTTCTGATCAGAAACCTGAGGAAATTTTTGTGAACAATTGTCCCGGGTGTGCGGTGTCCCTTCTCACTAATCAGCTCTCCTTTCCATTGTGGGCCTGTCCGAACTCGTAATGGGCGTGGGTGAAAAAGACTCATACTATCCAGAAAGTTTTTTAAAAAAGACTAGCTCTCGTCTGCATTCAAGTTACCCGTTTGCACATCAGGTCCAGTCATAATGGACATACAGAAAGTCTCCACCTATGCGAACTTGCTCGATTTAGATGATTCTGTATGAATGATGCACTATTCAAATTATTCATAAAAAATTATAAACATTCGGATTGAATTCAAACGCTGGTAGAGTTTTATCCGATAACTAAAACAAAATGCCAAAATTATATTCTTTTACAAGTCTTGGAAGATATACTTAAAGATGTTTAAATATATAATTCTTAGCTAACACGTTGACTGCCACGTGACTTTTTAGGATTCTGTTGTAAAACGCCAACTTAATTTAATTATATTATATTATTAAAAACTCTAATCAGAGTATATAGTAATAATCAAATAGCATATAGAATGTGTTTTTCTTAAAATAATGGTATTACGAATTATCTCGTAGTTGGCTTATTTAACAGAAAGCTCTTCGCTAAAGCCAAACTACGAGTTAATTCGTGCACAGACACGATTCGTCCTGTCACTTCGCTACAGCCAATCGGAGATGTGCGTCTAAATTCATTAGTAATAAATCGGATATAGAGGCGAGCACATCACATTTACGTCTTTTTTGAGAGTGTTATTTTTTATTTATTTTTATAATCAAATTATAAATATCCCAAAATGGATAAAAAAAGACCACTGACTAAAAAACAACTTGATTACTACACTAATCTAAGTGATTCAGAATCTGACAAAATTTTTGGTGAGGATGGGGGAGTTTATTTGGCAGCGAAATGGTCCTGTTACTGTATGTAAATGGAAAGACAAACGAGAAGTCCTTACCATTTCAAACATGCACGTTGTTGAAATGGTAGAGGTGTTCAATCGCAATGGAAAATGTTCGATGAAACCGAATATAATTCGAAATTATAATCATGGAATGTCTGGCATTGACGATCAGATCAAATGCTATCGTACTACACAGCTCTAAGAAAGACTATTAGATGGCCCAAAAAGGTTGCATTACATATTATAGAAATATATATACATAATGCGCACAAACTCTTTCAAAAAGCAACTTCTTCTAAAATAAAACTTATAAAGTTTAGAGAAGCATTCGTCAAAGCGTTGATTGGAGAAGAGATTCAACCAGTTTCAAAAAAAATTAAATTGCAGAAGCTTCACTATTTACAGAGTATCCCATCTACTCAGAAAAAACAACATCTGACAAAGCCATGTCAAATTTGTACCAAAGCTAAAAAACGCCGAGAAACGCGTTATTTCTGTCCAATCTGTCTTGAGAAGCCAGCCCTTTGCGTAGAAGATTGTTTTAAAAATTATCACAAACAATAAAAATATCGTTTTGCTTTTGATTTTGAATAAACATTTTATAATATTTTCTGTTCGTTTAAATTTATATTTCTGTTTTATAAATTATCACAAACAATAAAAATATTGTTTTGCTTTCGATTTTGAATAAACTTTTTATGATTATATTTTCTGTTCATTTATTAATAAATGTTCTGTTCATGTAAGCCAAACTTGATTTTTTGTTCTTGCCCCTGAAGCTATCTATTCATATTTACACTGATATACTACGAATTACATCGTAGCTGCACAAATATGGCAAGGAAACAAACTACGATATAACTCGTAGGTGGCGTCCTAGGCAGAAACGGTAACTACGAGTCATCTCGTAGATGGCAGTCAACGTGCTAAGGTTTAGAAATAGCGATAACTTAAAAATTTTTATGATAGAATCATAAGATCTACGAGCATAGAAATCAAACGATTGTCAAGACTTTTCCTGAAAAAATTAAAAAAAAAAAAAAAAAATTGATATACCTTAACCCAAGCAGAGAAATTGTCTACATCTTGTGGTGCACTTCCACACGCACCTTGCCAGCAGTTTGGATATTCCCAATCTAAATCTAATCCATCAAAACCATATTGTTTCAAAAATGGTACAATGTGATCGATAAATTTTTTCCTTTTCGCAGGATCCGAAACCATGACGGAATATTTGTTTCCGGCACTGTCTCCCCATCCTCCGATAGCTAATGCTACCTTTAATTTAGGGTTCTTCTTCTTCAAATCTACGATTTTCTAAAAATAATAATAAAAATATTCAAGTTCTATATAATTAAAATTATTTTTGAAAATTTTAATTAACCAAAATCCATGAGCTTATTCCTTACCTTATAGAAACTGTTGTCAATATCTGCCCAAGTATCATGCGGTTTTAAAGTATGAGTGTTTGCATCCAATACTGCGAAAGCATAATTAAGATGGGTGCATAATGTCGGATCTACATCTTCCGGAAGATATTTGCCCTTGTCTTTTCTATACCAAGCCCAGTTAATGAAGTAACATACTACTTTCTTATCTCCAGTGCTTACTAAATTGTAATGACATAAAAATTATTCTTATAACTTGCAATAAACTTGTAAATTGCAGTAATTTAAAACAAAGTAAACATACCAACTGGTGGAGGATCCGGATTGCCTGTATCACCACCATTTCCATCTCCTCCAGTACTTTCACAGTCAACGTTAGCAGGCCAATCACATTGCTTTGTCTTTTCGTTAAAGACTAATTCTCCACCACATTTATACTCATTAGCAACTCCGCTAATGCACCAATAATACTTGGAACAATCGTTAGGATCTCTAAAATAACCGTCTTGCTTACAAACAAACGCTAACGACAGATAAGGCAAAAGAGTAAGAAGGAGCAGTTGAATCGCCATTATGTATCCAAAGAATTATGGAACGTTTGGCTTATATAGCAAATGATATTATCGTAATAAATCGTATAATCGTGAGAAAATGAATGCTGTTTAAGCTGTTAAGATAAATAATATAAAAGATAATGTTAAACATAAGGTATTATTCTCAAAAAAATATTCTTGCGAAATAAGTTTTAAGCATTTAATTGAAATGAAAAATATATTAAAATTTAAGAACTCTGCGAACTCTATAAATATTTACGTAAACCATGAAATAAAAAGAAATTTTTATGTAATAACTTAGAATACACAATCATGGTCAGTGCGTAGGTTACATTCTTGAAGACGTGCGTGAACGAAGATACTGGCAATTATGATTAATTATTTGATAGAAATGTATAATATCTATCTAACTATCTTCTTCTCAGCACTGTTTAAATCAATTAATAAATAAACACACCTGTTTTATATTCGCTGAGCTTATTGTATTATTCCGAACGTTTTCAGCCTACTATAATAGGCCATCTTCAGGCTTTTCATTTTTTGTTCGAATTGGTAACATTCGAATTTATTTGAATTTGCATTTTAAGTTAACGGATTAACATACTCTCAAAACGCGTTGCAAACTAACCAAAAACTTAAAGTAAAAAATAAATAATAAGATACAAAATAACTGAATAATAACAAAAATAATAAAATACAATAACTGAATAATAACGATGAATTTTACATCTAGATTAATTAATTGTGAATACTAATTCCTATATAATCCAGCCCATATTTTTATGGATTATCAAATCCCATACTCTTTTCAATTTTGTACTTCCAAGCCGATGGTAATGTATTTGCATCTTTTGAGTTTAAGCATCTGTTCCTCATTTTACTTTTGTAAATTTCTATTTTTTCCATTTCCATTGCGATGGACGGTGAATGTCCTGTTTTAACTATCTTTGCCTCATTCCATTTGACTACCGCTCCATCCGCCTGCGCCATACTCGCCAAAATTGTGCTGTTTAGTCCCTTACTCACACTATATTTATGTTCCTTTACTCTTACTTTGAGGCTTCTTCTTGTCACTCCTATATATTCTTTATCAATTCCTAATTGTTGGTTCTCATATGGTATACTGTATACGCCCGCTTGTTCATCCTTTCCAATCGTGTCCTTATCATTTCTTAATAGTCTATAAATGTTGGGTGCTCGTTTGTAAACTATGTTTGTGTTTTTGTATTTTTTCAATTCCTTCACCACCTTCCTTGCTTGCTCATTGTATGTGAACTTGTTGAAAGTTGTGATGCTGTTATTCGTTGCCGTTGTACCTTTCTGTTTACTGTAACTCTTGATGAGGCCTTTGATTGTGGACATTTTGTATCCCAAATTTTTCGCTACCTTTTGGATTCTATTAATTTCTTTGTTCCGGTCTAGTACATCGGTGCAGTATAAGAAGGCCCTTTTGATGAGCGCCTTAAATGCAGATAGCTTATACTTAAACGGGTCTTTCGAACATGCCGGTATATATAACGGAGCGTGTGTTGGTTTCAAATATACTGTCGTTTGTATGTTTCCTAGCTTAAATTCCATGTTAATATCCAAGAAGTGGATGTTTCTTCTGCTTTTTTGTTCTAATTTTAGTTTCAAACCATGGAGTAATATATAAACAAAAGAAAGGAGTCCCCATGGGAAGTCCTATGTCTGGACTCCTATGTGAACTAGTAATAAGAACGTTGGAAAAGAACATCATCGAAGATTTCGTAGATAGCATCGTTATATACAAACGATATGTTAATGATGTTTTAATAATTTGGAAAGATGACCAACGCATTAACGATTTCTTGACTGCAATCAACGACAATGAACATGGTTTGAAACTAAAATTAGAACAAAAAAGCAGAAGAAACATCCACTTCTTGGATATTAACATGGAATTTAAGCTAGGAAACATACAAACGACAGTATATTTGAAACCAACACACGCTCCGTTATATATACCGGCATGTTCGAAAGACCCGTTTAAGTATAAGCTATCTGCATTTAAGGCGCTCATCAAAAGGGCCTTCTTATACTGCACCGATGTACTAGACCGGAACAAAGAAATTAATAGAATCCAAAAGGTAGCGAAAAATTTGGGATACAAAATGTCCACAATCAAAGGCCTCATCAAGAGTTACAGTAAACAGAAAGGTACAACGGCAACGAATAACAGCATCACAACTTTCAACAAGTTCACATACAATGAGCAAGCAAGGAAGGTGGTGAAGGAATTGAAAAAATACAAAAACACAAACATAGTTTACAAACGAGCACCCAACATTTATAGACTATTAAGAAATGATAAGGACACGATTGGAAAGGATGAACAAGCGGGCGTATACAGTATACCATATGAGAACCAACAATTAGGAATTGATAAAGAATATATAGGAGTGACAAGAAGAAGCCTCAAAGTAAGAGTAAAGGAACATAAATATAGTGTGAGTAAGGGACTAAACAGCACAATTTTGGCGAGTATGGCGCAGGCGGATGGAGCGGTAGTCAAATGGAATGAGGCAAAGATAGTTAAAACAGGACATTCACCGTCCATCGCAATGGAAATGGAAAAAATAGAAATTTACAAAAGTAAAATGAGGAACAGATGCTTAAACTCAAAAGATGCAAATACATTACCATCGGCTTGGAAGTACAAAATTGAAAAGAGTATGGGATTTGATAATCCATAAAAATATGGGCTGGATTATATAGGAATTAGTATTCACAATTAATTAATCTAGATGTAAAATTCATCGTTATTATTCAGTTATTGTATTTTATTATTTTTGTTATTATTCAGTTATTTTGTATCTTATTATTTATTTTTTACTTTAAGTTTTTGGTTAGTTTGCAACGCGTTTTGAGAGTATGTTAATCCGTTAACTTAAAATGCAAATTCAAATAAATTCGAATGTTACCATTTCGAACAAAAAATGAAAAGCCTGAAGATGGCCTATTACAGTAGGCTGAAAACGTTCGGAATAAAACAATAAGCTTAGCGAATATAAAACAGGTGTGTTTGTTTATTAATTGAAATGTATAATATTCGAAGTGGAGTTCTGCAAATGTGTAACGTGAGTCGGTAACAATTTTTTTGGTTCATTTTATATAAATAAAACCCAGAGAATTTTTAGCTAATTAATATAAATAAGGTAAAAATTAAATAAAAATTTCTTACGAAAATTTACACGTATGAAAAAAATTGCTGTTACACAATATATCTGATAAATAACCCCAGGATTTGTATGCAAGTGCATGTTCTATCGTTAAATAAGCTGTTGGAATTTCTATATAAACACAATTTGGGTCCAAATGCTTCAAATTAAGATTTCTCATGATGCATATTTTGTATGCATTTCAAAAAATATATAAAATACATGTTTATGATTTTTATTATAAATTTTCAGGAATGAATAAGTGTTTTATAAACTGTATAGATTGTTTACATGATTGAAACTACAAATGATCTATAGTCCGTTTCTGCTATCTACGCGGTAAATCGTGTTTACTCATGTACCGGTACATTTTTCGTAAGAAGTATCACTTCGCCATCCAATCATAGAAGAGTGCGCGAAATTCAAATGTTTTAAATTTGAACCGTTTAATTAAAGTTCTTTTAAACTCCCACAAAAGAAGACATTTTGCGTTTTCATGGAAACCTTTCATTTCTCAAATTTACAAAATGGGTTATAATAATTAAAATTGCTATATTTATAACATTTATAAAATTTAATAATATTAAATTTAAATGTTTCAAAAGTTGTGTAAATATAACGTTTAATTAAGTGTGAAAGATAATATACAAACATCTAGAGGAACGGCTTATCACTTCGGACCCACATTTGAAACTTTACCGATCGGTAAAGTTTCAAATGAAAATGTTTATTAATCACGTGACGTTATGTGAGAAGGAAAGGTATTGGGTAAAGGTATAAAGTCTTCAGGGTACTAAGAGGTGGCAGCAGAAATTGCTGACAATATGGCGGAATGTGCAGACAGTAAAATTTTTCGTTTTGTTCTCCGCGCGTGTTAAAATTTAGAAATTTCTTCCCTTATTCTAGCAGATATTTTATTGAGACGAAGTTTCCTAAGCAAAATTTAGAGATTGTCATAAAATTAATCTAGCGGTAATGTAAAATATTTAAATATTAATTAATCACAACAAACACCATATTAATCACTAAGCAGAGTTGAAGGCCAATTACTGCTAAGTAGCTAGAGAAAGTGTAATTAAATAAAATATAACTTAATTAAAATACGAAAAACAAAACAAGCACCTGATCATTCGCTGAGAGATATTTATTCTTAACACAAACGTTTTCAATCCAATCAATGGATCATCATCAGGCGAAATTCGAACATTACAAAAATAGAACAACAAGTTCAAAATACAAAAATATATAACGGCTAACCAAAACGTAACTAACAGCACAATATCATTTCTAAATATCAACAAATTAATAAAAATGCTGCTAAAATTAAAAATAAAATATTAATATATAACAAACAAAAAGTGTATACAAAATATTAATACCTCTGCCTTAAAAAACAGATAAATAACACTAAATAATACCACTGCTTAATAAGCTGTACAGAGTTTTTCATTAAACTGTACATATTAATAAAGCTACTGCTCTTATTAGAAGTTTATAACTGCATACTTCCATGCGGAAGGAAGCCCCTCGGCATCTCTTGCGTTGATGCAATTCCCTTTAAGCTTGCTTTTATAGATTTCTAATTTCTCGGCCGTTCTTGCCAAGGTCGGGGAGTGGATTTGTTTCAGTATATCTGCTTCATTCCATCTTACTACTGAGCCTTCCGCTTGTGCCATTTGTGACAATACTGTGGCATTAGAACCTTTTCTAACATCATATCTGTGCTCTTTTATCCTAACTCCTAGATTTCTGGTGGTAACCCCGACATAATCTTTACTTATTCCTAACATCTGATTCTCGTATGGAATTCTATAAACGCCGGACCTATCCTCTTTCTTAATTAACCCTTTATCATTTCTAAGAATACTGTACAGATTCGGAGCTCTTTTTAAGATAATCTTTGTATCCTTTATGTGTGCGATTTCTTTCATAATGCTTCCTAAGCGCTTGTTGTACGTAAATTTCGTGTATGAAGATGGACCACGCCCGCGACCAGGTGCTGCATCGGTACCGACTTCTAATTTATTGATAATCCCCTTTAAAACATTCCTCTTGTAGCCCAATGCTTCTGCTACCTGCGTGATTCTTTCTATTTCCGCATCCCTGTCTATAACATTTTCGCAGTATAAAAAAGCCCTCCTAATTAACGCTCTAAACGCTGCTAGTTTATACTTATAGGGATCGTTAGAGCCAGCTGGAATATAAAGCGGGCTATGAGTTGGTTTAATAAATACCCCGGTAGATATACGTCCCTCTCTAAAAATAACCTTAATGTCCAAAAAATGTATCATAACAGAGCTTTTTTGCTCTAGTTTTAAGCTTAGGCCATCTTCATTATCATTGATCTTGTCAATAAATCTAGCAATTAATCGATTGCTTTTCCAAATTATGAATATATCATCGACATACCTTTTGTAGTATACGATGCTGTTCTTGAAACTACGCAAAACTTTAACCTCAAGCCTACTGACAACAAGCTCACACAATAGCCCAGAAATTGGGCTTCCCATAGGGACCCCTCGGCATTGTTTATACGTTTGTCCTTCAAACGCAAAGAAAGACTCGCAGCAAACAAGATTAACCATCTCTACCAACGCATTCCTATGATGTGCTAAAGCAGGGTTTACTCTGGTCAGAAAATCCAAAAGTGCTTCTACGCAAGATTCAATCCTGATAGAAGGGAACAAATTTTCGTAATCCAGTACAGTCCCAACTTCGTCATCAACTAAGTAAACCTCTTGTAGTTCTTTGACCACCGTTACCGGATCCTTAGCCACCAATTCATTGCTTTCCATCTTGGAGGAGATATACTCATGCAACCTTTTTTCAAGGAGAAACGTAGGCGCTTTTCGTTTTTCCACAATAGGTCTGATATTTTTGCCCTTCTTATGAGTTCTTCAAATCCACTCCCCGACCTTGGCAAGAACGGCCGAGAAATTAGAAATCTATAAAAGCAAGCTTAAAGGGAATTGCATCAACGCAAGAGATGCCGAGGGGCTTCCTTCCGCATGGAAGTATGCAGTTATAAACTTCTAATAAGAGCAGTAGCTTTATTAATATGTACAGTTTAATGAAAAACTCTGTACAGCTTATTAAGCAGTGGTATTATTTAGTGTTATTTATCTGTTTTTTAAGGCAGAGGTATTAATATTTTGTATACACTTTTTGTTTGTTATATATTAATATTTTATTTTTAATTTTAGCAGCATTTTTATTAATTTGTTGATATTTAGAAATGATATTGTGCTGTTAGTTACGTTTTGGTTAGCCGTTATATATTTTTGTATTTTGAACTTGTTGTTCTATTTTTGTAATGTTCGAATTTCGCCTGATGATGATCCATTGATTGGATTGAAAACGTTTGTGTTAAGAATAAATATCTCTCAGCGAATGATCAGGTGCTTGTTTTGTTTTTCGTATTATTTTCTGCTGAGCACACTGTATGTTGTTTATATTAATTAAAATAATTATCTCTATAATTATATTAGAAAATATATATTAGAGAGAGAGAGAGAGAGAGAGAGAGAGAGAGAGAGAGAGAGAAAGTGGAAACTAATAAAGACAGTTTTTATTCTTACAACTACTTTTATGTAAAAATTATTCGTGTAGATACGTATTAAAAAATAATGCTTTTCATTGTTACAAAGTAGATCGAAGTGCTTTTGGGTTAGAAAGTTTATTCGCAATTCTAATATTTTATTTCTGTTGTAGTGTTTTTACTACTATTGCTTTACTTTTCGTCACTGCACTTTTTGTCGTTCGCCGCACTGTAATTCACTAATATTTCTGTTTTCAGATTCATAAATTTTTGTCATGTGACTTTCTTCTATAACATGTCAAATTTACCGTAAACAGAACTTGGAAACCTCTGTTGTAATTGGACGGTGTTATTTCGAAAGCCTTCTTCTTATTAGCAAATAGTAGAATACCATAGATTTAATAGAACGGTGTTTGTTAATTACGTCAAATATACCAGTTTAATTTTATACTTTTATGTGTACGAAATTAATTCTCCGTTACCGATACCTGCAAATAGTGATGTCAGATCCGCGAAGAGACAATAGATCAACTTGCAGGAAAAACGCGGAGTTTAGTTGCTAGTGTAGGCGATACCGTAGATAATTGTGACGCTCAGTCAGAGAAGGCTAATTCGCGGAGAAATTCGGCTCTCGACACAAAAATCGCGCAACTTTCGAAGCAATTATCGACATTAGGAAAAAAAATTAGACCAACAGCCAGCGCCAAAGCAAACAGACGCCTTCCGACGAGAAGAACCTTAGAGAACAAATCGAACCAAAGAAGATGAAAGGGCGAACAATAGGATGCGAAATCCGCGCTATCCCCCGAGCCCGCAGCGTCGTCCAGCGCAACAATTTTTCCCGCGATCACCGCCCGTCTTCCCGCAAAGACAACCCCCGCGCGCGATACCTTTTTTATAATTAATATCACGAGGCCCTAATTCCCCGTGGAGAGGGAACGGAGAACGATACTTACAAAATTTTACGCCGAAACTGAATCCGTGGGAGTATGTCTCATTACCGCCGGAATGGTACGGAGGAAACGTTCTTCCGCCGTATCAGGGAAGGTGGGGAGCGAAGCGTGACGCTCCCGAATGGGTAGTCCCCACACGAAACGAATACCCTTTTATCAGGCGCGATTTGGGCAATTCGAACCCGGAAGTAGCGGGCATTTTGCGCCCTTTCCCTTTTATCCGCCGCGTTATGGTCAGAATGTTACAGGAAGTGGCTTCGATACCGAACGAACGCCATCTAACGCGACCCCTTCTAGATTTTTAGCATTACTCGCCCCAGAACGTAGCTCATTAGAAAATAAGCAACCGCGAGAATTAGATAGAGTAATTTCCGTACAATTTCGAGAACCAAATCGCGATGTTGAACAACTACCAGAAGGCCCTGTTCGAACCCCATTAGCGGGAATAAATGAATCGAAAGGTAGAAACTTGCCTACCTGTACGATGATTTGCGAGATCGAGGATAGAGAGATACGGTTGACAACAGACACAGGTGCAGCTGTTACCCTAATATCTCGAACTCTTTTCCCCAACATAGAACAATTACCGCGAGCGAAAACGAGAACGTTAGAATTAATTAGCTTTACCGGTCACGTTATAGAAACGATCGGGAAGTTTAGATTAAAATTTAGAATCGGACGATTTGTCTTTCATCATGATTGTTAAGGCCCGAGTTATTTGGTAAGACCCGAAATCACCGAGCCGAACGACGGAATTTTTGGTAGAGACATCATCGAATTGTATGACGTTACGATTTCGGTTAGAAATGCAACACTTAGCTTCCCCTCGGGCGATATTGTGTCCTTTTGGGGTTTAGCAGAGATAAAGGAAACACCCAACCATCCTAGTTTAAGAGAATCTATCGGAAATAGTCAGAAGCACACTGACACAAACACGCGTATCGGTAAGAGACGATTTAGATTTAACCTTAATTGGCGAAAACGAGAATAAAATTAGAAAAATCGCGAAACTCAAAAACATAAACAAACGCGTGCGAAAGAATAAGCGAAAAATAAAACGGGAGAAGTTAAAACAATTGTTCATAGCTTAGAGCAGGGAAAAGACGACTTTCTTAGAGAAGCGACCCCGGCTGTGGAGTCGGAGTCGTGGAGTTTTGGTATCTTAGTCGGAGTCGTCAAAAATCCTCTCCCCGACTCCGACTCCTTTTTACTTTCCCAACTTGTTATGTATATAAAAAACGAAAAAGTATTTGAATCGTATTACATTTGACTCTCCGAGTATTTTTTTTTTTTTTTTTTTTTTTTACAAATCTATACGTTTGGAGATCTCTCGAATCCAAAAAAATGCCAAATAAAGAGAAAAATTCGCGCGTCCAAGCGCGTATGTTGGCGTCTAATTTGTTCAATTTCCTTATTCTGTTCTGAACTATCAAACAATATCTCAGTGTGAGTAAAATATAAGTTTAACTCGGGTATTGGAATTGGGAGATGAATTAATAATATTTTTCCAGGATAAACAAACGCCATTCTCATTGTTTTTACAGAATAATGAGTGCATGTTGTTGTTGGCTTACTTAGCTGATGTATTTTCGCATTTAAACAACTTGAATGTGAATTTACAAGGACGTGATAAAAACATTTTATTAATGACAGACAAAGTTCAAGCGTTCATTAAGAAGCTTGATATCTGGATTATTTCCTTCAAAGCAAAAATTTGGACATGTTTTCACTCACTTCGGATTATATTGAGAAAAATTTGAATGATTAAGACACATCTTCATGTAATCCAAACTGTGGTGAATAATAATTTACCACAGTTTGGATTGCATGAAGACGCATTTGCGTGAGCTAAAAACTCAGTTGACGGAGTATTTCCCGGAAGATAAAAATGATTTCTCGAAGAGATAGGTACTGAATCCGTTTAGTGAAAATGTTGTTGCCGCTGCTAAGTTACCAGTTGAGATTCACGACCAGCTCATCGAAATGTCTGCCGACAAAACGCTATAACTGCAATTTACATCTGAAGATTTAAATACGTTTTGGCTTGTTCGTCGACACAAATATGGAAATTTAGTCACAGAAGCATTGAAAATATTAATCCCTTTTGCCATGTCTTATCTCTGTGAAAAGGGTTTTTCGTCTATGGTTGCGCTAAAAACTAAATACAGGAATCGTCTTTTATTACTCGAAAACAATTTGCTTATGTGTGTTTCTAACGTACCGGTAGATTCACGTATGGAGAAAATTTTAAATGAAAAACAAATGCAACCATCACATTAATTTCTTTCTTTACATGTGTACTTATTGTAAGTAAAATGTTTATAAGTTTATAATAAATGATTTTTTCTCATAAGATGATTTCATTATTGTTTCGCGACTCTCAGGTTGAAAACGCTGCTATAGAGGGTACTGTGCAAAACTTTAGCAGGTGGAAGAAGTGGGTAGAGTATTAATCACCGATAGCGGAATCCTTTATCCACAATTTCCTTTATTCCACAAGTTCTCTTAAGAAAACAAGCTGATGTAATAAGACGCCGCTGAATTGTCACAAACAGGAAAAGACATTTTGTGGAATGATTTGAAGAAATCTGGTACAGACCTGGAGTTCCAGGTACTGCATAGAATTCAGGAAGAGAAGCCTTGCAAATGAAAACGAAGGGGCCGCTTATTCCAGGTAAGGACAGCAAAAAGTTTTCGTTATTACTGTACTATACTTCCAATATCCAACATTAAGTAAACGCTTTATACAGAGTACATTCAGAGTTATACCATTTAGGGGGCACTACGCAAGTAGTTCATTGCCAACTTTTAAATGCCGCAATAAATAAAAGCAATGTTATAAACTATAAACATAGGTGCCCAAACTTTTCGATTGACGACCCAAATTGTGCTTAAGTCAAGTAGGTACGGTATAAATATTTTGTATATTCCATATATACAGACAATAGGCCTAGGTATTCTTGTCAGATTATACTGTATATCACAAGCAATCTACACAACTCAGAAACCATACACTGCAAACTGTATACTTTGTCCAAAATCAGTTATTAAAGTTAATTAGTTTCTCTGTCTTACTTCATTATAAATCATTATCATTAACAGCATTACAATGATAATAAAACAAGGCGCAAAAATATCTCTCTATTCAAATTTTATACATTATTAATTTTAGTTCTAATTGTTAAACAAACGAACTGGTAATTATTTTCCCGCTTCACAACTTATATTTATAACACAAGTTCCATCCTTTTATTAACAATATTTTATTTTTAAAAAGATTAGAAATAGATTATTGTTTTAAACAGTATTTGTGAAACTTCTAAATTATATTATCAATTTATTTTATTCCTATCTACCTATGCAAAACTTAGAGAAACACACTTATCTTTAAGTTAACAGCATATTGTTAATGTATTAATTTTATCATTGTCGAATGTTAATTCCGTCATTATCACTGATGACAATATTCTTCGTATTTGCCACAGTCAAATACTAAAAAACTAACATAAATTTCACTTTTTAATTAAAATAACTTCTACTGTGTAAAACATTTAATACACTTCTTCATAAATATTTATATTCTTCTATTTTTTTGAGCAATACTGTGTTCTAAAACAGCTGCCTAATTCTTAATAATTTAATTAACACTTAATAAATCATTTTACGAAATTTTGAAAATAGCAAATCATGTTACATCATTTATTTTGATCTAAACTTCGTCTATTAAGTCGCACTTTTGATTTCTTTTGCATTTTAAATTCAGAATTACTGTACAGTATGTATTTGATATTTTTCAAATACATACTGTACAGTAATTCTGAATCTTTTTCTTATTTTACGAATGTATTTCGAATTCATTCTTTTACGAATGAATTCAGAATAGGCTAACATGCTTGCAATGGCCCTGATTGAATCCATATATACTTATGAATTCAATCAGGGCCATTACAAGCAGGTGTGCATGGTGTCCTTCGCTTGAGATGCCATCGTCAAAGTACCAAAAGACATTTTTAAGTCTGATTTAAATCATGAAATGGCAAAAACGGAACAAAACTTTACGTTGAAAAAGTAAAATTGCAAGCTTGAACGGTCTGTGTTAACGTTCGCATTATATATTTACAGGGATTTTGATTCTAAAATTATTTTTAATGAGTATATCGATAAAATAGTTAAACCGAATACTATAACGCTACAGGACATTTCTATACAGTCAAACCTGTTTTTGTGCGGGGGATAGGGACCGCATAAAAGAAAATGCATAAAAAAAAATCGCGCGAAACTTCACGAGTGGCTATAAAAAATAGTTTTCGCAACACAATTAAAAAAATATTTTTTAATGCGGTGAATAGGGACCGCATAAAAAAAGTCTCACGTAGAAAATAACTCGAAACCGTACGAAATAACTAGGAATTGCTTTTTTAACTCATTGGGCCTTTTTCTGCAACACCTAATGGGGAAAAAAATCCTCTCAGAATTTTAATTTTTATATTAATTAATTATTTCCACTTAAATACAAATCTAACATTAAAAAGTTAAAAATAATCGTTAAATAATGATTTTATTTGATAAATATAGCTACAGGAAATGTTATTTCATTTAACAAGACGTGAAATTTCACACCTGCAGTCTAAAGCTGGAGGGGAGCTAACTTACCGCATCTGTTCAAATATAACATAATATTTATGGTTTTTATGCTATTAAAATAAGAGGGGACCGAAATAAACGTATGAGAAAAAAATATTTCTGAATAAAAAATGAAAAAACCTGCTGATGTCATAGAAAACAACCAATAGAGTTTTTAAAAATTTTACAGGAGTCAATTATGTTCCAATTTGATTGAAATTTTCATATACCGCACAAAAAAAATCGCACAAAACAAATCGCACAAATAAAAATCGCACAGAAAAAGACCGCACAAAAACAGGTTTGACTGTATTTTATTATGACAAAAAAAGACTGATGTTTTAAGTAGCGCCATCTCTCGGAAAGAAATGACAAAAACCAAAATTAAATTTTAGACATTAATCTTCGAAGTTTATGTAAAAAAGAAAGGAAAAAAAATAAGTAGGATACGTGCCTGCCTGCAAATATGCTAATTTTTTTCAAAATATGTTAATCATATGCCCGTATACTTTTTCTAAGAAATAATTAATAAATAATCGCATTATTGAAATAATATAAGAAATGCGCAAATGATATGGAAACTAAAATTTTATTAATGCTTAGATTTCAAGATTACATTTACTTAACTTACATGCTGCAATGCATAACTTTGTTAATTGCTGGTATAGAGTGCTTAGTATCTGGAGAAAGAACGTTCAATGTCACAAGAGGTAAGAAACCTAAAACAAGAGCTTTCTTCATTTTTATAATTTTATTCCTATTTTTTCATACTGAAATTAATGCCTGAGGCATATTTAAGACCGGACATGAGTCTCACCGAGCAGACAAATCAAACAGTGGCAAAATTCC
This sequence comes from Centruroides vittatus, assembly GCF_030686945.1. Classification (NCBI taxonomy): domain Eukaryota; kingdom Metazoa; phylum Arthropoda; class Arachnida; order Scorpiones; family Buthidae; genus Centruroides; species Centruroides vittatus. The sequence goes on along the minus strand of NW_027122216.1, from coordinate 1,318,066 downwards.
GATTCGATCCGAGAAACTTTTAGAAAACGAAAACTCGAATGAAAAAAATTCAAGTTTTCTCACCCAACCTAAGTCTAGAAACAGAACCTGACCGGTAGATGGAATTTTATCTAAACTTTACTTGAGAATGAAGGAAATCTTTCCTGAGCAAATAACGAACCAACAGAGCATGAAAATCTCGAATGATGAAGGCGTCAGAAAATGTTATTTGATTAAGTGTTGCAACGAATAGCATATTCGGCCTCAGGCCGAATATTCGGTATTCGGCTTGGAGCGTAGCCGAATAGCCGAATATTTGGCTAAACTATTCGGCTTGATTAACGCACGTACGAAAATTGGCGCGCAAACCGCATTATGGCAAGGACCCTGCTCTCTATTAGCCCGCTGTACTACGATTCGCCAATCGCGTTAATTCTTGACAGTTGTAGCGGACAGACAAGAGCGTGATGGCAGTATGTGATAAGTGATGATATCAAATGTGGATAACAATTAAATGACCTACACGTGTAAATAACGGAAAAAGAACAGAGAAAGACCGCGAAGTGAAAATGTGAAAATAAATATGAAATTGAGTCGATAACAAGTCGAGGCAGCTTATTGGCACGAAATTCACTGCCTTCAATACCAAATAATTGTTCTCATAGACTTCGGAAAGCTAAATGCTTGTAATGAAAGTCACTTAGCGTGCACGGGCGAAAGCCTGGGGCCGTTCGAGGCTACCAAGCTGTCTCGAATCTGTGAAATCATAACTGTGACTTATACCGACGTCCTATCTGTCTCTTTTCTCCGTTATCAGCAGGCTATGAGTCACGTAATTGTAAAATGGGAAACCTACGACGGAAAAGTGCGAATCGAAAGTATCGTGCGCGTACATTATGATGTATGCATAGGCACACGTGGACTAGAGCGATAGAGGAAAGCGAAAGGGAAGATCAAAGACGAGCGCTTAAAAAGAAGGATAGGCAGGATGTGTGACGATTCTCGAACAAATAGGTGTGTAGTACGTGTGCTGATCTTCGTAATTATAAATTGTGAATGTGACTAATATTATTTTGTTTTTTATTTTGTGCAGGTTATAAGTTATAAATGAACATAAACAACACTAACCCGATAACATTAAATCTAAATATCAAAATAATTAATTCACTGTGTTTTTGCTATTTCTTACTTCTGTTTTTAGGTATTCGGCCGAATAGTGATTAAATATTCGGTGTTCGGCCGAATAGCGAAAAATATGCCGAATAGGCCGAATACCGAATATTAACCAAATATTTGTTGCATCACTACATTAATTTAGCGTTCAATGTTAGGCGGGCTGCTAACATTTTGTGCATCCATTTACAAAAATATTTGCCCTAATGTAATTTTTTTCTGCTTTTGTAATAAGGAAAATTACAGAACTTTAGTGGAATTAGTTGTAAAGTGTTGCAAAAACAACCTCAATCATCAAAATATTTTTTAACAAAAAGCCTTGTCAGCCTGTTCGGTAATTAGACACTGATTACATTATTTGTTAACTACTGTCCATCTATTGGTAACAAAATAGAGTATACTGTATAGTCATATCTAAAAGTTGTACATTTTACTTATTGGATTAAATAATATACACTACTGGCAACTATGCAAGAAAACAGAACGATATTCATTAGACACATAAATTACAGTGGGAAAAACAAGTAATTAAATTTTTTAGGAAATTCGGAGGTATAGATCTTGAGAAATCAATAACCAGAGCAGTCACCTCTGGCAGCAATAACAGCACTTATCCGCCTGGGCATGGAGTCGAACAGAGATTGGATGGCATGTACGGGTACAACAGTCCATGCAGCTTCAACACTATGCCACAGGTCATCGACCGTAGTGACTGGCAACTGGTGGCGTGCCAGTTGCTCGGCGACCATGGACCAGACGTTTTCAATTGGTGAGAGATCAGGAGAACGTGCTGGCCAGGACAATACAGGAAACGTGTGGTCGTGCATTGTCCTGCTGAAATGTAGCGTTACGGAGGCCTCGAAATGGCAGAGCCACATCACAAATGTAACGGCTGCTGTTCAAAGTGCTGGAAATGCAAACAAAAAGTGATCGAGACGTGTATCCAATGGCATCCCGTACCATCACTCCAGATGATGGGTCAGTATGACGATGTCGAATGCATGCTGGCAATGTGCGTTCTCCATGATTCCGCCAAATGGATGCGGCCATCGTGGTGCTCTAAACAGAAGCATGATTCGTCTGAAAAGACGATGTGATGCCATTCCTGCATCCAGGTCCGTCATTGATCACACCATTGGAGGTGCTCCTGCCTATGATGTGGTTAGTATGACAATACTAAGCGATAAAATGCGAACACTGAGCGATAAAATAAATGAAATAACGCGAGGACTGGCAACATTCGCTGAACTCTGGCGGGAAAGTGTTTTTTGTACTGACTCTCCTGGTGAACGCGTGCATCTACAACACGTCGCGAAAATTTCTTTGTGTACCGTTGTATGTGTTACCGGCAAAACCCGATTTTACGCCAAACTAGTTTGGCGTAAGCGTGTCAGGCCAAACTAGTTTAGAATTAATATTCAAGTATATTAATGGTTAAAATAAAATTAAAAGGCAATCAATTAGATGAACAATATTTATTCAAACCTAGAGTACTTAATTATAAAAAACGAGGTTAATGTTACCCTAGGTATCGAAAGTGGCGGCTCGTCTCCTATTTCAGCAATCAGAAGACAGGGAACAGGTGCGTTCTCATCTAACCTAACCTATTGCAATAAATTACCATAATTATTAGCAACCAAATTATTAGAATAGGTTAGGTTAGGTTAGAACGTGCGTCCCCGGTGGCGGCTCGTCTCCGATTCCAGCAATCGAAAGACAGAAAACAGTGGGGACGCGCGTTCTAACCTAACCTATCTAATAAATTACTATAATCATTAAGTAGACTATGTATGAATAAATATTGTTCATCTAATTGATTGCCTTTTAATTTTATTTTAACCATTAATATACTTGAATAATAATTCTAAACTAGTTTGACCTAGGCAAAACTAGTTTGGTGTAAAATCGGGTTTTGCCGGTAACATATATACTGTGTTTGGAGACCCCTTTCTGTCCGCAATCGAACTCAGTTCGATCGGCTTACATAGCGTTACACCGAAATTGGGTTTTTAGACCCTCGGGAGAAAAAAAAATTTTTTTTTGATTTTTCGGATGTTTTTTCAATCCCCAAATTTTTTGAAAAATTTTTACTTGCGCGAAAAAATTTTATTGCGATTTTAATTAACCCTTAATGAGGGGCAATTAACACTTAATTGTTTTTTTATGGGATTTTTTTATGGAACTTTATTCATCCTTCTAAAGTTCTAGCGCGCCGATTTTACTTCGGTAAAGTTATTTAAAGCTATTTTCTGATGTAAAAAACAACATCCAATAGTTTTTTAATTTTTTTAATTAATAGATTTTTTTATAATTACGTGTAATTAAGTCGGGGGGGTCGGAAATTTCAATTAAAATCGTAATTAAAAAAAAAATTTTGAAATATCCCTCCATCTAGTATTCACCCTACTTTTTACCCTTCTCCACCCGAGAGTTTCATGAGAATGTCCCGCGAAACACGACACCAGCTGTTCTCAAGGTCATCCAGCTGTGTAAACAATGACTCATCAGTGTCAAGTTTCGCGCTAAGGCGAGAAAAAGGAAATTGTACTTCGAAGCTTTTTCTTCAAAATTAACACATTTCTTTCGTTTTTTTTCATTTTTATTATTTTTAATATAATTAATTATGTTTAATTACAAAATTTAAAAAAAAAGTAGGAAAAAAGGGGTTAAAGGTATATATTTTGAATCAAACTTTGTGATCGTCTGACTGATCAACCGCACCACCGAGAGAAGAAGTAACGGACCTAAGACCGTTGATAGTAGGGGTTTGACATGACCTCTTCGTGGAGCTTACTGCAGTGTGTATGTGCATTAGGCCTATTAACGGAAAACAGAATCAAGCAAATACTGCAATTTTTGATAACTTTTAAAATAGTTTATTTTTAAAACGATGTTTCATACAGAAGAAATTAACGTTTATAAAATATTTTCTTCAGCAGAAGAAGCATCTTCATCAATTAGCTTTGCAGAATCTTCCGAGATTGATTTCAGCAATGATTCAATTGCTTCGTCTTCCTCTTTAAGAAAACACCTACGCACGGGAATTCGAAGTGTATCCAGTCTAACTTTATCAGAACTTTTGTCAATTTTGTTACTCTTCGAGTTCCCTAAAGTTTCATCCACACGCATTCCTACTACGCTCTTCTCGGATAAAACTTTGTAAAGTTCATTCATGTAGGACGTGCAGTCTTTAGCACATGCTCTTCTCGACTGCTTCATCTTCATCATATTCCGGTAATAGTCCGTCATATTCGACTCGTCCACAAGATTCTCTTCGAAGTAATTGGTGAAAGACGATGGTAACTCATCTGTGGGCTCGTTCTTCTCGTAATCACAAGTTGGAATACGTTCATATTTTTTCTTGTTTCTGAACAAAGACAAACGTTTAGATTGTTGTTTCAAATCCGGTATCGATAGTTTCTTTAAAGAGGATAGTAAATTGAGCATTTTCGATTTGGCTCCTTCCTCTTTCTTCTTATTATCTGAATAAACGTTTGAGTTGATAGGATGGTCCGAAGTGGGAGTATCTTTCGTATACCCTTGTTTGTCCAATTTTTCTTTCGTCTCGTAATCTTGCGATAACATTGGTTGTGTTAAGTAAATTACTTGAGCGTCATCTTTATCGTGAATGGGAAATTTGTCTTCATTCATCGAGAGAAGTTTGTACGTGTCGATAATATTTTCAGGTTGTGACCTCTTCAATTTTTCTCGATTGATGAGTGCCAATGTAACGTCGCGCACCCACGTCTCCAGACGCCGTTAGCAGGATCCAATACATTTTGTCATTACGTAGACGAGAGCGCACGTTGTTAAAATTACTCCCTCGATTGCAATGACGTAGAATAATACGCGAAGATAGGTCTTTCCCCAGTCCTGTAATTGGGACTGGTCTTGGGGCTTATTCGATTCTGAATTCTTAGTACTATTCATTACAAGAAAATCGCCATTAACACGTTTTTCATTCGTTGCTTTCTTTTTATTTCTTCCTGCGGCGTCCTGTGGCGAGTGTAATTTCCGTGGACGATTTAAAAATTTCTTGTAAATATTATCGATTTTATCATCTTTCGATTGAATATTTTTAATTAAAGGGTGTTTTCTGGGACTTTTTTCATACGAAACTTTTACTTTCTGCCGCTTCTTAATTTCGTTTAGTCTTTTTGTTTTACCGAATGTTTTACTAATAAGATGCCATTCATTATTGTTGAGAGCATAGAGCTCAGGGAAGATTTCTTTTATTCTCAAGTAAAATTTGGATAAAATTTCATTTTTCCGACCACGTTCTATTTCTGGACTTGGTTGGGGAGAAAAAACTCGACTCCTTTTATTGGAATTTTCGTTTTCCGAACGCTTCTCGGATCGAATCGACATTTTGCCATCATCTGATTTGTCCACTGGGTATGATTTGTCATATCCGGTTAGAAATATGCCTTTGGCATCAACTCCAAATTGAAAAAATGCGAATAAAATAATAAAAACGAAGAAATTCTTCATCGTAACTATTCGCAGCGAAATCGCATCAACAATTAAATTCTCAACAATTATGTAAATTGTATTATTAACATTATAATTGAGCAAATAGTTTAATTGTACAAAATATGGATTTGTTTTTCTGTATTAATGAGATTCAATTTAAATAATCGTGAAAATTGATCTAAAGACTAAACGATGCTTTGTCCTGTACAATTAAAAATTATTTTATTTTCTTTCGAAGAAAATTTGTCATTCTTTGATATAGCAAAGATAAAAAAAAATTCTACACAATATTGTTTTTTCATACTTCATAAAATGGCATAAATTTAAATGTGCAATTAAAATACAATCTTCGTGGGGCCACTCACCTGCAAAATCAATATCTCCGCCATTAATTATTTAATATTATTTAATTAACAATTTGAAATGCAGTGTTTACTTTTACATCTATATTCTGTTTGATTATTTTTCTTATTAGTCAAAATTTTACAATATTAACAGTCTGTGGCCACCCACGTGCCAAGGCCCCTTTTGAAAAAACAGTCTAAGAGAAAGATGAACTTCTTATACCGTAAATTCCACAGATATATTTTCATATACCATAAAATAAATTGGATTTTTTAATGATTACTATAAAGTTGGCATGAATTGGAAAATTGGAACGAAGCTCGGTAATTTTCAGCTATAAAAATAAAATGACAGTAATTAGTCTACATCAGCGGATCCCAACCTTTTTTCATTAGCGTACCCCCGTGGCTATTTCCAACTTCCCAACGAGCAACGCATGCGCAAATCTCGCACTGCCTGTTTGTAGAGAGTGTCGCCATTTTGAATTTTATTTTGTAGTTGTAGTTGTACAGATAAAGCGTTGAATCTCTGAAGTACACGGATACTAAATATGTTTGTGGTCCACCAACATCAATAATGTCGATTTACACATGGAGCTAATTTTGAATTGACAGAACAAAATGAAAGCTGTAAAATTAATTGATTCCATTTCTACTCTCATCAAAATGACAATAGAAGTGACGAAAGTCACCAAGAATAGCACGAAGGAATAGAAGATCGCAATGAAGAAATGACTGAAACATTGATAGAAGCCTTGATTTTGTTTCTGTTCTTCGTATTCGGATAGGTTAAGATTAAGAGACAATTTTTGTTTTCTGCCGTTTTGGATTATCAGGAAGGAACCAAATGATATACAAAAGAAGATTCCAGTCAAAATATGTGCATTATCTTTTTCTACTGTATTGATAATCGGGCTGCAGAGGATGACGTTATCTTCGGTCCCAAAATATTCGATAGCAAGCGTAAAAATATGGTTTATTATCATTGATTGCACAAAATTGGCATGAATAAATACGAATTTATTTTGCTGGATGACGAGGGTTCTTGCCTGATGACAGTTGACGGCATACGCATCTTTCGAAGACAATATCATAAAATGTAAAGACAAAGAAAATATCTGATTGAAAAGACAATATAAGCAGTTTCCTCCATCTTGTCTCGTGCAGACTGCCACAGATGTACTGTGCAGTTATGTATCGATCGAAATACCTATAGATTCACTTGCTTTTGATATAAAAATTGAAAGCAATCATTACGACCCGCATTACTCGAATATCAATTTTGCATCTATTTTACAGAAACATTCATAATACGTAGTTATATCATCACAAATTTCCTTAAATTCATTTAATTAGTTTAAGATGAAATTCATTATCGAAATATTAATTTTCAAATTTGAATATATCAGTATGATGGCATAATGTTTGCATGTTTATGTACGAATCAATCATAATTTATAATAATTTAATGAATTGACGCGAAGTCGTACCTCCCTTTCCGGCAACTCACTTGTCAGGATGGTTAAAGTTTCGAGTTACGTTTCGCGAGTAGGGACTCTTTTTGTCGGGCGAGTGGATAGGGGTGAGATGGGGTCGACGATAAGGCGAAAGCGATATTCGAGACAAAGAGGAGACCAATGTAACAATAAAAACAAGGTTTATTAAAATTAACAAAGAACACAAATACAAAATCTAACTAAATTCCCTAATTCGCGTAGGGTTCGAGAGAGAGCTTACAGTTTCAGTTCATACCTCATCATTAGCTTCCTTATAGAGTTAGCACTTGGATATCCACGAAGGGTAGATAAGTATCCGAAAATGGCACAGTTTTATAAAGTCGCGACTGAGCGCGGAGACGTTAGGACAGTAGGTCCGAACGGTGACGACTTGCGATGGCGTTCGTCCGGCAGATGATAAGAGACTCCCCTGAGGAGGGAAAGGAGTGGCTTTTATACTTTTAGGCTGGGAAAATTGGTCACGTGATGGCGATTTGGGTCATAGGTGTTCCGGGGATTCAAAATATATGACGAATTCGGACGTTAACTATAAACTGAAGTTGCAAGATGATCCGTTTAAAGCTTAAGAACAATAGATAGTTGATAGTTATACGGCCAGGGACGCATATTTTCTTGTCCGGGACCGTTTTTATACAGGATGTTTATATCCAGGACCGTTTTTAGGCAGGATGTTTATAATAGAAAAAAATTTTTCAATATAATAAAGGGAACAATTATTAAAATTTTCGTTCAGGGAAATTTCCGGATCTCACACGAATCAATCATAATTTATAATAATTTAATGAATTCATTTCTTTCTTAAGTGATTTTGCGGATAAGGAAATGTTCAGTAGTAGTCCTATACTAACATCAAAACCAACTTTATAAATGAGTGTTCAAGTTAAAGAGAGTCATTTTCGGCCGAGTAGGAAAAACCACCGAACACAGGGTTCCTTTTGGATCGCGGGTTCCTGCCCGATCAATGTGCTGGCGACGTGGAGCAGATACTGAAATTTATTCGTCGCCGAGATACTTTCATTCTCACGAATCTTTTTAAAACACATTGAACACAAATATATCATGTATACAAGAGCATCGCCAGCCAATGGGCCGGGGGGGGGCAAGATGATGTAAATTGATAGAGGATATGAATTGTATGTAGGTAAAATAAAAACGATTCATAAAGTTTTAATCATTTACTATGTACTGGAAAAGAAATATTTTAATTAAAACATTTTTTTAACTTACAAGAAGCCTAAGATTATTTTAATTAAAACTTAGCATTTAAATAATTTTTTCGAATTTCTAGGGGGCAGCTGCGCCCTCCTGCCCCCTTGGCGACACCCTCGCAAACACATCAAAATGCATTATGTGAACAGTTTGATCATACAGGTCATGGATAATACAGTTATTACATATGTGAAATCTTTAATTTTGCATTTTTTGTTCTCAGAAAACTATCAGATAAATCATTATTTTTTGTAACATATGCTTTAATAAGGACTTTGAAATATTTATCTGCTAATAATTTAATACAATTGTCACAAACACCTTTAACATTTGCATTCTGTAAAGATATCCGATGGGATGATGATGAAATAGATAATCTTCACATAAATAGTTAAATACAGAAGTTTTAAATGAGAGACATATTACTTGCACCGTATTTATTTTACATATAAAACAATCTATCAAGGTTATAAGGGTTACTGTATTTTCAAGAATCAAACCCGACATAAAAAATTTTTCGAAAAGAAAGGTCTGGGAATCTGCTTCATTTTTATTGTATAAATGTCTATACATTATTTAAACAACTAAAATATGATCTGAGTAAATTAAATGTAGACAAACCATGGGAAGCGCAGTAGGGGAAGGCCGATCAAGTCTTGGTTGGAACAAGTGGATGAGTATCTGAAAGAGCGTGAGGTGTTGAGTCGGAAAGAGAATGTGAGGACGTATGTTAGAAGAGGCATGAATGTGTCTAAAGCAAAGGAGGTGTGGAGAAAGTTGCTGAATAGATAGTTTGTAAGGCTAATTTCCTTTTGCCTGCTGCTCACCCTTTTCGGTTTATGAGCGTGAGGATATGTATGTATGACAAACTATAACTTGGTACTCTAAAACCGAAGTAATACAACTAAGGATTGCAATTGCTGGATCCCTCATCCAGCAATCCAGCTGGATCCAGCGCATTCTTCGGCCTGCTGGATCCGCAAATACTCAATTAACTTTCTAAATAATTGATCAAAAGTCTACGCTGTCGCGTTGCCGCTTTGCTGAGTACTAGACTGCTACTAATTACTTACTAATTATTTACTCACTACTTTACTAACACTAACGTAATTAAAATTACCTATAAATTCAATCTATACCTTAATCAATCCAGGCAAAATTTAATAAAATAATAACGTATTCAATCGCTTTTAACGATCTTCCTCAGTTACAAAAAAATACAACATTAACTACTAGAACATAAAATGTGTTTTCGAAAATAAATATAAAAAATAGTTGCTTAATTAGGCTACATCCATTTTTTTAAACAAGATTACATAGATGTCACTGCCAGGTCTGATAATTTTCGTATTGTATACCGACGTAATCCCACTGTTTTTCAAACTTTTAAGAAACGATAAAAAGAAAGAGGATCGGAATTCAACAATGGGTATATATTCGGTGCCTTTACACAACCAACGTTTCAATTCCAAGCTTGTTTATGTGGGTGCAACGATGCGCAGTTTAAAACAAAGGCTCGAAGAGCACAAATATACAATCAGTAAGAACCTTGACAACACTGCGCTGACATCATACGCAAGACAGAAGGATGTTAAGCGTCCAATGGGACTCAAGGCGGCTATTATAATAAAGACGACGGACGAATAGGAAAACAGTCAAACCATCGTGAGAGATTGGAAATCTGCAAGGCGCACATGACACCTGGTTGTGTAAACCATAGAGAGATGCGGACTCATTGTCTTACCATGTGGAGATCCTTTTACATTAATAAACTGTCTATTAACGGATTCAATGCAGGTTTCGTATGTGTCAATTAAAAACTAATATACAGTACTAATATACCCCGAACTTACGCGATAGGTGGGACCGAGCGATAAGCGCGTAAGTCAGGGTCTGATTTCGCACATAAATGACATACAAATTATTTTTAATTGGGACTGGAGCCGACCGGTCCGACTCCTAGTCGTATTGCCATGGCAACAGCAGTCGGTCGACCGACTGGTCGTTCCAGTCGGACAGATTTAAAAAGTTAAATATTTGTAGTCGCGTCGGAGCAGTCGGTGAGCTACAGCCAATGAGAGCTTCGAAGCTATAACCAATCAGAGTTTAGATTTATCCGAAGTTAGAAAATGGCGGAAGGTAAAGTTTCTCGGAAGCTTTAATAAACGAAGTTAGAAAATATCCATGGCTTTATGATATTCGGCGAGCCGATTATAAAGGCGACATTGAAAAAAATAATTGGTTAGAGTAAAGCGAAAGGTATCCAGCTAAAAAAATAGTCTTAAACTTCATATTAACGAATAGACGTAGACATATCTAAATGTAATTTGATACGCTGAATCGATTGGTATTAAAAAAATATTACTTACGATCAACCGTTTAAAAGTTACGAACGATTTTTTATTTCCGTCTATTTGCTTCGTTTAAGAACAACTTTATTAAGAAATACGCAGGCACTCATCGATATTAACAAAACGAATTACTTTAATTCACCATAATACATTTCATTTACAAGAGAAAGCGACATTAAAAATGCTAAAATGGTGTCGTTAGCCCGCGAACACACGACAACCTTATAAAGACGGCCATGTTTTCTGTTTAAATTGAAAAACTTACCACGATTGGCTAGTGTTCTGATCTGTAAGACGCGTTCCGATTGGTCCTTACGAGTCGGCCACCGACATAATCGTACTCAGTGTGAATTCTTTTACTACTAGTCGGCCCGATTATAGGCTCGGGCGAGTCGGACCGGTCGGCCCAGTCGGTCATAGTGTGAAACAACCCTGTAAGTCGAATTCGCGTACAGTCGGGGTATAATTTCGCATATAAATACATACTAATTATTTTTAATTGGAGCCGGAGACTAAAGAAAACAACAATTTAGAAAAAAATGTTTAATAAAATCTTAGATAATACATATGTATAACAAATTATACTATTAAAATCGTAAATCGAAGTTATTTTGTTATAGAAGGCTTCCTGAAATCTAACAAATTTGTCTGACGGCTCAAAGATTTTTTCTCCCGCAAAATTTCCTCGTAGCATGCTAATAATTTTTTTTTTATTTTTCGTTTTGTAGAAGAAATGCGCTCTTCGTTGGAGTCTATATTTTCTAAAATTTGTAACCTCTTTTTAATTAAACTGAGGCCTTCTGTCAAGTTTCCAACCGTTATTCGATCATCTGATTGAACTGGGTCTAAAGGATCAAGTTTTACCAATTTACAAATTTTCATTTTTGTATCGAAGTCTTTGGAATGTAAAGTTAACATTATTAAAGATGGAGTTTTTTTTTTCTTGTTTGATGCAGAAGAATCAGTTCTACTTCGTTTGGATGACACAGTAGAGTCTCAAGTCTCCATAGATATAACACAGAAATAAATAAGTCAAAATAAATTGTAGCTATGCGTCGATTCCGCGCGACACGTCCGAACCTGTAAGCTGAACAATAGTTTGGGGGGAGTGAGTAATCAAGGGTTGCGTGGCGCTCAAACAAAAGACGAATCGTCGAGATTTGAAAATCGCGTAACTCCGGGTTCGCGTAAGTCGGGGTAGCGTAAGTCGAGGTATTACTGTACAGGGTATTTTTTTTAAACTGACGGTACTCAGAGACATCTGTAGAGCAATCTAACAGCCGGACTGTCGCCAAATTTAGGAGAGTGACTAAGGACGACATGGGAAAGAGATTCCGCGAAGAAAAAAGTAGTACCCAAATTTGCCGGTAGGGATGGATTTGGCGCTGTTGTAGCGAAACAGCTAAAAATCTGCATAAAATTCATCTGCAATTAACAAACACACGAATGAATAATCAGACAGAGGTTTCAGTGTAATAACGAAAGTTTAATTACTCAGCAAATAACCTCTCTTCTTGAATGTGATCACCGTCCTGCTGGACAACTCATTGCATCCTGAACACCGTGTTCTCTATGACCGAACGAAACATGTCCGCAGGAATGTTCATCACGGTTCGAGAAACGTTGTCCTTCAAAGTCATCAAGTTTGGGACACTACCAAGATAGACCTTGGACTTTAAGTAACCCCACAGGAAAAAGTAACATGGGGTTAGATCCGGGAAGCGAGGCGGCCATGCAAGTGGAAAAAAGCGACTGATGACCCTTTCTTCAGTGAAGTGCTGGTAACTTTTTCGCTACAACAGCGCCAAATCCTCCTCTACCGGCGAATTTAGGTATTACTTTTTTCTTCGCGGAATCTCTTTTCCATGTCGTCCTTAGTCACTCTCCCAAATTTGGCGACAGTCCGGCTGTTAGATTGCTCTACAGATGTTTCTGAGTACCGTCAGTTTAAAAAAAACACCCTGTATATATTTTTTCCGCTATTTATTTTGTTTATTTATCTATATTTTGTCCGTTTGGACGTTTTCCGTTAATTTTTATATTTATTCCGAACACATTTTATGTTCTATATTTAATGTTCTATTTTTTTTTGTAACTGAGGAAGATCGTTAAAAGCGATTGAAAACGTTATTATTTTATTAAATTTTGCTGGATTGATAAAGGTATAGTTTATTTAACTTATTCTACTTCCAGTACATAGTTTTATATACTTATAAATAACTACAGACTAATATGTAGAGCCTATATATAAAAACCGGTAAGACTGATAGCCACTTAGCCACTGATTATCCGTCCTTACATTATTATAATATATTAATATAAATTAATCAGTAGAATTACCTTTGCTATTATTTAACTTAAAGATTACGTTATAATTATAATCTAACTAAACATTTAAAGTTAATTATCTCTATCTCAAATGTTAAACCGAACCAAAGTTAAGTTTACTACCTAAATGTGTAAGAAGTTTTTACTGATTTATAGTGACCAGTCTAAATAATAAAAGCTTCTTAAGTATTTTTAAAAAATGTTTTATTTCATTAAAAAACATAAGGATATCCAAAAACTAAAAGTGTATAGGCCTACATGCTAGCATTTAAAGAGGAGGACTATATTATGTGAAAGAAAGGAGGGAGGAATCTAAATTCTCTCAAACAAATGTTGACATATAAAGAAGCCATGGAATCGAATGAGTCAGTCAGATAGTGAGCTGCCATGGAGGAAGAAATGGAATCCCTGAGAAAACATAAAGTATGGAACTTAGCAGAACTGCCAAAAGAGGCAACAACTATCAAATGCAAGTGTGTCTACAAAGTTAAGGAAAATAACACCACAGGGACAAAGAAATAAAAAGCACAATTAGTGACAAAGGGGTTTGCACAACAAAGATTCATAGATTATGACAGATAATACTATTGCACCAAAAATACATCCACGCTAGATCCGCGCTGGATCCAGCTGGAATGATTTCAATCCAGCAAAAATCCAGCTGGATTCAAAACACTGCTGGATTGCAATCCCTAAATACAACATCGAAAAATCTAAAATTTCTCTTAGTAGTTTAGGAGTGTGTGACTTATGTCAATGAATGTAAAAACTTTTGACAAAGAATTTAGATAGAATTGTCCTATTGTTAAATCTTTGCAAACAGGTATGCCTCAGACACGTACGTAAATATTTACAGTTGTGGTCCAACTACACGTCAAGTAATGCCAGAGTGCCTTAAAATTACTACTCCAGTATCGTAAATTCATTATCCTATAAAAAGGTTCTGTAAGTTGTACTGTATATTCAGTATCCTATAAAATGTGGTCAGAATTTTCCAGTCTACCGGTTGCTTTGAAACGTCGAGAAATGCAAAAAATTCGAGATTTTCTGTATTATGAATGTTAGTGTGTGTTTTTTGTCGAATATTTTTTAATTTTGATGGGAGGTTTGTGTATTAGGGAATTGATGCTATTAAATTGTTATTAGCATTTATAATTTTTTATAAAACCTATTTCTACCCTCAAAATTAAGCTTTTTGCCATTTTGTAATAGTTAAATTATAAACAGTTTTAAATGAAATATGATAACAAATGGCGCCACATGCAGTTTTAAATGTTGCTGGAAAAGGTGAGTAACTCGTTGCTATTTTCTTTTAGATAAGAAAATATTATGTTCGTATTTGAATTTACAATAAGAATATGTATATTAAAACATAAATTTAACTTTGAAAACACGAAAACTCATCTATCACTTCTTATAACAACTACAGCAATGAAATATGGTATATACTTCATAAAATTGTTGCATAATAATCATTATGCAAAAATTTAATATTTCAAATCCAAAAATCTTTATATTGCTTATTTTTACAAAAATGTTTTTGTTTGGATATCAATTCTTTTTTTTTTTTTTTTTGTTAATAACTGTATTATTACATCAAGACAACTCGGTCCGCGGTCTCCGAGCGCGCGGTTTAGAAAAATCTCTCAAAAAAGTTTTAATTTGCTGCAAATTAAAACTTTAACTAAAACGATGCAAATTATTTGCATAAATTTGCGCTTTTGTTATTGTGGATAACGTTTTGAATAAAATTAATGTTTCCATACAATTTTATCTTTAAAAGCACAAAATTAAGCAATAAAGGTGAAGTAACTCTATGGGACATTCCACGTGAACTTTGATACATCATTCTGAAGTTTCGCCGGCACCTCACTGATAATAAGAAATGCTTAAGTTTAAAATTTGAGCATTCTAAAACCAGTAGTCTTTTCTCTACGAGCGTCTGCAGTGCCGGATAAAGAAAAGAAGAAAATACAGCTTTTTTGGCGATTTTTGCAGTTTTTAATTGCTTATATTTCGGCAATCGCTTTATAGAAAATTTTTAAGTTTTGCACACTACTTAAGAAAATAATTATTTTTCGAACGAGATATTTAAAATTACTTCAGATGTTTGGGGCGGAGAAAGTGATCCCCTAAAATTGGCGATTCTGATTCTTACATAAACGGAGTGTTTTATTTAACTTGAGACTGAAATATCTCCAGAAACACGTATCGTACAAAATAAATAAATAAATAAATGCTTGAAACAAGTTCTCAGTATTATGCAGGGGACAAATCAACTTGGCAAAATTTAGCTCCCTCGCTGTCCTTGGTGGTAGGGCGGGGCAACTTTGTAAATTCAAATGAGAACTCCCATTTTTCATAGCAGATTCGGATTCTACGTGAAAAATTATGTAGAGTTTATCTGAAGCAATTTTTAAAATCGTGGTAGATGTCGCTGTAATCGGTGTAAATTAGTTCAGTCCTTTTTTTAAGGAAAATTCCACGTTTTATTGCATAATGATTTCGGACTGGAAAAAAATTAACTCTGACAGTCGAACATGATTTTTGAATCATCGTAGATGGTGCTGCAATCAGCGAAAGTGATGTGAGCTTTGTTTTTATTTTATTTTTTTCACGAGAAACCCCGAAGTTTTACAGGATAATGATTCTACGTTGAACAAAAGTGTCCCCTTGTCTCTGATTTTCGGAGTGCCGGTTGCAGCGTAAAACAATGTTTCAGATAAAATTTACATAATTTTTCTCTTATAATCCGAATCTGCTATGAAAAATGGGCGTTCTCATTTAAATTTACAAAGTTGCCCCACCCACTCCCAGAGGGCAGCGAAGGGGCTAAATTTTGCGGGATTGAACTGCACCTCAAAAATACTGAGGATTTGTTTCAAACATTTTTTTCTTACAATGCATATTTCTCGAGATATTTCACAGTCTCAAGTTAAATGAAACACCCCGTATAGTCAGTCTGTGACTTTTTTACTTGGCGGGGAGTCACTGCTGTGACTCTCGAACTATCATGGAATTAATAACACTTGCTCATATTAATGAAAACGTTTTAAACGACTGTATATAGAAGTATTGAAAAAATTGGAGATTTAATAACTTCAACAATGAATCTTAGCTACTGTATATAATGAGTGTATCATACATCACCATAATTTTTTTCTCTACTATTCTATTAATAACAAATACAATATTCACTATAAACAAGAATAACAAGGCCAAAATATTTTTATTCCAAGACTAGTTTTAAAAACAGTTTATATTAGTACGTGAAATGAAAGCCTTATTCGCAACCCAAAGCACTAGGTGGTGTACCTTGTCCAGTAAGCCCATACTGAATTGCTTTCATAAGAGGATGCTTTACAGAACAACATGATGCGGTGAAATCATCCATACTGATATCCCAGATGATAATTCCTCCATATCCATTATCTTTAGCATATTTAGCTTTCTGAGCAATAGCCTCAGCATCATCATATCCCACCCATTGGTTACCTTGATAAGCATACGGGCCTGCTTTGTCATCACGAGCTTTGGTCCACCCACGCGATTTTACTCTTTCACAGATCTACATACATAAATTAATAAATATTTTAAAAATTTAATCGTGCATTTGTATTTCAAATCTTATTCAAATAATACCTATTATACTTATTATCATTTACCTCATAAAAAGCCATAAATCCTCCTTCGTTTGTAAATTCGCCGGCATTGCCATTTCCAGTAGCAGGTTCATTTAGGCCGTTAGCAGAAGGATTGGATAAAGTAAAACTTCTACCATAAAAGGGCACGCCCAAAATTAATTTTTCTTTGGGAGCCCCTTTGCTTGCCCAGTGTTGCATAGCCGTCTCCTAATATTAATATATTAATTAATAAATAATAAATAATGGGTTTTTCTGATTTTAGTTTCATTTAATATATATAAATGTGACAATAAAGAACACTTACTACATTATACGCTGGATTATCATCTCCAGGTCGAGGATACATTTGTGCATGATGTCCTGTTTTTCTGTCATAACCGCCGTGGAAGTCGTATGTCATAATATTTATATGATCTAAATATCTGTGAAAAAATAAAAAAGAAAAATTCAAATTAAGAAAAGTTTCTAATAATTTTGCAAAACAAAAATATAATTATTAAAAACTACATATTTACTGTCCAAGAACTGGAATATCGTATGCTTGGTCTATTTTATCTTTTGCAGCAACTACTGCAGCTGTTAAGAGCAATGGAGGATTTTGCTTATTGAATGCTTCTCTTAATTCCTACAAAAAGTGATTTATATTAATATATAAATTTAAATAATTTTAATATAGTAAATTGCATTAGCAGATTTTGAAAATAAGAACGAGATGAAAATTTTATTGAGATATTTTTCAAATGAATAAAACTTTACATATTAAAATTAATACAAGAATGGTTGTTTTATTTCGCATGCTCTCACCATAAACACAGAAGCAAACTTATAGTTTAGTATATGCTAACAGAGTATGAATCTATTACGTAACCATTCATGGAGAAAAATTAAAATTAAAAATAAATGTAATGAGATAATTATCATAATATCTCGATTTTCTAAAAACCGTTGGAAAATAAAAATGTAACTCGATAAGTGAGAGATAAATCTATCATTAAATGTCCCGTTTTCTTAAAAGTTTCCAATTTTTTAATTAGCTGTAAAATCTAAACAAAATCTATATAAGTATTTAGTTTTCTGTTTTTTATGCACTATATTTAATATTGAATATAATTATCTCATTACTTTTATCTATCGAAATTAATGAATAGTTTGAATTTATTCACATTCTAAACGTTTGGTGTATACATAATAGAGAGGATGCGGCCGAAGTTTCAAACGTTACTTCTACACGTCAAGCAGAAGTACACGGTTTACGTTTTAACTCCAAGAAAAAATGGTTGCAGCGCACGTTTACAACATCACATGACTCAGTAAACGTCGCGCATTGACTCGCGGGAAATTTGTTGAAAAAATGGCGGATACACTTAACATCGAGGATTACCTGCGAAGGTAAATAAACAAATTAAATTAACTATTTTAAAGTATTTATAGGATGTTTAATAACACTAAATAATGGCCGGATGGCCGAGTGGTCAAGGTGGCAGAAAACCGCTCTGGGGAACCCGGGATCGAATAATCCCCAGGAATTTTTCGGGGGTGGTCCGTTCGGATATGTGGGGCCCTGTCCCACACCACCCGGTCGCCCTACTGTGGGCCTGGCCGAACTCATAATAAGCCTTCTAAAAAAGGCCTTTTTAGTGCGCACAGGGCGAGAAAAAACCACTAATTAATTATTTTTAACTAGCGTTGTGTCTCCTACCGTACGATCGGACAATAGGACTATTTCATACTTTTGTCGAGGGAAGTAGTGGTTTATATAAATTCGAAAGCAGCTCGGGAAATTATTTTTAGAAAATTTACAATCGTATTACGCTGTTGATCGTAGGAGGTGCCGTAGAAGAACAAACATACTTTAAGATAAGCTATTATGAAGACAAACATATGTAAATTCTACAGGCACTTCACATCACTTGCTAAAAAATTGAATAATTAAATAATTTCTGGATTAAAATCGTCTGTTTCTTTACAATATTATTCGTAAATGCTTAAATAATCATTATTTTAATAAAATAGGTCATAATTTTAACCACAAACAAAAAAAAATGAAAAAGTTTAAGCCGATCATCTACTCGCCATCTAGACGTAGTGAACGCCATTATCTAGAATTGCCAGATGGCGGCGCTCGGCCGTCCGCCGTTCACGTTTGGGTTTTGGGTAAAAATAATTATTTAGTGTTATTAAACATCCTATAAATACTTTTAAACAGTTTAATTTATTTACCTTTGCTGGTAACTCTCGATGTTAAATGTATCCGCTATTTTTTCAACAAATTTCCCGTGAGTCAGTGAGCGACGTTTACTAAGCCACGTGATGTGAATGAGCGCCGCAAGGTCTTTTACTTGGACTTAAAACGTCAAACGTGTATTTCTGCTTGCCGTACAAGTTTAACGTTTGTACTTGCGCCTCAACCTCTCTAATGTGTTTACGTGCTGTTCGTATATGTATTTGTATATTTAAGAATTTTCTCATTATATGATGTTTAGTATTGCAGTCTTCTGTAGTTCGATGTATATGCTGTGGTGAAGTCCTAATGTTTAGTGTATGTAGTATAACGTCTGTGTCGGAAAGGACTACTGGCACCCTGATGCAATGTGTTATATACTTGTGGAATTTTCTATGGATATTACAAGTGTTGTCTTTTACAAGTGCTTTTGTGGTTTTTGTATTTACGAGTCTGGTCTTCTGTGGTAATCGTGAACTCTTCTGTCTTTTCGAAGAGGGACAGGACCGGATTTTAGGCGATTGGTGCCAATCGGGCCCCGCGCTTGAAGGGGCCCCGCATCACGTCAAAATTTATATATTTAAAAATAGTACATGATACAAAAATAAATATCTAGGTATATTATTATTAAAAATAACACGACATATTTCAATATGTAAATTAACAGTTAATTAATTTTGTTATTTAAAGTTTGAGGGGCCCCGCAAAAAAAATTCAATCGGGCCTCGCACTTATTGGATCCGGCGCTGAAGAGGGATCTTTGAGTCATTCAGAAGTTTGACACAATTCTGTTACCGTTATCCTGGCTGAAATTATTAGACTGTGGTCTGAAGACCACGTGTTCTGTTGCCTAACCGGCTCGTAACCAACCCCTTGGGTGGTTCACGGTGTAAAGAAGGACTACTGGCGTAAGTAGCGTAGCGTAGTGGGGGCGGCAGGGGCGGCCCGCCCCGGGCGGCACTTTTAGGGGGCGGCAAAATTTCACAATAAATAATAATAATATCTTGTAAAAATTTGAACCGGTACAATACACAATAATGATGATTGTTCTTTAGAATTAGGCCAAGAACACACATGCGTAAAATTGTGTGACAGAAAACTGAATCAGAAATCAGCTTTCAGTTCAGTTTCTGTTTTACGCTTTTATGCCAGAACACACATACGTAAAAATTCTGGCCGAATAGGAAACACCACTGCCACTAACAGTGCTAATTTTATTAATTTTTTCCTCTCATATAGGCTATCTATCCCTTTGTACCTTCCATTTTTTTCTCCACTTCCTCTGCTATAATATAGAAAATTTAAATTAATAGACTTATATTCCGAATTCAAATAAAGAACGTGTGATCTAAATACTAGGCCTATATATCGATTTTACAAGACCTACCTGTTGTTTGAAATTTTGCACTTACAGCCATCCATAAACGTTGTTTAAATACAGTGTCTTTATGCATGACACTGATGTGGTCGAACGGATTCGATAAACCCCTGTATTTCATTTATTTTTTGTTTTTTCGAGACCGTCACAATTGTAGGGTTAACCCTCGTTGCCGCCATTGTTAGAATAAAAAGCACGTGTCTACTTTGACGTCACAGAAAAGACTTCTCTTTATTGGAGGAATTTTGGCGTAAAAATTTTACGGCGTAAAAAGTAGAGACACGCTCTACTCTATTTTCAGTTCTGTTTCAGCCAAAATTTCAGAAAAATTTTTACGCTTTCTGTTTTATACTAGATTTTACGCTGAATTTTACGCATGTGTGTTCCTGGCCTTATTGTATATTTTCGTCTTTTAAATTGAGATACCTAAATAAGGGGGCGGCGAAATTTTCTTTCGCCCCGGACGGCTGACATTCACGCTACGCCACTGGGGAGAGGCCCTCAAAGCGTAAAAGCTTCTTGTTGTAAAAGTTAATGGGAGGAGAAGAGATATGTGGTCCAAAGATCACGTGTTCTATTGCGTGATCCTTGGGTGGGCCGCAGGGTAAAGAAAGGATGGGCCGCGTTTTCGGAAGAAAAAAGAGAGAGAGAGAGAGAGAGGGAGAGGGAGATCGCGCATGCTCAACGGAAGAAGAGAGACTTTTTTTTAGAAGAAAAAATGGAGAGAGGACGTGTAGACGATAGAGTCGCGAGATTGTTTTTTTTGTGTGTGTTGTTTCTTTTGTTTTAGTGTCTGTTATAGCGAAGAGACAGAGTAGTGATTGGAAGGACTAAAATAAACTTTAAGTTTCTTGCATTGGAGTCATAGAGTGTGTGATTTATTTCTTTGAAGTTTCTTTTTGTTTTGTTCCTGCACGGGGAATACTCTAAAGATCGAGTACTTCCCCACAGAGTGCCTATCGTGGAACCGAGCCCAAAACTAACTAATGACGTCTGTACATTTTATGTGCTGTCAGATCTAGGTCAGTGTTGTGTAAGTTTAATGTTGTACTGTTTTAGTCTGCATGAATTGTAATACTGTATAATTTTGATGTTTCGTATTTTTGCAGAAAATCTGTCTCAGTATCTGTATTTGTTTGTAGTGAATATTTAATAAATCTGTGAGGCTTTGTCTTTTCCTTTTACCAGGAAAACTTAGTCTTTCTATGGACGACTTAGAACGTTTATGGACGCCAAGAAAATTAACAAAGCATAGTAAACACTAAGCTTTGTTAATTTTCTTGTTGTTTTTCTTCAAAGTTGTTCTAGTTCCATATGCCCAATGTATAAATCCAAATTAATACGTCAATATTGAAACAATATATGATTTTGTTGCTTTAAATGTGTCTATCGCATTCAACTGTGTTGTTAGTGTTGAGTTTCATCTAGTGCTGTATTCTTTTGCTAGTCGTTGTTATATTTGTACGTGTTCTGTGAGTTTGGCTTGTTGAAATGCTAAATTTTTGTAAGAATTAAAAATTGCTCTCATATATGGATTCGATGCGTTCTAAGCATTTAAAAATGTCTGGACATCTTTATGGACATCATTACAGAAGGTTTATAGATCTTTTAAGACAGAATCCTCAAAAGTGAAGTTTTATGATATTTAGAAATTTTACATACCTTAATCCAAGCAGAGAAATTGTTTACATCTTGTGGTGCACTTCCACATGCACCTTGCCAGCAGTTTGGATATTCCCAATCTAAGTCTAACCCATCGAAACCATATTGTTTTAAAAATGGTATCACATGATCGATAAACTTTTTTCTTTTCGCGGGATCCGAAACCATGACGGAATATTTGTTTCCAGCACTGTCTCCCCATCCACCGATAGCTAATGCCACCTTTACACTAGGATTCTTGCTCTTCAAATTTACTATTTTCTAAAAATAATAAAAGGAATACCAAAATTTTAAATATGCGACAGTAATTATTTTTTTAACTGAATATTCTTTATAGTATCTTTTATAAAAGATGATAATCAATCAAATGCTTTAAATTAGAAAATTTATCCTAACCTTATAGAAGTCATTATCAATATCTGCCCAAGTATCATGCGGTTTTATAGTGTGAGAAGTTGCATCTAATACTGCGAAAGCATAATTAATATGGGTACATAATGTTGGATCTACATTTTCCGGGAGATATTTGCCCTTGTCTTTTCTATACCAAGCCCAATTAATAAAGTAGCAAACCACTTTTTTATTTCCAAAATTTGCTAAATAACAACGATATAAAAATTATTTTCACTTGTTACAATAAATTAATCATAAATCGAATTTGAAAACTAAAGAAATCTTACCAGCCATTGGAGCATCCCGAACGACTTTCATTGTATTCTCGCAGTCGACATTTTCAGGCCACTCACATCGTTCTGTCTTTTCGTTAAAAACTAATTTTCCTCCACAGTTATACTCTTCGGCGATTCCTTTGACGCACCAGTAATACTTGGAACAATCGTCTGGATTTCTAAAATAGCCATCTTCTTCACAAATATATGCCGATGACAGGTAAGGCAAAAGAATAAGAAGAAGCAGTTGAATCTCCATTATGTATCCCAAATAATTATGGAACGTTTGACTTATATAGCAAATTTCATTATCATAAAAAACAGTATAATCATGGGAAACTGGCTCTTGTTTAAATTTTTATGATAATTAACTTTAAAGATAGTGTTAAATGCAAGGTGTTATTCTCACGATAGCTTTACAGATGTTGAAATATGCAATTAAAACGAAAAAAGTGAACTTATTAAAACTTAAAAATATAAACAATTTGAAAGTCAACTAAAGACTAACGAATAATTATTTATTGTGATATCGTCACAATGCCGGGTTGCAATTTTTAATCATATTTTTTATTTATTTAATTTAAAATATATGCTGTCCATCTCAAGTTAGTGGCTTGCCCCTATCCATCATACTTTTTCTTTAACAATAGAGTCGTGCCGGTCGTCTATCGGAATGTTCTTTTCACTTCCGAACCTGATTCGTTGTTTTGTAAAAAGTGCCAGAAAATTCGTGTCCCAAAAAAAATGTGCTATGTAAGTATGATCACTTCGAAACGTGCTATTTGAATAAAATACGTATAGATGATGGCCACAATAATTACCTTCAGTTCCTATTAATTAAATAATTGATAGTAATTATTAAATTGGCAATTTAAAAAAAAATATAATAGTGATAAAACTAGTCTCAAAGGTTTTAAAATATTTATTAGTTATTTTAGTAATTTGCAAAATTTTAATATTGTTTTATCAGGATTTCTTTGTTGAGAAGACATTTTTCCAATAAAAGATTTCCGCCGAAACGATAGTAAGTTAGTTGCATTACTCGTTGCTTTTGGCGAGATGGATGCTGAAGAAGGTCACTTGACAAATGAACATTTGCTAAAGAAAAGAACAGTAGGAAACGTTTATCGAACCCAGAAATCTGGAAGGTAAAAAATCTGGAGAAACGAAAAAACTATATTCAAAATCGTCAAAAGGGGCATGCACTGCAACCTAACACTCATATGGTAGAAGGAACCATACGTAATCCTTCTCTTTTATCCTTTTATATATGACTTTTTTTCCTAACTCTTCTTTTAATTAAAATTATGGAAATGTACTGAAACTATTAATTTAATACTATTATTTCAGAATTAGAAGTGAGTGTGGATTTATTTTTTCCCCTCTGAGCAATAAAAATAAAGAAAAACATTAAAATGTGAAAAAATAATTCATTTTTATTTAAGCGGAATATTAAATTACTTCAATCAAAACGTGCTAAGTGTAAATTATATTTGAATGAAAACGTGCTATGTATATGTATTGTATCTCGATCGATATGGGCTATGTAATGCATAAAACTCAAAATATCAAATAAAGATTTCTGAAATTTAGCATAACAAATTAGAATACAAGCACAGAAAAAATGGTAACTTCATTTATAAAAATTACATGACCGATTACAGACGTGGATAAAAATTGCGGATTTTTTTCAAAAATTACATAACGATCACATAGCACATTTTGAATGTCACTTTAACATTTATTGCTTTAATAAAAAGTTATAGATAATGTTTAAAAATAAGCTTCGTGTTTTATTCATTACTATTATATTTAAATATCATTTATTATTGAAAACAGTCTATTTATTTCGTTTATAAAAACTTGAAAATCAATACTGAGTTTCAACGGTTTTCCACTCTCGATTGCCTGTAACAAATTTCATGTAGGCCTATTAGCGTTGATTTAAAAAATTTTATCATAAGTTATTGATAATCACAATTATTATTACTTTTATATATTATTACGATATTCCTTAATTTTCTAACAGAATACTTTTTGAAATATTTGCTGCCAAGTTATAATTCCGTTAGATTTCTACAAAATGCTTATTAGTAGTAAATAAACAAATCAGTAAATCATATTTATAATTCGAATATATACAGGGTGCATAGGAAAGTCCCTTTAACCGAAAAATTCTTGCGAACGGAGAGAGCTACAGCTATGCAAGTGAGGTAACGATATAGTAAAGCGGCTACGCCCGACCTAATGCAAACGATAGCAGTGCCCCTGGCGGCGAAATTTGGAAGATAGGCAGTGCAAATCGAGAACGAAAACAGATAGAGTGAACTTTCCAATTAGAAAGTTTTGGAACATCAATTAATTAGTACGAAACGACATGTGGTTCACACGGATAAGATAAATTGTCGCCTGTAAACTCAAAAATGTCCGAAAGCGATGCACGCCATTTTGTGTAAACGTTTGAAAGAAATAGCCATAGGTGTGAAGAAATACGCACAATTTATTGCATAAAATACGTACAGTACGTCAATACAGTTTGATAACAATGGCGTGTATCGTGAGCAATGGCGAACTTTTCGAACGTACTCGACATTAACTTGTTATCACTGTGTGACAGTTTGCCTTTCCGTTGTTTTTTGTGTGATGTTAACATTTATTTTTTCGTTATTTATTGTAATTTATGCATGTATTTTCGCCATGCCGCCCCCCGAATTCAAGCGCCCTAGGCCATCGCCTAGTGGGAATCCCATATTTGTGCAGTAATTAATTGTCCGATTCTGGGATTTATAAGTATTTCTTTCCTCTGGTTACGTTAAAGTTAAAATATTTACCTAAATCATATAGTATATGGAAAAATCGGTATGTTAAAAAAGAACCTGTTCAAAACTGAAAAAATATTCGGTACTGTGAGATTCCGTTTATATAAATTTAACTGTATATTTTATTCGAAAAATAAAATCTTTAAAGATTGCTTTTTTATTAATAAAGAGACATTCTATGTATTTCTTTCGTTCAAACAAAAATGGGCAAAAGGATAAAAGGATAAGCTGTATCTCCCGGTTCCATACCAGCTCTCGAAGCCCCTGAATTTAGAATTAGGGTAATTTAATTGAAATGAATGGCATCAAGACGGTTTAGATAAGAAGACATTAATTGTTAATTCATCAATTTAAAATTTTTTAGGTTTCCCTACAGCATTTCGATACTTAAAAAAATCCAAAAGATTAAGTAATAAATCAAAAACTACATTAAAATAAAATATTTAAAAAATGTTTTATCATATTTATTATCATATGACATGCAACTATTCACTTAAACTGTATTTCATAATAGAGTGTTCCATCATTGTCATCAATAATTAAGCAAACTTTTAAAATTTAAAATCACATAAAATTCTAACATATAATTATAATAATAAAAACAATAAGATAAAATACCAATTTATAAATTTATTTTTGAGAAATAAAATTATAACATAATTGAATATTAATAAAGGCGTATAAATACTGTACTATTCAAGTTTAAGTAATTACATAGTGCACAATAAAATAAAGAAAAAAATTCGAAAAAATAATTTTTAATTTCAAGTTGTCCTATCATAACATGATTATTTATTATCTGCCTTCGATAATAACACTGTTATTATGTATGCACGTCAACCTTCATAAGCATATGACGTCAAGTGACGAAACTGAGCGGTTGCCTACAAATCTTAGTAACGTTACAGGGGTAGCAATTCTCATATTTAGCAATAGTATTCACTGGAAAAATAATGCCATAGCTTACAGATTACACAATCTACAAAATTGCAACTAATGTTATCTAATGCCATCGTCACAAATTCACCGGCCGTTAATATTTTTATGCAACCAGCAGGGCCATCTTAACAGCATTATGGGCCCCTGGGCAAATGGACTGGACCATGTCTACACAACCAGCAGACGATCGGAAAATTAGTGTTAAATTCTGGTCTGTGCATAAATTAGCGTGGGGCTCCTGGACAACTGCCCTGCATGCATATGCGTTAAGATCTCACTGGCAACCAGCCACGATCAGAAAACTTTATAATTATTGAAAATTTTACTGATATGTTCGACAATTAGTGCCTTCGTAAATAAATTAGTGTAACTGTTTTGCTCCATTGTGGTTAAGGTTATTATATATGAATAAAAATATATTTCATTATAAAAATAATTGTATGACTAGTTAAATAATAATTTAATAAATGAGCAAATTCGTTAATTAATAAAAATCACACTTTAGCACTTAAATTTTTTCATTTAGACAATCTTGGCCGTGACAATGACAATTACAAATTAGTTTTTAATGGATTTGTCTGTTCACGCGGTGTCACTCCAATCTATTCCTTTCTATAAGTACGATTTTAATTTATTTTCAATTAATAATAAAATTACGAGAATGCCTATGAATTTACGTATTTATTTATTTCGATTCTAAGTACAGCATTTAATGTTTAAAAGTATTAATAGAATTTATGGCGTTTTTTAGTTAGAATATTTTTAATCTGTATTGATGCATGACGTTAATGTTTTCAGTAGAAGCGAATAACAAGAATTAAAACCACAAACAACATTTGTTACGATCAGGTTTAAAATTACGGTAAATCAAAAAGATGACCTTGGCTAATGTTTCTTTTTTTTTTTCTTGAAGATTGGGAAGGGGGAAGAGAATTACTTTTATGTAAATGGAATTGGAAAGGTAAACTGGTCTATTTTATCTAAAATAAACAACTATTTCGTAATACTTTTATTACGAAAGAGATGTAATATATTTCCATATTATACAGTAATGTTTTTCTCACTATTTTCGTATAAATAGCTAAAAGTATTTAAGGAAACATATATTTCATACATACGAAACGTAAAAAATAATTAAAATTTAAGATAAAAATAATGTTTATATAACTACAATATTTTCAAAAATAACATACAAGAATGCATTTTAAAATGATTATAAAAAATTAAGATCCAAATGTCGCTGGTAAGTTTATAAAAAAAGATAAAGAATTATTATTATTATTATATATTATTATGTTATATTGCTTTACTAAAAGTCAGTCATAAATTTTAATTTGTTGACAATATACAGGAAGATGTAGGAAGGGAATAGATTTATAATGATGATATCGAATTGTTTATTAATGTAAAATATTCAAAAAATATTCTACATATTTAAGTAAATATGCATTTTGTAAAATCGTAAACAGCCTATATTTAGGGCGATTCTACTTAACTCAAGTAGGAATCTGTTCCGTACAAATTCAAAAATATAAGCACGCCCTTTATGATAGATCTTGTTATGAGGAAAAGGTGATAAATGCCTACTTTTTTCATTTCCGGAATAAAGAATATATATATTTACATTTCGAATATGAAAAATGCTAATTTTAATTTTTGAAATTTCACTGGTATACCTTATCTGCAAAAGAGAAAAAAAGCTAAAAAGAAAAATATGCAACGTATTTTGACATACCCTGTAGAACAAAAAGATATATGAAGATTACATGAATTTATATATATAATATTATATATTATATATAATAATATATATAATATATATATACAGTATAATAATACAGAATTTATTTTTAGTAGTGGAAAAAATAAATTGAATGCTTAGAATTTACTTAAAAATTTAGAATATCTATTATAATTTTTATATACATTTTACACATAATCTCTTATTTACTTTTATTTGTTTTTTTATTCTACTTGTCTATAAAATTATTTTGAATTTATGACTTTGATTTAAACATGTTTTATTTTTTCAGAAATGAAATAGTGTTTTATCCTTTCCCCATTGTTTGTCTTATTGAGAAAAGTTCATATTTTTATAATATTTCTATACGTTTTTAATTTTATCCTATTCAGAAATAGATTGGCTTCGTCGAGTATTATGTTTGCAGTGACACCGTGACTACTCTGACAATTATTTTTAATTAAACAAATTGTCAGAGAACAAGCAGGAAACGTTTCTCTACATTTCTCCAAGGTTTGTAACCGCATGTGCCATTTCGTATTGTTTAAAAACATTTTACTCTAAGAAAAATAAATACTCTTACTTTGATACGATTCGAATGTAAATAGTATTCAACATGTTTATCAATATTGAGGTGTAAGGACCAAATATTAATATGTAAAAATGTTATAAGCAAATTGGATTTTGTATATTCCGGTCATGCGACTTATGTTTTTGTACTAAATATAAATCGTGACAGAAAAAACAATAAAAAGCTGATGTTTCAAACAAAATCGACAGCTTCGTGACTTGATTGCTGATATAATACGAAAATCTGCATGATACCAACACTGGTATTTCCATCGTAAAATTTCAAGATTAGGTGTGCCGGGTTCAAGCATAAATTTGTGTCAAACAGTCTGAGATGTGGTAAATTATCGTCTTTAATATTGAAAAATTCTTGAAAATAGATAATTCTAATCAATATGATAAAATAACATCTGCATATCAGAGAAAAATTAAAATTATCTGTTTATTGCTTCACTTATTTTTTCTATTTATAAATTATTTTCTCAACTTCTAACTAAAATGTAACTTTAAAATTATTTTTAGTAAAAAGTATGAAATGATTTAATGTAAAAAATAATTTTATCCTTTTAATGTCAAGAATAAATATCATTTGTAATAATGAATTTGTTAATAATTCAGATAAAACATATAAATAATTAAATTCTCATTAATATGTATTTTTAATGACATTTTAATGAGTTAAATAACTTGAATACTAAATAGACTTATAATTTAAGGCGGATACAAATTACATGATTATATCACACGCATTTAAAAATTATAAAAGTAAAAATGGAATATTTTAAATTCAGTTTCCAATTTTTTAAATTTCTAATTGGGTTATTTAAATCTTAAAAAATCATTTTAGTTTTTAATTGTTGATTTAACTATTTTTTAAATAAACATTCGAACGAAACGAATCATGAGAAATATTCCATACTTTACAAGTAACCTTTGACTTATATAATCAAAGATTATTTTAAATATAGAATTATTTTGATGTTTTATATTCAAAGGAATTTTATAAAAATGTAAAATAGATAAAAGATAAACCAATCTAATATTTTTGTTAATTAAAATATAATTAATGCTGTGTTTATTCTAGAAATTCTAAAACCTTAAAATTCATGTGATAAATTCTTAAATATAATCTTAATAAAAAATTATAAATAATGTTTTATAAAATGATCAATGGAACAACGAAATTGTCAATTTTGTGTTAATTGTTAAATTTTTAATATCATTTTTAATAAATAATAGAAACAATGTTTTGATGATTTAAAATATGTATAGAATTTCTTCATATTAAATTAAAACTATCTTAATTAACAATTTCATTGCTATAAGAATATTTTATTAATTTTTATAAGGTAAAGTTGTTGATATTAATGGGTTATTATTATAATTACTCATTTAGATAGAATACCAAATTATATGTAAATCAGTGCTTACATTCAAATTACTAATGCTAACGAGCGAAAGACATTCATTTTAGAATTAATTAATCAACTTGTCACTCAAGGAAATTGTGAAAAGTTCAATGTCAACTTCATGCCAACTTTACAATAACTTATTATTAATAATATATTTTCTTTATCATAGCCGATAAAATGAATAGAATAAAATTGCTTGATCAAACTCAACAATTTTGTTCTAATCATTTTATCGGCTATGATATGATATATGAAGAATTTAATAATGAATAAGAATAAATAAATGAAAAATTAGCATTACCAGTTTGTGGCCAGAAGTTATCCGAAATAAAAAGTATTGTTTTAAAAAATTAGATATATTTTGTATAGTAAGAAATTAAATTTTTTTTAACACATTGGACATATTAATTTTTTTGAATTAAGATATAAAAATATCTTGTTAATAAATTATTACTCTATCAATGTAATATAATGTTTCAAAAAGAATTCAAAAAATTTTATACTTTATTATTTAATTTTCAGCAAATAATTTGTATTTTAGTAGCTGATTTTCTGGATGAGAATCTTCCAAAATATTCAACTGAAATATAAAGTATATTATCATTAAAAAGTCATTACTTAAATAAATAAAATTATATTAAGATAAATATATTTTAATCAATTGACATTCTTTACGATTTACAAAAACGAAAAATAAAATTTAATGATTTCCTAATTTGTAATCTGATCTCTCTTTAATTAATAGCGATATAGAAACGTACTTCTGTCAGATAAATCTCTAAAAATCTCACATAGAATAGTATTAACATAGCCTATATATCAGGGGTGGGCAAGCAAGAGTTCATTGGGAGCCGAAATGTAGGTTTTGCAAAATGTATGGGAGCCACAGTTCTGTACAGTCGTGGCGGATAGTATGGTAAGGCGCGCGATTTTATTATATAATATAAATACAATATAAAACAAATATAGAATTTTTTTAATAAACATGTTTTCACAAAATTATAAAAAATAAAATTGTAAAAATAATAAAAAACCGAAATTAACACTTTCAGAAAAAGCCGCATGTACCTCAAAAAGAGCCGCATTTGCCCATGTCTGCTATATATTTTCAAATATGTAAAAATGCATAGCTTATATATGCATATTTAGTGCCTCAGAGTGATAAGAAACTGTCAAATTTTCATCAGGTGATTGTAATTCAATTCAAAGGAAGAATTTATTCATTTTATTATTATAATTATCTTTATTTTAACTCTCTAGATAGTTTTTTTATAATCATAGAATAAAAAAAAACTAACAGCGAAAAAATTCTTGTCTATTTCTATCGTTATAATATATTCTTTATATTTTTGTGTCAAGATACAATCTTTATAATATTTAAGAAACTGGTCGATATATTATATTCTATGATTATGTATTATAACTTAAATGTAAATAATAAGTACGCCTATTCAAAGGAACAAATATAAGGTTTCATTTTTCTCGGAAAGACGTAAGTATAAAGAAATAAAAAAATCAATAAAACAAACAAAAATAGATTTATTTTTCTCACTTATCAAAAGTAACTTTAATTCACATTCCTCTCAAATAAGGACATAAAAGACTAAATTTTGGGAGCCTTTCTGTGTGTCAAATGGTCTTTATTGACCTTCTTTTATCTGGATTCTGTTTGTACTCTTATATCTGGACCCGAATGTCAATCTATAATACAAATATAAATGACGAATATCTATTTGGTTATTACAGAAATATTTCACTTGAAATATTACACAATAGAAATTATATAAAGCACCTAAATCAAATTTTTTTCCCCCTCGCTTCAGAGCCATTACAGAAAAAATTTCCATCAAGTTTCATTTCAAAATTTAAATTATAAACGATTACTAAAGTAATAGGCAAAATACTTGATAATAAAAATAAAAGTTAAAAGAAATATTATCTTTATGCACGTAATATTTTAGTTCAATATTTAAAAAATATATGATATTTTTGAAAATATTTATTATTTTCAGTTTTTTAATAATTCTATAATTTATATTAAATAAATAAAGATGACCGGATGACGACTTTATTCATAGCAAAATATCCGTGTATCGCTCTGATTGAATCGAATTAGAAACTGTTCTAGATACAACGCCGGATTTATATATAAACTAAATAAATTGCAACTTAGAGCTTTACGTTTTTAAACTTGTTACTACAGTATTTAACTAATTAAGAGATACTGAAGATGATTGTAACTTGGAATCAGAAGTCTAAATCCGACCCTCTCTACATTCTTATTTTTCACACCCATAGTGAGGGGAAAAAAAAACTTTTTATAAAATATTTCCTTCTGTAGGCATTAAAAAGACCTTTATCCATGCTCATCATGTATCTTCTAGTAGGCTACTACAATAAGGACGGCCGGGTATGAGGCCGACATATCCTAACCAATTCAACTCATGAAAATTTCAGAGTTGACACTAACTCGAAACCATCGGCTGATGCCGTTATCACTTTTACTATTTAGTGTTCGAAAAATAAACGTAATCTCTAATCGAGTCGTCTTTTTAACTTAATAAATTATTTATTGATTTCTATTGAAGATAAAGTCTACTAATAATACAAAATTGAAGCTGATCATGCAGAATAATTTACCTCCAGAAAAAGTCAAATGACGTACAGTATTCATAACATTCATTAAATTTGAATTAAGACCCTATTCGATAGTTTATTAAATAGTTTAAATAGTTTATTAAAATAACATAGTAATGCAAAATAATTCCTAAAATCTTGAAAAAAATTTTAAAATTTTAAGAAAAGGCGTTTCCTAAAATAATACAAAGAATTTTTGTATTATTTTAGAATGTATTTCTAAAATCACGCCATTACACAATAAACTATGACGTTAAGTGTAATACTTTCTTTTGCAACAACCTGCAATAAAAGCTGCTTAGAAATTAATGGAATTTTTTAAAGAAATGGTCATTATCATCATTTTAAAATATTATTTATTCTTATAATATAAATGACTTGAAAACTTACTAATTTATTTACTCTACTTTTCATTTTTTATCTACTTTCTTTTTTTAAATTTAAAAAAAAATCTATGAATGGTTTACACGGTACAGATTATTATTTGTTTTTTACTCTTTCAGCTCTGCCAGCACTAAGAGGGTCTTTTTTAGATATATCCATCTTGGTCCACAATGAGAGCGGCCAGGTGATAGTTATAGAATAATCTAAATCAACCCACTAACGAAAATTTTTGAGATGACTTGAATCTCAAATCCACATCCGCAGAACAGTGCCTTTTTTTGCTTTGTCCGTCTGGCTATTGTTATGCATAATTCGGCATGTCGATTAATTAACAGAGTTGGCCAAGAATGAAACGAATTAGATTTCAGTTCAAAACGTTTCAAAAATTGTCATCAAATGGTGAGGGACATTGCCCGGACAGACTATCATTAAAAATTCCTGTGGTAGTTCGCTAAGATAGATCCCGGGTCCATCAGAACTAGAGACCTTAATCGCGTCGGCCATTTCACCGTCCCTAATATATTTATTTTTATAAGTTGCTTCATGAAAAATATAGAAAGCCGTAAATTGGTATAGAGTTTACACATGTCTAATAGTTCTATATTGGATCAATGAGTTAGCCTATGTAAACAGTAAATACTGGATAATCGATGATTTTCATGGATGGTGTAATCTCTCTCTCTCTCTCTCTCTCTCTCTGAGTAAATTGTTATCTATTATTCTAAATAATAATACAAGTAGAATGTG
This sequence comes from Centruroides vittatus, assembly GCF_030686945.1. Taxonomy (NCBI): domain Eukaryota; kingdom Metazoa; phylum Arthropoda; class Arachnida; order Scorpiones; family Buthidae; genus Centruroides; species Centruroides vittatus. The sequence continues at coordinate 1,283,870 of NW_027122216.1, read as the reverse complement.
TTTTAGATTCGTACTATTAAAACATGATAGTGCTATTGATAGAAAATTCGTTCCTTTTGTTAGTTTTTAATACGGTGGACTCGTAACTCGGCGTGGATCCAAAAAATCTCAAAAGGAGACTTACTCAAAAATTAAAAACATTTGAATAATTAATCAAAACCTTTTATTAGCATATGCACAACGATTGTATTGCATCCAACGAGCATATTTATTGTCATATTTTTAAAAGCAATATTTTGAAGTTCGAACGAAGAAATTTAATTTTTTTTTTTTTTTTTACCAATGGTTCGGCATGATGACTGGAAAGGGTTTTCTCCCGCTTTAGCCGAAATAAAATATTCCAGGAAAAATTTTATAAGCATCGACAACGAAGAATTATATATAAGTTATAAGCGATAAAGTGAGCTAGTTTATTTAGTTTCTTTAAATGTCTAGCCATTTACAGCTCGGAAAAATCCATTTACATATTTGGTTAAGAAATTGATTTCCTGCAAATGTATTACTGCAATAAATAGGCAACAAATTAATTTTTACAGTACAAAATAATGTTATTCTAACTTGAAAAAACAAGAATATTAACTTTCATTAAAATTTAATTGAAAGATTAAAGATTTAGAAAAGGATTGATGTTTAAATTTGAATAAATTAAACTACTAAATTAACTAGAAAATTATATTAAATTAATCGAGAATAAAAGTTTTCGTTTCACTAAATCCAAAAAATCGAATTTAAGAGTTTATATTTTCTAAAATTCAAACATTTCAAGAAAACCTTTTGATAAATAAAAATTAAAATTAAAAAAAAAGAAAAGAAAAAAAAGAACGTAATATAAAAAACATGATTTTTTATGTTATAGAAACACAAAAAAAGAATGCGTAATCTTGTTGTTCAATGTGTTGAGTATATTTTTGGACAGTGTTATAAGCCAAATAAGTATATTTCTGATTGCTTTCTTTAGTTTAGGTGATTATATATTTTTAAAATAATATAAAGATATATAAACTATTAAAAACTTATAAGTAAATTAACTGAAAACAAGTATAAAATGTGGACAAGAAAAAAGACGTCTTAATATTAATATGGAGTTGATATTAAATAGACAAATAAAAGCCATATTCAAATTATATAGGATTCATTGAATATATATCAAATACTAGTGTTTTTATTTATTACATAAATTAATATCTTTTTATTATCTCTTAGTAATATTTCTCTGATGCTCTAAAGACATTGTTTTAAAGAATAAAGATATGGGATATTTATTATCAAATAAATGTTATTATTTTAAAAATTATTTCATAAAAAATACAAAATTTTACTTACTTTTTAACTTTTACATTTCACATTATTAGGAAAGTCACAAACTTGTAATTTTTCACTAAACACAGTGCCTGGTCCACAAGTTAGCTGTGCAGCTTTACCATTGCCACAATTATAAAACTTTTGACAATCATCAGGATCTTGAAAATATCCATCCTTTTTACAGTCAAAAGCTTTAAAACGGAAAAAGAATTTAGATAAAACAATTATAACTGTTAAATTACAATATACTTACCAGAAGAAACAATAATATTCAACGCTAAAATCAGTGCAGTGTATATCATTCTTTTTATTGAAAGACGGGATGCTTTTACAATAAAATTTTCCTGCTATTTATGGCATTTTTCTGAAGAGAATTAGAATAAAAGGCATACATGCACCTGTTAAAGTGATATTTATTAATCATAATTCAAGTTTATTTTTCAATAAATACCAATAATACTTCTATAACTCTATTAATATTTTTATTATTATTATTCATTCTTATCTTTTATATGTAAAAATTGTATTTAAATAGAGTTTTATTTAATGTAATTAAAAAAATTATTGTATATGGCAATTGGCAAGATATTTTTATTTGATAATTAAAATTCGTATAAATAAAGTAATAAAAATACTTATATAATAATTTATATTTAATTATTAATCATAGATAAAAAAGAAACTTTTATAGAAAAAATAGAATGTAATTTAGGAAAACTGTATCCAGTATTTCTTTGATTAAGCTGTAATACTAAAAAAAATTTCATTTTAAAATTTGTATTTTAGCTTTTAAAATTAAAATTTCTCAAATAATGTAAATACTGTATATTATTAAAAATATTCTCTTAGTATTATATATATATTTAAAACTTTTAGAACTAGTTAGGAGCCAGAAATTAACTAAATTATCTAACATAAATATCCAGGGGCTGAAAACTGAAAAAATGGGATTGGTCCTGAACACTATCTCTCTCAGAAAACCACAAAAATATATGAATATAATTGATAAAACAAATAAAAACATTTTTTTTTCACTATTTAAAAAAAAACCTTAATCTATATTTCTTTCTTTTGAAATTTTTTAAATATAAAAATAATACATTATTCAATTAACATCATGCGATATTTGTGTATTGTCATTCATCGTATAACACAAAAAATCTGTCCAAAAACACAAATGACGTCACCAAGAATCTCTACAATAATTATTTATATATTCAATCGGCCAGTTTTTTGAATTTGTTATTAAAAAAATCAAAAATAAATAAATTGAATACTTTAAGAATAAACTATTATTGTATTAAATTCAAAAAATTAACTAAAAATATATTTTTTGTTTTATTTTGGAAATGTTTCTCTGATGAAGTCCCTATGAATTGTACTGTAATTTGAGCTTCAGAAAGACAAAATTTAATATGATAATTTCTTGAATATTTTTCAATAGGATAGAAAACTCCCGAATATAATTAAAATAAAACTAAACGAAAACGAACAGTTTCAATGTCAAAACCACGCATAGGCAATATAGCAAGATTAAAGGATATTTAAACATATTTCAATGTAATAAATATTATTAATAAAATAAATTTGAATTTAAATTGTAAATGTTATAATATAGTGTTCCAAATAAACAAACAATGAAAATATATATACGGTATACATAAACGGCAAATTTAAATTTAAAATATTTTCAATTTTGCAATATATATTTTAAATTTTCCCTATTAGAATTTTATTAATATCCTGTTTACTTAGATTTTCGACTAAATAAAGAAAACAGGAAAGTCGATCACGTGTTAGAATGAATGATGGCTCCATCTACTGTATTATTCCATTGCATTTGTTCGAGCGCAGTCGTTAGTATTATGCGCGCCGTCAACGGATTCTCGTAATTGTCGTCTGGCTCTACTTTTGTTTTGTTTTCTTTTTGAGTTTCGAGATTCATTTTCGTAAATAAATAACGTTTATAGCGTTAGTAATTTAAACTAGAATCATCAAAATGTAAGAAATTATAAAATAAATACTGGTTAAATATAATTTTAGAAAAAGAACTGTCCACATTCTTAGATTGTGCAAAAAATGATTTCTGGTCCATCGAAGTACAGAACGAACTTTTATGTTTTATGCAAGTTTTCCAAAATGAAAAGTGATATTTCTACCTAAACTGTGATTAAACAGTTGCGAATAAATGAAAGAATCTTTAAATTATTTATTGGAGTGGATGTTAACAGGTAATTATTATTTTTTTTATTTCTAAAATGTTTAAATATATGCTTATAATTATGTAATTCATAAATGCTTTGATTGTATATTTATTAGGACGATAACAAACTAACAGTTCGATAACAAACTAAAAACCTTTTTTATATCCCAGTACGAATAGCTACTGGGATATAAAAAATGTTTTTAGTGTGTTGATTTATCCTTCCCAGGGATTGTGCGAGAAGTTGGTTTTATTATGATAAAAGTTACAAGTATTAAAGATAAAATATTATGTTTTCATTTATCAAATATGCTGTGCATTTTCTACACTGTTCAATTTCATAAATTTCTTAAAGATAAATTTCATATACTTTGTGGCTATCAATTACTATGATATAACGTGCTACACTGACCCTAGACATCTAATATTGTATGTCGTCAAATTAGTATTACCACCCGTCTGGTTTTCTCCTGGACTGTCCGGATGAACTATTAATTTTGTTCGGGAATTTCGTAGAAATTGTGAAATTACGATGAAACAAAGTTCTTGAAAATATTGTTATAAATTTACACCATTTAAACAATGAAAGACCTCACACTCACTGAAACTCATCTTCCATTTTGCCATGTTACTCTGTTTATGCTGACGTGTGACGCCAACCTGCCTCTTGACTTTTTTTCTTTTTTTTTATTGCTTGTATGTTACTCCTACGCAAGTCCCTATCCCTAACTGTAACTGATTTAGAACCAGCATGCACGTTATTCTTCGCATTGTAAAATGACATTGCGCATGCATCAGGAACTTCTGTTCAAACAAACCTGACCTGCTGTCCAGGCCAGCGATTTTATAAAGGTAGCAACACTACGTCAAATGATGGCCGTGTTCGGCAGACTCTATGGTTGTAACTGAGCAAAGGTGTTTCAATTGGTAGCTTTTACGTATGCGTGAGTGAGATTGGAACAAAAAGCAGCCATTGTTGGTCGGTTTTGGGTAGCATAAATGGAAGATGCTACTAAATGCGATGTCAAGTTACCAAATGCATTCCAAAACGGTGTTACCATGAAGGGCATTTGGCAGAAAAGAACTCGACAGCACCGGAACCGTTGGGTCTGCTAAATGCGGCCAATTTTGTGTTGGTAATATGCTTCACAATATATAAAGTTTTTAGTCTCCTCTTGTACAGAAGAAAACTATAATCTTAGATTTTGTTTTAGGTTATTGTTCCAATTGTTTTTAAATTATCATCAGTTTCTGCCATTTGGCATGTAGGAAACAAACTTTAGAGGCTTGCTTCTGGACTTTATAATTCTTTTTGGTTTTATTATTATTATCATTATTATTTTCTTTCTAAAGAGAGGTCTACGGTTTATCGAGGTGCTAATAATACTTGACAGAAATAAAATCTTGCCAATTTTATTTATGAGACAAGTTGTAATTTAAGAAAATAGAAACTATGTTATAGAGATTGAATATTTTAAAAATTTTTGCCTGATGTAGTTTCTTTAATGGAATTATAAGTTAGTTTATAGGTATAATTTTTGCAGCTCTGTTTTTCTTTAAAATTCAATAAAATTAATGTAAACAGAAGACAAAATCATGTATTTCATTTGAATAGCATTTTAACTTTTACAATTTGTTCACATATATTGGGTTGTTCGGAAAGTTCGTAGCGATTTTTAAGAGAAATAAAAGAAATTGTTTTAATACTAAAAATATACTTTTATTCCACTATGTATGCGCCATTGTTTTTAATGACGTGTTGCCATCTATGGGGCAGCTTCATGATACCCTCTTCGTAGAACTTTCCAGTTTTTTCCGCGAAAAACTGATCCACGTGGTTTTTGCAAGCTTCCAAACTATCAAAGTTTTTATCATGAAGGGAATTTTGTAGAGAACGGAACAAATGGTAGTCCGACGGGGCAAGGTCGGGTGAGTAAGGGGGTGGGGTAAAACATCCCAGCCTAGTTCCAATAATTTTTGGCGTGTTCGTAAAGACGTGTGAGGTCTGGCATTATCTTGGTGAAACACAATGCCTTTTCTATTGGCCAGTTCCGGACGTTTTTCTTTAATTGCCATGTTCAGCTTATCCAATTGGGAACAATACTTATCAGAATCAATTGTTTGATTCTGTGGAAGCAGCTCATAGTACAGGATTCCTTTCCAATCCCACCAGACAGTGAGCATGACCTTCTTTGGATGAAGACCGGCCTTTGGAATTTTTAATGGTGATTCATTTTTCTTACCCCACGATCGTTTTCGGCTGATGTTATAAATGATCCACTTTTCATCACCTGTCACTAAACGCTTCAAAAAAGGGTCATTTTCATTTCGTTTTTCAAGAGAATCACAAATGGAGATGCGATCCAGTAAGTTTTTTTCCGTTAAGTCGTGAGGTATCCAAATGTCATAACGATTCACGTATCCGAGCTTCTTTAGATGTTGAAATACAGTACTGTTTGATGACTTCACTATGTCTGCAATCTCTCGAATTGTGTAATGAGGGTTTTCATCCAATAATGCTTTGATTTGGTCCTCTTCAATAACAGGAGGTCTTCCTGAGCGAGGAGCATCTTCAAGGCTGAAATTACCCGTTTTAAATTTTGCAAACCACTTTCGAACAGTTGATTCTGATACAGCACTCTCACCATAAACATCACATATCTTTTTTGCTGTTTGTACAGCATTTTTGCGTTTACGAAAAAAGAAAAGAAACAAGTGTCGATAATGCACGTTGTTCGCATCCATTTTTGCAATGAGCCAAATTAAACGCTATTTGAATAATCTTAACGGTTTTTTTGTAACGGACGCGTCTCAAGGTCATTTATCGTAATATTCATTGGTTTGTACAATTCTAATCATTTTCGCGTCAATCGGTGTCTCAACTGTCGGCTATCAAAAATCGCTACGAACTTTCCGAACAACCCAATAAAAATAAAATTAGCATTTCTTGGAAAAGTTTTAACTTCATTCTTGGAAATTTTCTAATTTTAAACAAGTTGAAAACTTGATAGTAAATTTTTCTTTTATATTTTGACCACCATCATTAGAAAAGAATTATTTACTAGAAAAGAGAATTTTGTAATTGAAATCATATAAACTCCTTATATACCATATAACTCTAAAATTATTTAATTTTAATGAAATATGTAGACCTACTTCCGTTCAAGTCCAAAGTATAGCTTGTTTATCTGATCAACAATAGTTAATAGTTGTTAGCTATTTGCCAAAAAAATGAGGAATTCTAAGTCATGACCCACACTAAATCTCATTTCTGTAATTGGTTCTATATATTTGTTTTCTGTTTAACATAATTATTTCATGGTATGTGTATGATATGTTTATTCTTCAGACATTTTCATTTGAATTTACTATTTATTATTTTTCCAGTTATCTTTATAAAAAAGAAAATAATTGGATTACTCATGTTTTATATGATTATGAACACAATTTAAAAAATATATATATACAAAATCATTCTTTATACTTTTTTGTGTGTCTCTTTTGTGTATACATTTTTGTGTTTTTGATTCCTGCATTAGATTTAGGAAACTAATGCAGGAATCAAAAACAAGTTTAAGATATATTAATGCAAATAATAGATCAACTTCATGTAGATATTTAAATAGATATTTTAGGTAACAAGTATGCTTTGACTGTGCTATAAGCAAGTTGGATTGGTTAGTTATTTAATATTCTTAGAAATAATCAATATACATAATAATTGATTTTATAAATTTATCTAATATAATTATTATTTAGATATCAAGTTAAAAAATTTATTTTTTATGAAGTATTTCTCTCATTAACTAAACTATGATAATTATATCAGAAAGACTAGTTAATTAAACAACTGTTGTGAAAAACTGATCCTTTCAGAATTTTTTTTTTTTTTATCATTTGTGGCTTTCTAAATATGGAATAGATAGGGATAGAACCAGATTGGGAAATTATTTAAATTGAAAAACCACATCCCATTTCAGAATCATGTCATGAGTCTAAATTACATAAATATCTGTGTTCAGAAAATATGCATAAAAAACATTCATGTATTCTGAAGGTAATTTTTTTAAGTTAATTTATCTGAAAAATCAAGAAAAACTAATGTTTAATAAGTTATGCCTATATTAGACTATTTTATATTTTATCAGACTGCACTAGAGACTACAAAAGGGCACAGGTTAAAAATGATTAAAAATTTTGAACATTAGTAGAATTGTTTTGATAAAACTTATATGTTAAACCATCAAATTCTATTAAAAAATAATGTAATAACATAAAAAAAAAATTTTTATCATGATGAGAAAACTTTTTACTTTAGGCATATATTTTCAAAATGTATGCCTAAAATAACAAACGTTCACATAAGAAATGTTTTATTGGAATTAGTCAACCTGAAATACCACAGAAATAAAATTTCTAATGTATTTTAGCAAATATATCTATCATCAGCTGTTTGACAACAAGATTTGATTAAATTAATAAGCCCTATAAAGATGTCCCTAATGAATATTCTTAGATCACAAGCAAGAAACGCTTTCATTAATTATAAAATAAAATGTTTTCTTGCATTTTCATGAAATTAGTTTACAAATAATTTTTATAATAATTTAAAAATGTTAACAAATCATATTTTGGTGGTAGTAACCAAACATATTCATATATTTATTCATGCATTACTATTCTGTGTGAAATTTTACTGAGAAATTTTAATTTTAGTCACATTTTATTTTTAGTATAGATTAGAGTCACAAGAATATATATAGAAAATAAAGACAAAAATACAACAGAAAAACCATTTTCCTAGTGAAAGATACAAAACTTTTCTTTTATCATCATCTTTTCTATTTTTTAATTACTGCTATATGTTCTAATTAGATGTTCATTAATTCTAATTAATAAACACACCAAAACAGTGAAATTAGTTTACTGCCAAACACTTTCAATCTGTTTAATAGATCAACAATGGGAATAGCATAGAACAATTTGAACTAAATGTTCGAGTAGCTAACTAAGGAATTGGGAACACAAAAATTCAAATTAAAATTTGAATACAAATGGATAAATAAATAACACAGGCATCTCAAATACTTATGCTAATAAACTCACTTGAAAAAATGTATACATGTTAATAAATATAGCCAAATAGAAAATAAATAAAAAATAAAATATTGCTGAACCTAACAAATAAGAGTATATAAATCTCATTACAGATTTATAAGCAGAAGTTAGGTGTTAGAAATTTGGTGTCTTTGGCAGTCATGTCTGACTGCCAAAGACACCAAATGCCTTCCAAACTCTTGGAATTTATATTAATTAATATGTTCACTGAAGCAAGATTTCACTTAATATGTGTATTTCAGCTTATATTTTATATTTGTTATATTCAGCTGTACCTGATTTGTATTTTATTATTAAATGCTTTCATTCTCTTTAATAAAGATTTGGCTGTTAATCTTGCTATTTTGTCGTGTCTGTTAATTGATTGGTGAATAAATGGTCAGTTTTGTAGGTCATTAATTCTGTCATATTTAGGCAGCTTTTTACTTAAATTCTATACATGGATTCATTTGATGATTCTTAACAAATAAAATATAATATACTATATAATTTTATGCTAAGTGACAATGAAGAAATGTTATTTAATATCAGAAACTATATAATAAATAAGATTTTTTTAATTTTTCTTATTAATTCTAACAAAAATTTTATTTTGATAGGAATTTTTTTGATCCATTTCAAATTGCTTTAGTATATGTATTATTATTATTATACAAAAATATAAAAATAAACAATAACAAGAATTCTAAAATAAATAAATAAACCAAAATTGATTTCAGGGATCAGCACACTTTTGATCCCACACTGCCAGAAGCTCATTGTCATTGGAAAATCATCTTCCTTTGAGACATTTTTTTGTTTTCTGGAAATAAGCCAAAGTCACAGGGAGCATGATCTGGACTGTATGGAGGGTGATCCAAAACAGTTAGTCCAGACTTGATCAAATAGGTGACTGTATCCTTTGACCTATGTGCTGGAGTGTTATCATGGTATAGGAACCATGTGGTTAAGCTGTGATCTGGTCAGATGTTCTTCAGTTGTTGAATGACTTTTGGCAAACATGTTTGGGTGTACCAGGAACTAGTGACTGTATGCTTTTTCCTAGTATGACCCTCTCCACAATACCACATTTTACAAAGAATGCAGCAACCATTCATTTCTTTGTTGAATGTGATTTTTTGATCTCTACTGGAGTTGCTTCTTGAAAGAGTCAAACTTTGCTCTGAGATTTTGTTGACACATCATAATAGTATAGCTTGGTCTTGTCACCCGTTATAATGCTGCTAAAATTCTTGGATGTCTCAGCATCAAACTGTTTAATCATTTTTTTACACCATTCTATTCTGTTATATTTCTGCACCTTTGTCAATGAATGGGGCATCCAAAGCAAACAATTCTTTCTTAATCCTAAGTGCTTGTGCAGAAAGTCATAAATAGATGATGCACTAATATTCAATAGTTCCTGAATCTGCCTATAGGTGATTCTCCTATCTTCACTGAGAAGTTTCTCTACAGCAGCTATATTTTCTGATGTCACTGCTTCTGCTGGCCTACCTGAGCATGGGTTGTCCTCCATATCAAAATTACCACTTTTAAACTGTTTATACCATTGTGTAATGGTTTTCAAGAAAGGACAATGTTCTCTGAAAACAGAAAAAGTTTCTGAAAAACATTCATCTTTACTGAGATTATGTAAAAAGTTGTAATGGATAATCATCCAATATTTGGTTTTCGTCTACACTGCCATTTTCTGGTATTTTCTCAATGCTTTCTGGGAAAGTACTGAAAACAGGAACTTGCTTTGGACTTTACCTATTTTTCATGCTGCTTTGATTGGAAAAAGGCTCATTTTGCTATGACCAATAGATGATGTGTAAGACAAAACTTTTGCACGACCTATGTGAAGGCAAAACTTAGGAGCAACCTATGTATAATAAGAACAATGCCACACCATAGTGGCTACAGTTCTCTTCCCAAATCAGGAATGCATCCATTTTTTCTTGTGTATCAGTTACAATCCTTATTAAAACTCATAAAAGTCAAAAACCTGTGGCTGCAATAGCATTCAAATTTGTGATCTATCAAATGAAGATCATTGTCATAAACTCATCTGTCAAATCAGCAAAGATATTTTTTAAATTTATTTTTTGATACTTTATAATTAACTTTTATATAATTTTAATAAAATATTCATTTGGATTATTAAAAAAACAATAGAAAATGAATTAGAATCAGAAAAAAATATAGTAGAGAAACCACTGTGCAAGAAGAGTAAGAAAATAAAAAGATTAAAGAATGTGGTCAAAAATAAATCTATTTTTTTATTCAACTGCATTCTTTAATCTCTTTCTTCACTACCAAGAAAAAAAAAAATATATATATATATATATTTAATAAATATAGAATTTAAATATTTTTAAATTTTGTTGAAAATTGAATGATTTAGCATTATTTATCTTTATTTTCACATTTAATTTTAATCTGTTATAATATAAATTAATTTTATATCTGTTATAATTAAAATTAGGTTTAATAGATGACTGAAAAATTTTTTTTATACTTCTATTAATACAATAATAATTATACATAGTTAAGCAAAAAAGTCATTCTTTGTGTATGAAATTAAAGTATGAAATTACTTTTTTTATAATTTTCATTATACTTGTTATGCAATTATATTTCATTGCATTTTATAGCAACTCAGCTTAGCTTTTGTTTTATTTTATCATTTTCTAAATTTAAATGTTTGCAAAACATCATAGTATGTGGTATTTTCAGTTAGAAGTCTCTATGAAAGTTTCAAAGAAATAATTATATAAACTATAGCCTTGTTGTTATCTTTAATGTTAATTGTATGTCATTGACCGGTAATCTAGGAATAGTTTTCGGACTGGTTTGTATTCTCTCATTTATTTGCATATGAAAGTAGTGTAAGGAATTATTATTATTATATTTCCATTGTTTTGTGATAAGTGTAGAAATAATTACTAATATTTTTTTTTATTTTGCCATTATCTTTTTATTAATTTTTTTTTATTTAATGAATCAAAATAATTTTATACATGAATAAAATAAAATAACTTTAACATTGATAAAATTAAATTATTCAAATTTACAAATTTTTTATTTTCTTATGTAATAATAAGGCAAACATTTCTTGAAATTTATTGATTTCAGTGAAGCAGATAAAATATTAATACAAACTTGAGATGTAAGACTTACACTATAAATATATTATGTAATGTAAGAAAAACAGTGACTGGGAAGTGACTTTCTCTTAGTAATGTTGTACCAGTCACCTAGGTGTACTACATTTGGTAAACAACAACCTGTTTTGCTGTCACCTGGTCTAGCAGACATCAGAATATTTAAATTTAAGGAAGCTATCTGTCTAGAAACATCCTGTTTTGTATTTATTAGACTGGAAAAATACAGAGAATTTTTTTTTATTGATAGACTTTACTGCATGGCAGTAAGCTAATTTTATAATAACTTCAAGTTTATTTTTTAATTTTTTTAAAAATAAAATTTACAATGATTTACAGTGATGCATCAAATATAAGTCTCTAAATAAATTAACATTAATGTAAAAAATTTACATACTCTTTATAAAAAGATAAATTTTGTTGTTTATTTATTTTAATGCATTAAAACTTTTTTAATAGGAATAATTCCTGTGCATATGACATGCCTTTCAGCCTTATAGAATATTTTCCAGATGTTGAAGGAGATGGTCTTAGAGTGACTTGGGCTCATGCAGTTAATAGTAAAGCAAAATTAGATGCTGCTCTCAGAGGTAACTTTTTATGCATATATAATTACAATCATATTTCTTGAAAGAACATGTTTACTTACTCAATTTATTTATGCATTTAAATGAAAAGTATATAAAGCTTTTTTATAATGGTATCATTATAATATTGAAACTGTTGCAAATAAATAATTATCAAATTACAATTGTAATAATTTTTGATTTGGTAAATTACAAATTTCAGTACTATGTAAATACAAAGTTGAATACCAAGTATGTTCGAATTCAACTTAGGGACTACATTGAAGTAAAAACATTTTTAAAATATTGAACAAAATATTTGCATTTAATTTAGTAATACTTTTGATTTTATTATTAATTCACATTCGAAGTAAAATTTTGACTATCAATATTTAAAAATATTGACATTCAAAATTGAATACTGATATTTAAAAGTATTAAGATACAAATTTCATATCATAATAAAAATCTTAAAAAAAACTTTCTAACTGATATTAATCTTTGTAGTAAAATTGTATAAAAACCAAAACAATTTACTTGTTTAATTTTTTATTACTATTTTTTCAAATTTATTAATACAAAGTAATGAATAAAATTAGTTAAATACATCTCAATTTATTAAATAGATAGGAAGAAAATTAACAAATATGTAATAAACAGAAAAAAAAAAAGTCAAACCTGTAATGAAAATGTGTTTTCTTTTATTCATTATGAATGCTTGAGAGAAAAAGAATAAGTCAACAAAAACTGGCATTAAAGGGCTTTATTTTAATTCTTTTGCTAGCGCTTTCGATATTAATATAAATATCGTCATCAGGCAACTGAAATGGAAGACTTTTTCCAAACAAATATGTTCTCAAAAAAATTTTATGTTTAAAGTTTGTATTCTATTCGATTAACATTGTTCAATTCTGTACTTCAAAAGTTTTGTTTGGAAAAAGTCTTCCATTTCAGTTGTCTGATGATGATATTTATATTAATATCAAAAGTGCTAGCAAAGGAATTAAAATAAAGCCCTATAACACTGTTTTTTGTTGACTTATTCTTTTTCTCTCAAGTGTGTTGTGTGAATTCCATACTATGTTTTTACATCATTATGAATGCTTTTTATATTTAAACTTTTTAAACTATTGGTGTTTTCAATATTACATAATTTTCATTCTTCACATTTTTGAAAACAAATTTATGAAACAGTTGTAAATAAGACAGATTTTGATTCTGTTTTGTTGTTATTAATAGGTAATTAGTACTGACTCCAGAAATCTGACATTCTCATCATCTCAAAATCTTTTTCAAAAGGAAATGAACATATAAATTGTTAATAAATATCAATATTTAATATATAAAATAAGCATCATATATTAAGATAAACTGTAATAATTTCCAATTTCTCTTCCTTGTAACAACATATGGAAAAAATATTTCTATATCATAATGTTCTTATATACATAGCATATTTAATGAAATTCTTACACCTACTAATTAAGGAAAACTGAAAAATTTGCTTTTATTTGAGAAGCAGTTTTGCCTTTGCACAAGTTATCATCAGCTCTAATACATTAAAAATTCTTCTTCTTATTCTGTTTGTTTAAAATTTGTATTTCTATATATTTTTAATGTTTTAGTGTAACAATGATTTGTACAAAGTCAAAAATGTTTTTCAAATAAAATTTTTTTGGTTTACTTTTTACAATTGTATGAATTTCATTATTTAAATAATTTCTTTCTTCTGATTATGTAATTACTTGTTTAAGTATTTTGGTATTTCTGTTGATATAAATATATGTGAATATGTGAAAGCATTGAAACTCATTTTTTTTTAATAATAAATTAATTGTGACTACTAGTGGCCAAGTGGATAAAACCACTTAACACTGATAGTTGATCATGGGTTTGTACCTCACAACAGGCTGATTCTGTGGCTCTGTGGGTTTTATTCATATTAGTAACACCTAAATAGGCACCAGTTTTCCTTAAAAGACCTCCTGGAGGGTCATTCCCCTTGACAGATTGCCCATGTACAGTACATAACCAAATAAATCTAAAAAACCTAAAAATTAATCATGTGTAATTTACGTATATTGTATTTAAATAATAATAAATTATTATTAATTTTTGTATTTCTATAATTTGTAAAAATTAATTTTTATTAATATTAAAACATAATTACATGCCATTATGAATTTTATAATTATAAGATATTTTTTCAATCTTATTCTGTCAAGAATTATTTTGATTAAAATATTACTTTAATTTTTTTTTAACTTTTCTATTAAACTGAAAAATGCTTAAATTATAATAAATTTATAATTAATCAATACTGTATATAGGGATGTAGCCAGAGATTTCTGAGGTGGGTTATCCACAATGGCTGACAGCTTGTGTGGATAAATAATGGCTTTTTATTAATATTCATTTTTAATATTAAATTAATATTCATCAACATCCTTTAATTTTTATTTTTCTATATCACAGCGGTTATAGGTTCTAAGAGTGCAGAATATTTATTTTATTCATAATTTAAATATAATGTTATCAAAAATATTTTTTGATAACGTTATATTTAAATTATGAATTGCATAAATGCTTTGAAATGCAATTCATGTACATGCATGTGAAGAAACTTGCAAACGTGCTTGAGAACATTTATATTCTTAAGATCCATCAAGTTTCTAGTCACTAACATTTCCGTTGTTTTTAATACTTAATATATTATCTATTTATGTTAACTTTCAAAAGGTTATAGAACAATATATTTAAAAAATAAATTTTAGTCAAGTATTTTTAAACTAAACACATTTTTCTCTTTGGGCTATATAGGGTTTTTATAAAGTCTTGTAATACTTTGAAAAATTTATTACACACAGACAACAAATGATATCATTTTCATATACATCTCATTGGGAAGAGAAAATCTCAAAGGTTGTTTTTTAGTTTTGTAGTTTCAACAATATGATGCTTTTTTAAACCACATTATTTTCAGTGACAAAATGAAATTTCACACAAATGGAAATATCAACAAACAACTATCATATTTGGGATACCCAGAAACCTGAAGAAATTATTGAACATTAGTGTTGGAACCATATGTGATATCTACCATATTACATATGGTTTCCATGTTGAATTTCTATAATACAGTTGACTCCACATAAGTTGTCACCCGGATAACTTGACACCATTGGTTAAGTAGTCAGTTTTCTGTGGTTTTGGCCGACTTACACAGGCATTAATGTTAAAAAACTCCAGTTTACTCGATACCGTTTAACTCATCACCACTGGATAAGTCGACATACTTTTGCTGTCCCACACTCCGATAAGTTGTCACCCCCTCCTGAAAAAATGAATTCACTCTGCACATGTGGTGCGAACTCATTTTTCAGGAGGGGAGTCTATTTATTTATAAATATATAATTTATATATTAATAAAATGCCTTAACATTTTATGTATTCCAGAAAATTCTTTATGTGAGTACTTAAAAACATCTGAATTCTCTATACAGCTTGACGAGGCAACTTTGCCAGGAAACGAAGCATTACCTTTATGTAAGATTTGTAACAGATGAGAATATTTCCCAAGAATTGTTATTAGCCAAATGTTTGGAAACTGATACAAAAGGTGAAACAATATTTAATGAATTAAAAATATTTTTCGATGCAAAAGATGTACCCTTGAGTAATAACCTCTCTGTTGCTACTGACAGTGCTCTGGCAATGGTAGGATGACACCAAGGCTTTCTGGCATACTTGAAACAAGCTAAACTGAATATATTATCTGTACATTGTGTCATTCACCGACACCATTCAGCTGCCAAAAACCTTAGTTGAACGCTTGCATGGCTCACTAGATACATTCGGGCAGTTAATAAAATCAAAAGGAATGCCTTAAATGAGAGATTATTTGCTCAACTTTGTTTAGAAAATGATGAAAATGAAATTATAATTGTTTACTACTTAACACGGAAGTTTGTTGGTTATCTAAACGTGCATGTTTGAATTGATTTTATGCACGCTTTGATTCAGTGTTGGAATTCTTGGACAGCAAAGACAATGATTTGCGGCTCAATTTAATTAATTCAAAAAATGACATAGCATATATGGCTGACTTATTTGCCAGATTTAATGAAACCAATTTGAAGTTACAAGGTGATCAATTAAATTTAATCTAAACTAAAAATATAATATCTGCGTTTGTTGCAAAACTTTTTTTATAAAAACAAAACTTGGGGAGAGGAGAATACTCTGTTTCCAAATCTTTCAAGATTGCAAAAACGAGATGATGATTTGCTAGTTTATTGTCAACACTTAACGGCTCTTCATTCTGACCTCAGCCAAAGATTTGAAGATAATCTTTACTTGGGCATCCCTGATTGGATGTTTGACCCTTTTGCAAGTAGACCCACAAACTCAGATGAAGCAATACTAATACAGGAGGAACTTATTGAATTATCCACAAATGAGGAACTGAAACCAATGTTTGAACAAGGATACCACAAATTCTGGTTACAAAAACAGATACCAATTTTATATCCTGCATTATGGGCCACTGTACAGGAGCTGCTGATTGCTTTCTCGTCTTTCTGTTTAGTAGAATGTGGATTTAGTGCAGTTATGAACCTCATCATGAAAAAAAGAAATTGACTGGAAATTAGTCCTCATGGAGACTTACGAATGTTACTCACAAACATTGAGTCAAACATAAATAATCTCATATCATTCCATTAGATTCACTCACCTCATTAAAAAATAATGTGCTTTTTTATTTTAAAACAAAAATTTATAATTTGAATAAATACTACTTTAAATATAAAAATGTTTTATTTATATTTTATTTTTATGTCACCATTTACCATTCAAGACATCAAAGTTAAATTTGAAATTTTGCTATAATGCAGTTGTATAGAGTTATTTCACTTGGGGTTCATGGGGTTTTTGCTATGAGAAGGGAGTCTGTGGGAACCACTGTGAATCTATTCTTACATAGAGACAGAAGAGAAACAATGATAATTTAAATATTATTAAATTTTGGAATATGTTTTTGTTATGGCATATGATTTTGTTGCTCTCTCGTATAAGACAAGTTCTGAAAGGTGTTTGAATGTCAAAAAAACTTAACTCTTGCAATGAAGATGAAAAATGTTGACACACCCCAATAATTAAGAAAGATGAGGAAAACTGTCTTTAGGTGTTGCTCAATACTTTATGAAATGTAATTTTACAAATTTGAATATTAAGGAAAAGAATAAATAAGTCTTATTTATATTATTTAAATTTGTACTGTGATTCAAATATATTTGAATTACAATATATTCTATTTGGTACTGGAAGCATTTTATCTCAAAAAAATATAATTTTTTTTCCTTAAAATAAAACTTTATTTATTTAAGAAAGACGAAACAAATATTTTAACATTTTTTGTTACTAATTACTAACCTGAATTTATATATATATATATATATAGCATTTACTACAATTAGAGCAAATGTAATATGTTTTATATATATTACAGTAAATGTTTGAAATCTAAGAGTCCATTGCATTTCTATATTCTAAATATTTAGGAAATTTACATTATGAAATTAATTTTCTGCAGTATGGAACTTGTTTTGATTTTTAAGAATTAGCTTTTAAGCAGTTTTCCTGAGATTTAATTTTTAAAGTAACAAAAATTTTTTATTATAGTGAAATTCTTTGAATTCTTTTCATCAACTTTAAAACTTCATAAGAGGATTTTGTTTGCTAATATTCATAAAATAAAAATACCAATTTTGTTTTAACACACACACAAAATTAATATTTTTATTTTCAAATTTTGTTGATATTATTTTGAAACTTTGAAATTATTTTATGTACACTAAAGTAATGAGAAAATTTTTATATAAATTCAATTAGATCTTATTTATAGAATAAATGATTTTTATCGTATGCAAAGCAAAAGTAATTATTGCACTGTAAGTCATTTATAAAATCAATTTTGAAATGAAATTTTAAATTTACAAATGATTTCAGATAGTGTGTATGGAAGAAAATAATGTTTCTGTAAAGGATCGCTTTTAACAGAGTAGGGACAAAAGTGACATGACTTTGTTAATTGGTCCCACCTGGTGTTGTATTTGTAAACAGTCTGGGAAACAAAGGGAGTACTGTCTTTGTTTATTGGACTTACGTGTGGATGGCAATGTGTTTGTCACATGTTAGCTTACTAGAAAAAAATGTAAACAAGTGACGGACGTTACGGTGAGCTGTTTCGTCGGGAGAAGAGCCAACATTTTGGAAAGCTTCCAATGAAAAGAAGAATCCTGATTAGTCAGAAGTTGTCATCCAAAAACTCTTTAAATAGTAAGACGAGCGAGAGAAAAGGTGAGAAGGGCAAGAGACTGATAATACGGTAGTCTCAGGCAATTGGACAGCCCACTGAACGTAGAGAGAGTGTTCTCCTCTGATAACGATCTCAGGGATGGGTAAGTACGGAGACGGGCTGTATAGTTGAGCCAACTCCACAAATAGACTGAGTTTTTCCCAGAGTATAATACTGTAATTCCCGGTAAGACACCACCTGTTGTTATCTAGTAAATATTATGTTTTCAAGCTTGTATATTCTGCCTATTGTAAATAAACTATAAATAGTGTACAATTTGAGTGTGGAAGCGTACTTTTATTGAACCGGAATTAACTATCGGCCAACAAAACGGAGTTCGGGAGATATCATCACGGGATCTTCACTGTTTCTTAATATTTTATTCACTTAAAATTTTATTCCAGAAGTAAAAATTTAAAATGATAAGAAAACTTTCTGCTAATAATATAATTTGAATAAACAAAAATTTTAAAAGTAATGTCAATTATTTAGGAGCTAGAATGGCTCAAGAGGTACAAAGTACACTGTGAATTCACGTGTAGACAACTGTAGTCAAATTTTTCTTCAGTTTGAAATAATATGATTTAGCTTAAATACATTTACTTTTAGAATCATATATGATAACAATAATCTATTTTAAACAATGTTTTTGAGTGTTATTTATGAGATAACACTAAGAATAATTAATATCATTCCAATTTAATAAGAATTGTGTGAGAAATATTAGTTATCCTGTTAACCTGTTTAATTTAAATTTTTTACTTTTTTCTATTTGTTTAACTTTTATTTTATTAGGAAAATAATAAATAATTTTAATAACTATAATAATAATAATTTAAGTGCATGAATATTTGAAGGCCCTGCCATGATGTTGGAAGCTGATGTAAGTATGGCATGCAACAGTCCATATCCTCTTCCAGTAATGGCTCAACCACCAGATAGTGCTAGTGATATGACCCTTGAAGAGTGGCTTTATACAGCAGTTTGCCATAATAATAAAGGTATTAAATTGGATTTTAAATGTACAGAAGTTGTGGAGCCTGCATGCAGAATACTTGACAAAATAGCAGCTAAGGTAAAATTTAAAATAATAATTAGTTTTTAAATTAATTTTATGATATAAAATATGTTAAATGATTAACTAAAAGTTAAATATATCAAGATATTGTCATAATCTTTAATTAATGAGATGAAAACTAATCTCCAATTTTCAAAATTTAGTTATAGTCTGCTCTATTGGAGAGCTCAAAACAGTAATAAAAATATAGAGTTTCAAGTACTTTCAAATCTTCTAGCTCTCTGTCAGATGCATACATCCATAAAATAAACCTTTAAAATCAATATTAAGTTTTGTTGTTCAAATGACTAATTTCAAGTATTTCTTTTGTGGATTACAATGATTTGCAAGGTTTGAAAGTACAGTATACTCTTGCTAATCTGAATCAATTATAGTACAGCATCATGTGGAGATTAGTGGGATTATATATTATATATAAAGAAGAAGTAAAGAAAAGGACTATAGGCATACATATATATATATATATATATATATATACATACACACACAAGCACAATACATATGTATATAAGATATATGTATTGTGTTTGTGTGTATAACTTGCAGGTTATCTGTGTTTGTATCTATTGTTTTTTGTTTTTATTATTTTTAATCTTCAGTCTAATTGTCTATTTTATTGATACCTATTTTCAAATAATTTATCTTCAGATACCTCTTAACAGATGTTATTAAAAAAATAAATAAACTTTAATTGTATTTAACTAAAATTGTATTTATTTTTTATTTATATAGGCTATGTCACTCTGTTTTCATAACAAACTTTTTTTTTTATCCATGCACATTAACATCAGAAGCTTATTTGCTCCTGGTGACACAGTAATGTATATGTATATTTAATTAAACTTCCAACTTTTTGCATTCACTTCAATTTATTTTATATGCTTTAAATGTGAAGAATAATAACAGTAATAATAATGCTAATCATACAGTAAAATAATTATGTACATAAAAAACTAAAATTTAGTCTCAAACCTACATTGTGTTGCTCCAGTGCCTAATGTCTTGTCCATTTGGCTATCACCACTATCAGAAAACAACAAGCTTCCGAAGCCTTATAAGCTAAACACTCAATTTTCAATGGTGCAATTTTTGTAATGCTTGAGAAGTGAGTCTTATTATTTGGACAAGGAGCTCCCTGTATTAAGGACTACACATTTACCAAGTTTTATTAGAATCTGATCCAAATGTTTGACTCCACAGTGATTCAATAATTAATAAAGTTTATATACATATTTTAATTTAAAGTAATTTGTTAAAGATGATGCTTACTTTAAATTTAAATAAATAATTTTAAAACAGAAAAGTATTAGTAAATACACAGATTAAATAAAAATTGATTTTTTATTTAACCTGCAATATTTTATCATCTTTCAAATTATTAAATATAACAAATGTTTTTCAAGTGTATGTTATATTTACTCTATGAAACCAATTGTACAGCTATGAAAGCAGAACAAAAGCTGAAAGTTGAATTTACATTTATGATGTAGTCATCTCCACTGAAACAATGGTTAAAACATAATAAAGATCACATGTTTAGTAAGAATGTTTCAAAGCAGATAAAGATATATTAGTTTAAGCATATTGATAAAATTTGATTCATTTTTATAAAATTCTGTAAGAATGATTTGTAAAAGATCTTTTTTCATGTTCACTTCAGTTATACATAGAAGAAACTATCTACATTTTGTTTTATTACTTGTTTTACAAATTGTTGAAAGTAAAAATTTCTGAATATTATATTAAATGTTCATTAATTTGAGTTTGGATATTTTGAAGTTAATAGATTGTACTGTAGATATTAATATTATATTACATGCATTCATTTTAAGATCTTTTTGGATAACTTGAATAAAAATAAATTACCCTCTACATTAGAAATTTGTTTATTACATAAATATAAGGACAATGCCTTTATCAAATGACTTGGTTGACCTTCCTAGTCACATCTTAATGTATATCTCCTTTTTAATCTGTAATGGATTTTCCCAAATTTTTGTCATTGTCCTAAAATTCTATTATTATTTTATAATGTTTTCACTCCATTTTAATAAACTTGTAACCAAGTTTAATTTTGAAATTTTATGATGGTTTTGTGTTTAATTATAATGATAAAAAAAATACATCTGATTTATTGAATCTTTGTAATTGTAAAAAAGTTGTATTTCCTAGATTTTTACTACTTTGTTAGACATTAATTTAAACTCCTTTTTTTATGTTTATAATACCTTTGAGATGACATTATGATTCTGCATCAGAAGAAAAGCTATTGCATATGTAGAAGAGCATGGAAATAGAGCTGCTGGACATTATCTGTTTTGTGACATTTGTATTGTTTTTCTAGCTTGTTATTTAACAAAACTTAATAAAAATTGATAATTATTTTATAATTTTCTTTTCATAAAAATCTTAAAATTTAATTTTGAAGTCATGGTGCATATAGGATTGAGGAAGTACAGTATTTATAGACAAGAAATGAAATATTATTTTAATTTTAAAATGTAAAGATGATTGTTGATGATAAATTATATTCAACAAATAAGAAACTATTAACTTATTATTGAATAAATATCAATAATTTGATTCAATAATGAATAAATACAACTTTACATTAAGGTTCAGTATTAAAAATCATTGCATATATATCATGTGCTGTGAATTATATACTGTAGAATGGTTCTATTATAATCCTATTTGTCAGATGTTAAATTAAATATAATAGAAATCAAAGTCCGAATTTTTCACAATAAACTAAATTATGACATATTTTATGAAGCAAGTTAATAAATTAAATTTTTAAACTTCAAAATGGAAAGAGAAATCCAGTGAGGGAGTTATAAACTTTCAGTTTCTGCAAGTTAAATTTCAAATTAATTTCTAATATCAATATTTATGTATGGCAGTAGTATTTACTTCTCTTTATATCAAATTTGTATAATAATTTAATCAAAAAAATAGTCTAAAAAACTTTAATTTAATACCAAAAGTCGACTTAAACAATTTCAGCTGAAAATAAGATTTTTATTATATAGTTTACAAGTACACAATTTAATCAAACACATTTTGATAAGAACTGCTCTTTGACATTGATAATTAGCATATCATATTATTTAATAAATATGTAATGTGATTAGGTTCTTTTTGAGTCAGGTGTCTTTGATATTTCACTGTTTCTTTCAGTTTTTTGTATATTCATTGGAACAAAGTAAACTTATTATCTTTTTTCTTCTCATTCACTAATTTGTATAATTCAGTATAAAACTTTTCTTCCATTTTTCACTACTATAATCTAAACTTTAAAGAACCTAACAAGAATAAAAATAAAAACACAAAATGAAGTTATATTACTTGAAGTGTAATGACTGCCATGACAGCAGTTCTGGACATTACTATTTTAGTGCATTGCCAATATTACCTGCTAGAGCAGTGATTGACATTCATGTCTCTATGGCTATATTCATGTGATCATCCAACACAAATGTTGGATGATCACATGAATATCAACCCAATGTGCAAATGTTGTGAATGACCAGCTATTCACTGATTTCGTATGCTCACTCATTGTAGCTATTCACATGATTTTCTGTGCTTGTGTCATTGACCCTAACATATATATTAAATACTACTTAGAATTAAGTAAATTAATATAAAAATAACTGATGAAATTCAAATTAGAACAGCCAGATGGCTGAGACAGTTAGCATCAGCATACAACTCTGCAGGACTGGTGTAGTGTTCAGTACAATGAGAATAAGAAACAGCTATAACATACTGTATAAAGTAAAGTTTTGTTCTTTATGAACACAAAAAAAGATCAGGTCTCAACTCTGGTGTGTTGTTAATGAATACTTTTATACAACAGTATAGTACAATCAAGATTGTTACACAAAAGGATCTTCTCAACCACTTTTCGGGATCCACACACATGGGATTCAAATCACAAAAGTATACACAAAGATCAGCTACGCTTAAAACTACCTTACAAACTATGTTTTTACTCTAATTAATGCTAAAAGAGGGTAGAGATGTTAGATAGGGAGAAAGTCTTAAAAAAGTGGTACCCGTCACTTCACAAATCATGATGAAACGGTTCAAATATATCTTTGCAGTTCTCCTGAATCTCACTGGTATATGTATTTTCTTTCTTAGTTGTCACTAGTTCATTTTTCTTTTGGTCTTTCAAACAATATTTCCCATTTTGACTCTTGGGACTCACTGGCACTTTCTGTACCAACTGTATCTTAGTGGTTGTACCCTGTTGCTTCAGATGCCACTCAAAGCCTGGAGCTCATCCTCTGCACGTCTGCCTTCCTTGGGAAATTGACTAAAAAGTGCTGATTGCACTGATGTTTGCCCTCAGAGCCTTCTCCACTCTATTGTCTAATGCTCACACCCACGGAAGTAGGGCAAGGGTGGAAAGTTCTCACACTCGGGAAACAAAGGAAAATCAAGAACAAAAGGGAAATTGATAAGCTAGGAAAGGGAAGTGATAGAAAATGAAAATAACTTAACTTAAAAATTATAATCTCTGCACACAAAGCTAGAACTAATTTAAAATCGTAGGCACAAAAAACCTTACGCATGCTGTTTCTAGCAATCAAATTAATAAGCACAAACGTTTTCGGCTGTTTTGAAAGGCCTTCTTCAGGTGCACTGAGGTTTCTTTTTCCGCTTTTCACAATTCGCATATCTTCGACAATCAGTTCACGCAGCTTGGCTAATCTTAAAGTATTTTCCAAGGTCAGTTTTGTTTAAACCTTCTTTGCTGTGACGTCTCTTGTTAGAGGAAACCCCTCATAAACAATGACGTCACGTAAACATTTGCTATCCGACTTTCCAACCGACCTCAGTGCACCTGAAGAAGGCCTTTCAAAACGGCCGAAAACGTTTGTGCTTATTAATTTGATTGCTAGAAACAGCGTGTGTAAGGTTTTTTGTGCCTACGATTAAAAATTATACCTGAATAAATGGCATCATGCCAGACTGGAATCAAATCTAGGTAAACACCAGAAATTTTTCTGTGCAATAAGTCCTGGATAAATCAGTCATTTTATTCTTTGTTTCTTTAAGGTTTCTAATCATAAGAGAAACTTTTGAAATATGAAATTTGGTTCAGTAATAAAAAATTGGAAATAGACACATTAATATAAAAGTTTGAACTAATTTTAATCATATTTCTTATTTTAGTTTAATGGACCTATTATTCTAAATGCTGATATCCTACCAGGACCTGGCAATCCATCTCATGTACCTATTGATTTATGGACATTCCTTATCTTGTGTCGAGCCAGGTTTCCTAATTCAATTTTGTCCATTGGATGGACTGCAGAAGTCATTCCAGGAAGTACACAGAAAATAGGGTAAGAGCAAAATATAATTTTTCTAAAAAATAAAAGTAATTTAAAATTCTAGATAAAATAGTTATAACAATTACATTGTTTTTCATACATTTTTTAATGTGGAATCTGTTAAATTATATTTTTTGTCTACATGAAAACTAATATTTTTGTATTTTAACTTTATGTTAGCCCATTAAAATGGTAATACAAATTTTTATTAAAATGTTTGAGAACTACATCAGATGTTTTAATTTATGAAAAAGATCATTGATTTTTTTTTCTTTAAACTGGCAGACAAAACAACTAAAAACTAGTATAAAATCAGTTTTAATTTTTGTATTTTATGAGTTTATTATTATTATTATTATTTTTTGGATGGTACATTATTGTATATTTTAAATTTTCTTCATTTTAAAAAATTTATTTCTCAAACAATAAATACTTTCATAATAAAAAATACAATAATGGGCAAAGACACTAAAAAAATATCTGTGCATTTGCAATTTTTATTATCAAGTAATTCAAGCAAATAAATTTTTAATTGATTAATGCCCCAATATCGTACATTCTATAGAAAATATTATTACTAGTTTCAAAAACTTATAACTTTGTGATATCTCTTCATTTTAACATTCCATATTTAACTGATATTTAGGATATAAAGTGCTTCTGATGGATTTTATTCAGTCTATTTTCATACATAAGAGTAATAGTTTTGTTTACATCAGTTTTTTCAAATTTGATCTGTTGTGAGAATAATGTGAGATTTTTATTTTGAGTAAAAATTTAAAGTGAAAAATGATATATTTAAATCCAATGAACAAATTTGTTAAATTAATGGGGAAAACCAGAATACATTATGAATGCAGCAATAATAATTTCAAAACATTAAGATTGCACATATTTTATCAATCTGATAATTACTGACCTACATGAAACCTGTGTAAGATCAAAATTAGACATGTTAGTGTTTATTGTTAACACTAGAATTTTTGCTTTTGTTGTTGGAAATAAAATAATGTACAAGAATGAAATGATTGACTTTTGACAAATGTTATTGAAAATTTCAGAGATATTAGGATTATCTTATATCTTTTACTTAAATAGAACATATTCTTTAACTCTTCCCAAAAAATGTTTTAAAAGTTAATAAAATAACTTTAATTCTTTAATACAGTAGAGTGTCGTTTATCTGAAATCTGGTCAACTGAAAGCTTTCCAGTTGGACTTTGTCATGCTGAATCAAATGTTTTTGATACTAGATTAACTTCTAAAGTATAATTTTTTTGTTTTTATATCTTTCAATTTATTTATTTTGTTTGTACAAAATGAAGAAGTAATTTTTAACGATACAATAGTTTCGATTATTATTATAAAAATTTTCGTTAGGCTTAAAATCGACGAAAATTCAACATGAAGCGACACCCAATGGAGAAAAATTTCAACATCAGATAAGTTAATATATTTTTTGGTACATAATCGGTTATCTGAAAAATCAGTTATCCAAAGAACCCCAGTCCCCAATTGATTCAGATAAACGATGCTCTACTGTAATTCAATCTTTTGTCTTTCTTCATTCAATTACATTATTGTGAACCTATGTCATTCTGACATTCAATTTTTAAAAGCCATAGGATGGAATTAATAAAAAAAATTATGATGCAGCAAGTCATAATAGACTTAGTTTTCTTCTGTTGCTGTTTTCTATAATGATTTTTAAACAAACAATTATTAATAATTAATGCTTATATTCCATAATCATTATAATAAAATTTTGCATAAAAAATTAACTGAAAACTTGCTTCCAACTATATTTAATGTTTTTTGACTCCTAATTTGGAATGAAATAAACTAAAATTTTCCATAGTGTAACAATTTTAAAGTACTGACTAATTTGGACAAATAATAATAAGATTCATTTCAAACAGCTCTTGCAAAACTAGCTATTTTCAAGCCCATTAAGATCAGTGGGTGAAGTTGCTATAGCATACTAAAATTTCAGCCAATTTAACCAAGAACCAAAACCCATAAGGACATTATGCAGGGTCCTTTATATGAATCCTGAAGATAATTATATAATATAAAAACATTTAGTGTTAATATACAACTTTATAAATATTCTAATAATATATATCTAGGAAGATTTAATTTTTATTAATCCTATGATAAGCTTTTCATGTTTTGTACATGAAATGTGTATTTCAATTATAATCTATTTTAATTTTATTTCATTCTTTTTTTTGTTAATTTTTTGGTTACTTTAATATTAAAACATTATATTAAAATAAAGTATTTTTACTTAGTTTTATAAATAGAATCAACTATTATGAATGATCTGCTGGAAACAACAAAATTAAAGTAGAATTTTTCTTTAAGCATTGTTAACCATTTCTGACAGTAGAAAGTTGTTGGTACTAAATTTTAATTTGAATATTGTATGAATGTTAATGAAATCTTAATACCATTTCTCCATTTATTCTTTGCTCATTTGAGGCAAAAGTTTTTGCAAATTTCATTGAGGTCAAACTTATTTTCTATGTTTAGTAAGTCATTCCCAATAATAGCATACTTGATTTTTTTCATCATCTAATTTTTAACTCGTTGAAATGTATAACAAAAACAATTTTTAAAGGGGAATATGGATTACAATATTGATCTACCGGAGTTTGATTTGATTGTTGAAACTATAACTGACCAATGAAATAAAAAATTGTAGAGTTTGTGAAAGCATTGTAATATGTAAAATTATATTTGGAGCCTTTCTCAATCAAAAAGTATTTAAAAATGATTTTTGTTGGATTTCATGTGCAATTCATGCTTTTTACTTGAGAGTTAAGAAATGGTTTCCAATCTGTAATTAATTTTCTGAATTTATTCAAACTGCAATCTTCTTAACATTTAAACAACTATTGGACTTTTGGTTATGTTGAAGAAATCAATGTTTAATATTTAAAGCTTTTATTTAAAAAAAAAAATAATAATAATAATAAAACTTTAAATGGCTCAGGCCTAATACAATAAAATATTTGTGAAATGGCATCTCTATTGCATAATGAAGAGAAATTTATTAAGCCGTAAAGTTATTATATTAATTATATTCTATTATATTATTATATTGCCATTATATAAATTAGATTCTATGCTGTTTTTCCTAATAGTTTACTGAATAGAAAAACCATTGATTTCCAAGTTCTCCAGAATGATAGTGTTGTCAGCATGTCTCTAAATGAAAATAGAGTATGTAGATCCATTAATTAATAGAGAGACAGATTTTCGAAGAAAAGCAGAATTGTGACTTAATTGAAAATGGAGATGATGTCAAAATTACTAGACCATAAATATAATATATGTAGAACATGATGACTTCTGTGACACAGATAAAAAGTCACATCCAGGAATTTAGTAGTTTTTTTTTTATAAAGAAAAATAAGGAATTTCAAACAGTTTCGCCTTTGTATTATTTAATTTATTACTTTGATAGTGGTTTATATTTTTATTTGTGTATTTATCATTTTGAAATATGTTTGAGAACTTTTTGTTACACTTCTATAGAATTGCCTTTTTATTTATTTGTTTTTATTATTTATTTATTACATTTTTTGTTCAGTTCCTGAAGATTACATTAGCCCAAAAATGATTGAACTGTTGGTTTTATGTAATTAAATCTTACATTAACATAAACTTATAATATTTGTAAGATGTTAGTTTTAACATTCTGACTATTCAAAAATTACATTTATGAATGGTATTTTGAATATTATCTGCAAATGGTTTTGATGAATTAGAAACAAAAGTACTATAGTATCGTGTAATAAGATTAATTGATTTATAGCATGACATTTATCTTTATCAGTTCATAAATTCTTACATTTCATTGATTTGAAAGCAGCAGTTTTCAAATCAATTCCAAAAAACTAAATTGGCAAAATCATGATAGCAAGTATTACTAACAAATGACAAATGCACCATTAATAATTTTTATGTAAATTCAAAATAAGCAATATTTTGTTCATTATTGTGCATATAAAATGCAGAAGCAACTATGGTAATTTGTAACAATATTCAATAATTATATTTCATTGCAGATACAAGTACACTCACACACACACTTGATAGCATCATATTGACTTTGCTCTTTTTCTTAAAATGACTTCAGTAAATTAGTTATTTATATAATGTTTTACTTTTTTATTGATTTTAATGTATGCTAAGTAGTTAATTACATTTTTATTTTTACAAAATTAGGTAATTCTGATCCAAATACATTAAAATTTTTTACAGTTATTCAGAAGAGATGATAGATCGAATGATTGGCCTAGTTAAGGAATACAGACTTACCCAACCAGTAATGTTCCCTGTATGTGCTTCATATTTAAAATATTCAGTGCCTGAAATTGAAAGTTTATTATTTCAAGTTCCTAATGGTTCTTTAACCGTGTGGTCTGCTAAAGGACATCCAATTAACGTGGATGATCTCCTAGCCATCAGGAAAGCTTTTCACATTAGTTATGTTTTTTATGATCTTCCAAGTGAACTGCTTGATGAATTTCTTTGCATGGCCTATGATAAAAAATAATTATTTTGGATGTTACTATTTTGATACTAACTAGTTTTTGTATATATACATGCTCAATTTATTTTATATATGTATTTTTTTTTTTAATGAGATTTATTAGAATATGCCGGCAGCTAGTATTGTATTATATTGTAAAGTGAAGTATATTAAGAAAAGAATAATCATTTTAAAATGTTTCACATATATTTGTACTTATGTACTTGTAGTTATTTGTTTAACCTTGTAAAAATTTTGTAGAATGTTTTTTGTAATTGTATATTTTTTCAAAGTAGTCAGAGAAACTGCTTAATTTTTATATTATGAATAATTACTACATTATGATTATTCATACAAAGTGAGAATATCTGCGATAGTATGCCCCCTTTTTTTAATGATTGAATAAGGTTTTTTATACACAATCAGCAATTTGTTATTTCTTGAATTAGTTAAGGATTGATTATTTATTTTATAGTAAAGTAATTGATATATTAATTTATCAATTAGTTTTATAACCAGAAGTAATAAAAATTATCAGTAGTATAGAAATTAAACAATTTATGTATTTTTTAATAAGATTTTTTGCTTAAATCATAGTTTTTACAATGGAACAATGAGAAATATGTATTTTAAAAAATTGTTACATGTGATTTGACAAGATGGCAGAAGTCTGTGTTCTAATTCAAAGTATTGTAAAAATGCAAATATTTAAACAGTATGTTTCTGTGGTTTTGCATTAAGTTGATAAAATTTTACTTAATTTTTAACATGCAAAATTCCAAATATATAAAGCATTTCAAATAGCTGCTATAAAAGATGCCTTACATCTTTAGCTTGCCAGTCATGAAGTATGTCTTTGCAGGAGAGTAATAGTTTTGTTTTTTGCATGATCTGGTGATTTTAATAAGGTTACAGTATGTGTAAGTGAAGTTTGCTTTTGCTTTGGTCCGGCAAGTCCAAAACCAATCATTACACCCAGTGTGTTCATCTTTTTACTATAATGTTCTGTAAAGCTTGACTTAAACATCAAGTGGCATAAATATTACAGAAAACATATTTTGACTTCTCCAAAATATTTTTGAATTTGTTTATATTCAATTAACATAACAGAAATAAATACAACCCACTATTTTCTTAGAATGATAATGGATATGTTAAATTTCTACGTTTATACTAATATCATAATCATTCTCGTTTGAATAATTAGTAAATTATTGCATAGCTAATGCAAGACAAAAACTTTTTTATATTTGTATTCATTAAAATAAAACTGCAAATTAGAAAAGGACTATTGTATTTGAAAAGTTTTATTTGTAAAACATATGAAATTTTTATAAAACCCAAATAATAATAGATCACAGCAAGAAATTCTTATATCATATAGTTCAGTTTATTCTTAATCATTAAGAATGGATAGAAAACACCTTGTTGAACATTGCTTCATTGGATGCAATAACTGAAATGATTTTTGATTAGATACTTGTTGTAAATAAATATTCTTTACAATATCCAAATTGTAATGTCTTTGAATTTAAAGTATTAGGATGTAACTTTGTTTCTTTTAAAAGCATTGAAATGTTTGTTAGATAATCAAATATAAATTATAAACTGAATTAGTTATGTCTTTTTATACCAATATTAATTTTTGTTAAAAGTGCAATACAATGATTGAAATAGAAACAAAGTTATTAGTGATACTTGTAAATGTATAAATATTGTTTTTCTACTTGTAAATTATTCGTATTTAGCTTATAAATTAATTAGTCATATTTTCTTTGATGTAAGATAATTTTATAATCTAGTATTAGCAAGTGTTTAATATAACTTATGCAATAGCATGGGTTATGTGTTTTGAGGACACGGATGGTCGTTTGGGGTCAATCTATGATGACTGGCTTTTGATAAATCTGCCTTTATAGAGTTTTAAGCTGTTCAAACATAACAACTGTAAAAACCAGGTTGTTACTTTTATATCAGTTTGAATATTTCAAAAATTATCTTATGACTTTCCTACAGTATAAAATGGATATATTGTTCATGTGAACTATTTTATGCTGTAGTATAGTACATAGTAATATTGTACAGTATGCGGTATCGATATACATCTTATTGTATATCGAGTCGTACTTATGATCTATGGGAAATTTAATAAAAATTTAATCAGTAACAAGAATATAATTCATCATTAGTTAAATAATTATCCTGAATGTTTTGGCTTTATTGCAATCTATTTCAAATAAACTTCATATGCCATAATTCCAGTTGACTGTGTCTTTTGTTGATAAACTTTTAATGTTTTTTTTTTACAGCAAGTTATGGTTTTGATAAATCTACTTTATATATTTCAATTGAAAATCTAAAAAAATTATTTTATAAACTTTAATTAATTTTATCAGATAATACCTCAAATAATATAAACAATAAAAAAATCAGAATTTTTTTAAAAAATAATATTTCAGTATTTTTTTATATAGTTAAGAAATAAAATTAAACACAAGGAAAACTTTTTTATTCATTATCAATCATTTTTATCATTAGATTCTAAAGCAAACCAGAATTAGTTGTTACAATTCTTAATTAAGACATCTAGTTTATGGACTAATTAATGGGTATGAGTTTTTTAAATGTAACTTTTGTGTGCTTTTGCTTATTACTATTGGTAAATAGCATTGAAAAAAATACTGTTTACTCTAATAAAAAACAAAGAAGATAAAGACCAGAGCTTGAAGATAGTTTACATCATCTCTCTTATATAGAGAAAGTAATGTCTACATATGAAATTATGATACTATTTTCTATGCTGACGCTTCTCAAAGCTTATTTTAAACACAGTATATAAATAGTCACTATACAATTATTCAACAGAAACCAAAGAAATAAATTACCATAAGTTATTCACAATTAGCTCTAAAATCAAATGCCCTTAATCAAATCTACTGTATTCAAACATCATTTAGAATGTCTTGATTCAAATTTTATTGTGAAGCTCTGGAAATGAACCACACTGAAATTTAAAAATATCTAAATGTATTAATATTAAAATATAAATTTTTATGTCCATAAAAGGGAATATTAAATTTAATAGTGAAAAAAAAGCTTTTCTTGGAAATTAGACAAAGGAAAACTGGACAGTGAAAGTCCTCAGATTATCTCTAGTTGGAATCAAATTAAATGTCGATTTTGGCTCATCCTGCAATCTAAGTTCAGATCTTGTTACACTTAGTAATGAGTGATGACTAAGAAGAAAGTGGGATTAGGAAAAATAACCAATCAAAGTGATTGATCTGGGACCAAAACTGATAGACACAGAGAACTTCTGATGACTTTGTTGTGCAGCATCTTCCTTGGTTGGTCCTTCACTTCACCCTCAACTCAAACTGGGCTATCATCATCTCAACACTTTCTCCAACAACACCCTGGGATAGTCAGTTCCAAAGAGGACTCTGAAGGATTCTTCTCTTAGTGCTCTCTTACAATTGTCACCTGCAGATCCAAGAATATTATTGCTGTAAGCTTTATTTTGTGTTTAAATAAATCAGGACAATTTTTGTAACTAGAGTCTGACTCTGTGTCTATCACACCCACATAGGAAATGGCACCCTTCTTCCATTCCAGCTTTTAGCACAACTCTGCGACCTCACATTATCGATACTTTTTATGTATGCCCTCTATGTCAAAACAATATTTTTGTTGACATTTTTATTGCTACTCAGTCAGCTTACTGCTAGATTTGTCACAACAATTGACTTGACAGACGACAATATACATGTAATATCTTTTATTTGAAATTGATATGCATTTCAAACCTTTAGTCCCTTTTCAGCTGATTTTTTACAATTCTTTCCCTGACATTTTTATCATATATTTATAATAATTTAATATTTTCTGACTTGGTTTTTCTATAATGATGTTATTTTAAAACTTGTAGGTTCTTATACATTTGTACTTTTTGAAAAATTGCAATTTTCATTTGCAACAAAATTCAAAAATACATTTGAGTTTTCATAAACAACATAACTTTTCACATAAATGACAATACACAATCACTATAAATTTATGTACCAATTTTATGTTGATTTCAAATAAAAGATATATTGTTTAAAAGAATGTGAATTGCAATCTGTCAAGTCAACTGTTGTGACAAATTAATAGGAGGGGAGTGAGTATCCAAAAAGCGTATAAACAGATTTAACTAGATATGATGCGAACAGCAAAAGCAATTTTGTTATTGATATATTAAATTTCTGTCAGAGATTTTTTCCTTCCGTAATTTTCAGTGATAGGTTCATTTGAAATATCTTGAATGATTCACTCATGTCCACAGGTGGAGAGGACAAGAGCTTGCATTATTTGAGCTGTGTTCCCAGTTTTGTGTTCTAGTTTCTAGTTTCATGTTTAATTTCATTCAAGAACCTCATAATGTGGTGCTACATCATCTGGTGCAGTTGACAGGATTCTTGATGATATAAGTTATGGAAATTTAGATATGGTGTCTACGAAAGTGTAACAAAGAGGGGTTTGAATAAGCTTCATGAAAATGTTTGGTGAACTTATGGCTGTGATTGATAAAACTGTTGTAGATCTTTTGTGAGGTCGTCTCATCTACAATCACTGAGTTAGATCCACTGGTAGAGGGGGAGATTGGCCAGAATGAGAACACGACCAAGGACAATTTTTCATTGGAAGCTGATTCTGTTGCTGGCTATTGAAGGAAATATATGCTGATGGAGATCAGAGTGAAGATGCTAACCAAGGACATTGACATTGGAAGTGTCAGAGGTTTCACAGAAGAGTCATTAGCAGGTCAGAAGTCACAGTATCATTTGCCAAAGTTAGAATTGGTGAAGTTTGATGGTAACTCCAGAGGGTGGCTGAAGTTTTGGACTCAGTTTAAAGGGATTCGTGAGAATGAAAGTACAGTCAAACCTGTTTTTATGCGGTGGATAGGGACCGCATTAAAAAAAACGCATTAAAAAAAATCTCATGAAACTTCACGAGTGGCTATAAAAAATAGTTTTCGCAACACAATTAAAAAAATATTTTTTTTATGCGGTCAATAGGGACCACATAGAAAAAGTCTCACATAGAAAATAACTCAAAACCGTACGAAATAGAATTTATTGACAACAGATGTCAGCACTTGACTGTATCGTCTGTTTTACATATTTTTGTCCAGGTGGTGTTTTGTTGACTATAAAAAATAAATTATTTCATTTTTTCGCATATTCATGCAATAATATTACTATAATAAGTTCATTTATGCTGTAATAAGTTTATTTAGCTATAACAAGTCAACGTGAGACATGACAAATCGCACAAAAACCGCACAAATAAAAAAAATCGCATAAATAAAGAATCGCATAAAAAAAGACCGCATAAAAACAGGTTTGACTGTATCTCAGCGGAGGATAAATTCCAGTATCTGCTCCAGGCCAGTAAGGAGAAATCCAAGGCACGTGAGGTTGCAGACAGTTTTCAGCCAATGGCACAGAACTATCCCAAGTTGATAACATATAGTGATTTGGGAGTACTTTAATACAAGTTTATGTGCAAGATATTTTGAAACTTGTTGTGGACAATAAGAGAAAAAGTCACTGTGGCTGAATTGTATGATAGACTGGTGACTTGTCTAAGAGTATTAGTCACTGGGAGTAACTTCACAGAAGTAAGCCAACTGTTGTTTCCCATGGTGGAATCATCACTACTGCAGGTGACTCTGCAGAAGTGGAAACTAGTTTGAGTCATGAGTAACAATGAGCCTGAGGTTAGCACCTTGAGCCATTTGATGTCTTTCCTTAAGAGGGAGGTCAGAATACAGATGGCTGAATTTGGACTTACTGAGAAGAAGCAATTGACCAGGGTGAAGAGCCCTAAACCATCACATGAAACCACCCACAGCCAAAATCGATGAGGATGTATTTTCTGCAATCGATCATAAGACCCAAGATTGTCCTGATGTTGACAACATTAGGTTAAAAGATAGGAAGATGCTAGGTGTGCTTGGAAAGGTGTCATTTCTCTAGTGCAGGGCTTCTTAAAACATTTTTTTTATTCATGACCCCATTTATGATTGTGATTTTTTTCGTGACCCAAAAAATATAAAATAAAGATATATAAATATTTTGTGATGATTTATTGATTAGGTAACAATATATATACATATGAAAAAAATATAGTTTTAGAATTTGTTTAAAAATATACAAAAATATAAAATTAAAAATTGCACAAAAAGTTGTAAAACTGTATTTATTATAGTACAAAAATTATATACCCTGTTTTTCATCAAAACTGCATTTCTTGCAATAACATAAATAAAAGAGAATATTGGGCAAAATATATTGTTGCTGGTATATATTCGAGCCTGGGCATTTTGGCTGCCTTAGTTCGTTCAAATATATTCGAGCGCAGCCGTTAAATGGTTGAGTATACAAAAATTAAAGGAAAATTGTTTTTTAATGAGGCAGATGTGCTTGCTTTTTACTGCATAACAAACTAAATCTTGGTGCAATGTTTGACACTGCTGGACGTAAAATCTCTTCAACATTTTTTAGTGATGAATGATATTGGGATTTGATATGTGTTAAAGCTGAAAAAGTAATTTCACATAAATATGTGGTGTTGAATGGCAGAACAACATTTTCAAACTCTCACAAATTATTTTCAATATTTTGCATTAAAATCTTGCAACCCCAAGATTTCGCTAAGCAACCCCAAATGGGGTTGCAACCCATAGTTTAAGAAGCCCTGCTCTAGTGTGTTCAAATTGAAGAAGACTCGTGTGTGATCTGTGAACAGCCTCATCACCATGTCCTGTGTCCGGGAAAGGAAGAGGACAGCAGAGCCACTGATAGGAGTGGGAGAAGGGCGGCTATGTTGACTAATTAGTGCATGAGGAAGGTCTTTCTTCAAACCTTGCTGGTTCGAGTTTATGCGGACACAGTCATTGGAAATTTATGGGCCTTGATCAACACAGGATCACAATGTTTCTATTTGACTCAATAGGCAATGAAGCTCAAAGCTTAGGCCCTGTGGGGAGGTGAGAATGGTGCATTGTTTGGGGGCAAGAGACAGTCCAAAAGAAACACTGCATTTATGAGAATGATGTAGAAAGCTATGATCAGAAAGTCCAGATTAGAATGACTGTGTTGGATTAGTGATGGATCTGTGGGGTGCTGCCTCAAGTCAGGGATGGGCCATGGGTGAATGAGCTGACTCAAGCAGGGATCAACCTCTCTGACTGTGGGGAGCACTGAGATATTCATTTACTTATTGGAGCAGACGTACAGTAGTTGGGAGGCTCTTCATGTTTCCAACTGACTGGGCCAGTGGACCTAGAAACTAAGTTGGTTGGGTGCTTATGGGAGAATGTCCATCATTGAAATTGAAGAAAGACAGTGTGTTGGTGGCATCTGCATTAAATCTCAAGACTGTTGATATACAACATCTTTGGAGGTTAGATGTTCTTGGCATTACAGATCCAATAGAGAGTAAGGGTAGGGAGGTGTAAGTTGAGCAGCCCAAAAGCATTTCTTGGAGAAATGCTGTTGGGCAGCCTCAATGCATGTGTTAGTAAAAGCAGATGGAAAGTATGAGATTGCGTTACCCTGGCTGGAGGGTCATCTGCCACTACCCACAAATTTTGAAGTTGCCAAAAAGAGGCTCCAGGTAGTTATGAAAAAGCTAAGGAGTGACTAGAGATTGAAAGAGTATGGATAAGCATTTTGGGTGTGGGTGGAGATGGGAACTATTGAATGCATTTGGTTGGGTGTAGGGGTGCATAGGTGATGTACTTACCTCACCACCCTGTCTATAACCCTAAGAGTGAAACCACTCCCATCCAACTAGTGTTTGATGCTTCAGCAAAGAGGAAGGGAGAACCTTCAGTCAATGATTTCAAGACAATCGGACTGACCCTGATAGAATTGGTATCAAGTGTGTTGTGTTTCAGATTGAACCAAGTAGCAGTAATCTTTGACATCAAGAAAGCTTTCCTACAGATCAGTGTGCATCTGAAGATCATTATTTTCTATGCTTCCTGTGGTGGGAGCAGAGAACCAGTAACTGGTTGTGTATAGGCATTGCCATATGGTATTTGGAGTGTCTTCAAGCCCTTTCTTGCTGGCTACTATACTTAATTATCATCTGGAGAGGACACCTGAATATTTGAAGACTATACTTCAATAGCAAAGCTATTGAAGTTGAGTCTGTACATAGATAACTGTGTTGCAAGCCTGAACAACCCAGGAGAAGTGGCAAAATTCATATGCAGCTCGATGGAGCTCTTGGGGAGGGCTCAGTTTGAACTCTACAATTGGGTGTGGACAGGAGAGAACAGGTTGGGTTAATTGGTCATCACAGGAAAATACTTTAGTTCTTGATTTACAGGATACTGTGAATGATGAGAGTGAAATTGTAACCAAGAGGAAAATAATGTCAGCTACTCGTTGCATTTTTGATCTGCTGGGATTCAGTTGTCCAGTGACCCTGCTGTCCAAGCTGCTCCTCCAGAAGAGTTGGCTACTGAAACTTGGATGGAACACCCCAGTTCCAGAGAACATCAGGAGAAGGTTTCTATCCTGGCATCGACAGTTATGTATTTTTTCTATAACTCTTTTTGCCCTGTGGGCACTAAGAGGGGGCTCTTTTTGCAAGCCCATTATGGGTTTGGCCAGACCACAATGGGGCGGCTGGGTGGTAAGGGACAGAGCCTGACACATCTGATCACCCCCTGAAAAATTCCTGGGGATTTTTCAACCTGTCCAGATTTGATCTCAGGTCCCCTAGAGTGGTAGGCTGCCACCTTGACTGCTCGGCCATCTGGCTGTCCGGCATCGACGGTTAGGTAAACTGAAGGCTTTGTGAGTTTCTCATTGGATTCCAGGAAGGAATAGTGGTGTGGCTTCCCTTCACACATTTGCTGATGCAAGTGAGTATGCTTATGGAGCTTGTGTATTCTTCCACTGGCAGAGTAGGAAGGAAGTGAAAGTCCATCTTCTGACTGCCAAGTCGCGAGTGGCAGGAATGAGAGGAATAACTATTTCTAGATTGGAGCTTTTGGGTTGTTTAATCGGTGCTTGGCTTTCCAAAAGTGTGAGGGAACCTATGGGAGCTCTGGAGGTTTTTGTGCTACTTCTGAACTGATTTGAGTAATTGCATTACACTGGATTTGGAAGCAGGCAAATTGGGCGACCTTTGTGTACAACTGAGTGAAGGAAATCCATGCATTTATTGATCCCTCTGACTGGCTTCTCATACTTGGAAAAAGGAATCTGGCAGATTTAGCATCTCAGGACTGTAGTGCAAAACAGCTACGGTCAGTCACTGATAGGAGGGTTTCGATTGGTTGTATAAGAGTCCTGATCTCTGGCATGCCTCACCCGTACAAGTAGACTTGAATGTGGAGAACCAGAGAGAAAGAAGAGTTGCCTCACAGGTGAATGTAACCGAGATCTGACGGGAGATAATGACAAAATTGAGTTTATTGTCTTCTCGCGTATATGGTACATGTCTCGACGACACGGCTAACAAAGAACAACTAATGGTCAATGCGAGTTTGAACTTGTTCCAGGAAGTGATGACAAATAGTCTATTACGACAATAGTGGAAACTTCTGCTGAAAACCGGCGACAAGCTTCTGCTGCCATCTAGTGGTTCGAGGTGATAACTACACTTCATTCCGTTTGTATCGTATGTATAAGGAGATGTTTTTGGGTATTAATATAAAGTTTTGAACATTTTTATATCTCACAATAATTAGAATGGCAGGAGGAGAGGTTATTTGCACTATGTATGGCTGCTTTAATTTTAAGATACAAAGTGATCGCAAGTCCTTTTACAAATTCCCTAAAAACAAACAAGTGTAAGTAAATTAATAAGCAATTCGATTGTTTTCATTTATACCAACATTCCTCCTTTAAAATATTGTTATCATTCAATGTATGTGTTTATGTTGATTTTCAGATGCATTCAGTGGGTTATTAAGAGCAGAAGGTTTTGAAGACGAAAGGGCCAGAATATTTAAATAGAAATTGTCATGTGTTCCAACCATTTTACTGAAAAAAATTATCTTCAGAAATATCAGCAATATTAATATATTTTTGCCCCACATATCATGATGAGCATTGAAGTTGCCGCAGATGATAGAGGGGGCCTGGGGAGTGTGTAAATATGTTGTCAAGATGGGAGTTTAAGTTGCTTGTAGCAGTCTAAGGAGGGAAATAGGCATTTATGAGCTAGATGGGGAAAGGAGTGAAGACAGTTAAAATGATCCACTCGGGGTCGCTGGGAAGATGGGACTGTTTAAGAGATTTAAGTTATACATAGATTTAATCTTGTGTGTTACTTCTAGCATCAAAATGACATCATTTTGCTGCATGCAAGAAATTAAATTCAGTTTTACATTTCCTCATCTTAGTGAAATTTTTTGTTGAAGTGGATGGCATTACCAATTTCATTACCACCAATTTCTGCTTTGTGCATCTGAAGAATATGAACCCATATTTCATCACAATTGTGCATTTTGCAGAACGTTTGGAATTTGATAAAGTTATAACGTCACCATCATGGTTATATGAGAGTTTATCATTTGACACGTGTAGACTTGCTTACCCAGCATGACGGATTGATCCATATGGGCCAAATTACAACTCGTGATTTGGTCTGGCTCGTTTGAGCTAAACTCTGATTGGATGTCCCAAACTTCAATCTCGAATGGGATGACCAAGCTCCCAGTGACTGGATCGAATTGGTTTTCAACTCTGAACTCACCCTAAATTTAACCAGAGTCTATTCTCAAAAGGAGCAAATTGTCCTTAGCTCCGAAAAAAGTAGGAATCTTTATACAATGTTTTTTATTTACTTCATTACGTTAAGATGATAATTTAATTTGCGGTTAATGTTACCTTAGGTTCCAAGATGGTGGCGGTTCTGCTAATCTCAATTCAGAGCATTTGGTGAAAACATCGACAGAGGGAGCTCTCTAATAACATGTGTGACAAAATATGCAAAATTGTTGAAAGTGCCGTGAAATGTGGTCGTGCATAAATATGCAAATTAATAAATATGACGTCGTAGATGACTGTTTCTTGTGGAAATATGCAAAATAATAGGTTGTGCGACATTTGTGAAGGTTTGTCATTGCATGCTGTGTGTACTATACAATAGTTTTCTGTACGATTTTTTTACAACCAAGTTATTTAGGTGAAATTTATTCCTAAATTTCTGTTGATTATTATGATAATTGTTATTACTTTTTAATTTTGGTGGCGTTCTAATGTTCGTGCTCCTGACAGACCTACCGGAGATTAGTGATTCATCCTTTACTGTTCATTAGCTAGGTGATGTTATATAGTATTTCGAGGCCGTGCGACTCCTTGGTGAGCACCGCAGGTGCCACCTGCGAGGAGTTGCTGCCTCTCGCAGCCAAAGTGGCAAGTGAAGCGAGCTGCGAGGCTGCAGTTCTCCATAGGCTTAAACTTATATGTACAGTACACTCCAAGCAAATCCTGTTCGAACCACTGATGTATTCAATCTCGTAATTCACTACATCCAGTTATCAATGGATTTCAGGTAGTATGATGATTTTTTTCTTTTTTGTCTTTGTCGAAAAGAAGGAAATGAAACCAAAAGCACGGGAAAAAGTAAGTAGCATATTTATGTTTTAAAAATGTTTAAGTTTAAGAATAGTTTAAATATAGGCACGTTTAGGTTATTGTCGACGGTCGCCATCTTGTTTGCTCATGTGCATGAGAAAACAAGATGGCAACCGGAAGCTCCGTCATCTTGGATCCTAGGGTAACATTAACCTAATTTGCTTTATGGCGCCACTATGTATTTTGCACTAGGACCCTGTTACTTTCTGTGCGGCTCTGCGTATTCACCCAGTAAACTCATTAATTCAATCAGTAAACTGAACTACTCGACAACAATTTTTTTAGTTCAGTTTTTGCTTTTCAATCGATTTATTTCATTATTTTTGGCTGGATTTTTAAAATCTCTATAATAAGTATTGGGATTTCTAAAGAGCCAGATTCTTTTATCATTTAAAATGTAATTGCACCTGATCTTGCTAACATCACTTTCACATTTCTTGTTTTGCTTTTATAACTTCTTTCCATTTATGCCTGTTTTACAATCGTCTTTTGCAATATGGAAAACGGGCAGATGCAGTTTCTCATCGCAATTGCAAGTTTTCTGCTTTGACAATTATTTTGCAATTGTGTAAAATCGTATGGATCAATTTCTGAAACTGTTTGTAGGCAGACTTTCTACTCCCAAGCAGTGCTTGAAATCTAGTGGATCTGCAAAAATTCCAGTCAAATGGAGAATGTGAAATCTGTTAAGATGCTTCCAATAACAAACGTGGTTTTATTGTCGATTTTAACCAATCGATCACCACATTTTAATCAATAGAAACTTTAAGGAATCTGCTTAGGGGTCATCTATTAATTACCTATATAATAGTTCTTGGATCCCAAAATTAAAGAAATGATTAAAAAGTTCTGCAGATATTTTCTGATAGTTTATTCGACACGACTTGGGTCAGGCCTTGCAGGTGAGAATTTTCCAGAAAAGTCCTAACAACCCCTTCATTTGTTACTTTTGTAAGATAATTTTTGTGTTTGAATTGTGATAAAATATTTGATACATTTCAAAACTTTCCACATGTAGAATTGTAACTTATAAATTTTCACTGTCGTCCTGTGTCTGTCCTTCCTTAATCTTGAGAATGGGTATTAGACAAATGAAAGTAAAGACCATATGGAAAGTTTAGGGGCCATTTTTT
The DNA here is from genome assembly GCF_030686945.1 of Centruroides vittatus. Lineage (NCBI taxonomy): Eukaryota > Metazoa > Arthropoda > Arachnida > Scorpiones > Buthidae > Centruroides > Centruroides vittatus. The sequence goes on along the minus strand of NW_027122216.1, from coordinate 1,241,424 downwards.
AAAAATTAATAAAGCCACCTTTTGTTATTTTGTGCTTAATGTTTTGACACATGGCATTAATGCTTTATATACAGGGCATTTTGGTGTCAATCATAATTTTCGTCGAAATTAGATGAAAGATCTTTATATGTTGAAGAGGTGGGGAGTGTGACATTTTTAAATATTTAAATAATTCCATTTTAATACATAAAAATTTTATGTAAATCTGAAAACTTAAATATAATGATTGCAATTATTAGGGATGAAAATAAATAGAGAATTCCGGGAAAGTGCAGCAACAATACTTTTTATGTGATGAAAGAATTGAGAGAGCTTAGCCACCTTACAGCCACTTCTGTAGCTATGGTTCTAGCAGAGTAAAAAATGAAAAATAAAAATAAAAAGCTATCATTAAATTAATTGTGAGTCCTGGGGGCAATTAATTAGTTAAATTAATTGTAACATGTAATAATGAAGTGAAAAAACCCAGATCTCCACCTGGCATTTCCGTTGCTCCCTGATCAGAAAAACAAGATGATCGAATGTCTTCAAAAAAGCAACAAACCTGCATGTATTTAGAGAAAGTTGTAAGATAAATCCAAACATCTAATTATCGATAAGGAAGAATGTCAAAATTGGTTAAATTATGAGGTAAGACAAGTCAGAACACCTGGTAAAGTATCAACGATCCGGCCGAGATGTCAATTGTTGACGGCCCTACTGGCCAAACCAATGACATATGTCGACCTTAGACCACATTAAATCAAAATCATCTGATTCTACTCCCATGCTCAGGGAAGATAAAAGGGGGACGCTCGAAGAGCAGACCCCCAAAGCTCTCATCTCCATCTAAAGCAACCTCCAAAGATCCACGACCATCTTCCCGACCATCGAATAAACTGAATCCGAAGACAGCTAGTTATCCAAACGAGGTATTTTACTTAGAGATTCATTCAAAACTTTATTCAACAGTGGCAAAACTTGTTCATGAGCCACATGTAGCTTTTTTAGACCCTTATTGAGGTTCCCATATACTTATACAATTTCTTTTTATAAACTTGGTGCATACTGGTTACACATATAATGTTTTGTAAGTTTTCTATTACAATCTCAGTGTGTATATTACACTATGTAAGTGTAACTCTCAATTAAACCTCAAACAGGCAACTGAAAGCTTAGGGCACATTCATAAAGTCAAAGGAGTTAAATGATTGTTTACCTAATCATAAAGTACCAGTAAAGTATGAGTGATATTTACTATAGAACTATAGTGATAACTATAAAATGTAGTTAAAATACTATAGATGAGATGGCTCTTCAATAGAGGATGTAGCTCTTGTTTATTTCTGTTAGGCAATGTATGGTTCCTATTGGACAGGTTTGGCCACCCTTGTTTTATGTATTGTTGCTGTTTTAAAAAATTTTCAGAAAAATGAATGAATTTATTAAATAAATATACTGTGCATAGTTTATAGTGCTGCAAAAATCATTTTATTTGAGCAAAACGAAAAAATAAGCAAAACAGTAACATAACTTATGACAGACACCATACAAATTAGTGAGTGCATTGCACCTGCTAGAACGTCCAGTTTGCTAATCCCAGTTTACAGTATTCCATGATCTCTCATTTCACAAAAGTTGAAATTTTGGTGCATAAATTTCTGATCACGAATGATCAAATTCCTGAACATTGATGTCCACGAACATCAAGGTATAGTGTATTTTAATTACAATCACTCTGTGTTTATAACTTTTAATTATTAAAGTTCTTATTTTCGTTTTGATCAATTTTAAGTTAAAGGAAAAGCTTTAAACTTGTTATATGATTAATATAATAAATGAAACACAGAATAATATTTATTAAAAAGTAGTTTATTGGAATTTCAATCCAACACTTAAAAGTATGTTTGTTTATATATATATATAGGTTAGTATGTACATACATATATTATGTTTATGTATATATATGTATATAAAATTTGTGTATGTATGTATATATATATGTGTTTGTGTATTTACATATATATATATAATACAACATGAAATAAATTTATAGGCCTATATATATATACACATTATATACAGTGAATAATAATAACAATAGAACTGCTTCAGCATTAAAGCAGATTACAATAAAAGTGCATTTATCTAATTGAACACTATCTTTTGAGAATGAGTGTTTGCTTATTATGAAGCATTCATAACCATCTTGAGCATACTTTGTAGGAGCTCAGTCATTATGAAAGAAATGTGAGATGCACACCAGAAAAAGACTATCTATAATACATTAAAACTGATTCCAGCTATTTGAGAAGTTGCTGTGAAAATACTAATAGTCTAGAAGCAATTTACAAATTTCTATAATATTGATTGTTGCTGCATAATCTTTTATGATTCAAATCAAATCTTGTTTAATATATTTACATATTAAATTTCTTTTTATATAAACACTTTTTAACAGTCCATTGCATAGGTATCCATCTGATAGATGCAACCTGGAGAGAATGGTCCATCTTGTATAATATTTAGTATTTCCATAACTGATTTATGTACATATATAAATCACAGGCATTTTAACTACCAATTATTGGACCAGATCAGGCTGCATCTGCCACGTTAAGAAAATGAAATTTTTTAGTTATTTGATGTTTTAGCATAAATATATGTAAACATCAATACATATTTACTTTGTATAGTTATCATCTTTGTGATTAAGAAGACCGGTAGAATTTAGCAATTGTAATCTATATACTAAGTTAAAAAGTAAAAATTGCAGTTAAGCTTTAGCATACATAATTATGCAACAAAAAAAGTTGGAGAAAAATAATAAACAAGCAATCTCAATATCTAATAATTTTATATAAAACTGTTAAAATCTTATAAATAATTTTAAGTCATTTCAAATCTTCTTAAAAAAATTTCTTAAAAAATTCTGGAAGAGTTAAGATGATGATCTCACAAACAAATACAGATGGTTGAAATATTAGTTTATGGTTACATTTATAATTCAATCATTAAAATAACATGCACACAACTTATTGCATACTTGACAATATTTCTGTTATGTGTAGGAAATACAACATTGTATTTTAATATAAATATTTTTGATTTCAAATAGAGAGTTTTTAGATCTATTTTTAACAAGATAAATGTAGGTACAGTACTTAAATTACTATGAATAAACAAAATTACCGATATGTTAAAATGTTTTTAGCAAATATAAATTGCTAAGATAATACATCCCTGATATGAATTCCATAAAACTTAAAACATACTTTACTTACTTTAATTATAATTAATACATTTTAAAAATATAAAACTGATAAGTACATTAATAGATTCTTATTTGAAGACATAAAAAAATGGTAATGATATTTTTTGTAGATGAACTGTCTTCATATATACATATATTGATAATTTTATATAGCACACCATATTTTATTCCTTTTTTTTATATATATATGTATATATATATATTACATTTTTACATATTTTTGACAATTTCGATATATCTTAAAATCATACTATTTTGAAAGCAACAGTCACTTTATTAACACTGTACTTAAATTATTTGCAGAAACATTTCATAAAATTCTTTTCACTTTTTAATTGGCTAGATTTTTTTTTACCAATTTACCTTTTATATATATATATGTTTCTGTCATCAATGAATGAACTACCTGGACAAAGTGTACAATAAAGAACCATGTGAATCTTCTCTTTGAGCCATTGCATCTCCATAAAATTTCCTAAACTGGATATATGCAATTCATTTCTTTTTTTATAAAGTTCATATTTAAAAAATATAGTGTCTCCTAGTAGAAGATTCTTGTTCAAGTTTTCTTAGTGATATATTTTGGAGTGCTTCACTTGACTTACTTTCATTCACTTTTCTACTGCAATAGTAATTTTTGTATGTTTATAAAATTATCACAAGAAATCATCAAAGTGAAATAGAAAAAAATAAGTAGCAATGGACAAATTTATACTAATTTATCTTTTAAACAAAAATTAATTTTTTTTAATGCAATCTAAAGCAAAATATCTAATTCTATTGTTTCTATCAGCGTGATATTTTTAAAAAGTTTGAAGCGGGAATGCAAGCTTTTAGTATGCCTTTGTTTGTCATTTGATATCCAAAATCTTTTACCTACCTAATTTACTTTCTCTTTCTATAGGCAGCCAGTAAAAAAGAAAGGAATTTTCAGCTAAGATAATTATTTGGAAAATTAAAAAAAATTGTATTTTCTTTTAAGTATTGTGAAATTTAATAATGTGTTTATTTCAATGATTACATAGGTAACAAAAGTATGCAATTCATTAAATTAATAATTTTTTAATAAAAAATACCATAATTGTTTTTTAATTCTGAACAGGAAAAATTATAAGTACTGAGTGTCAAATTAGTATTGTATGGTTAATTAACATAAATACTAAATAATAATATAAATAATAACATTTATAACAAAATAAAAATAATTGTTTGATTTATTATCATAATAAATTTTAGAAAATATGAATTCTTTTCACAATAATTGAAATCTTTTAAATTTGAATTTTAGAATTACCTATATTTTGTATATCAATATAAATTATGCTTTATAACTTCATTATCATCAAAGAAAATTCAGAACAGATGGGACCTGTGCTTTAGCTGGACAATCTTCAGGCCTTTACAACTTACAGTTCTTTTTTACAGTTAAAGGTTAGTTATGTCTTAATTGTTATAAATAATACATTAGCTAAGAGATGAATACAAAAGGAAACAGATTTCAAATTTGATTTTTGAAATTTTCATTTTTTTTCAAATATTCAGAAGTAAAAAGAGCCTCTTACACAATATATCTAAACTATACTTGATTAATTGGAAGAGAATTTATTTGCAAAGAAGATATTGGAAAAGAATATGGGATATCAAGTAGACTCAATGAGGCTTACAATTTAAAAGAAAAATTACATTGTCTCAATAAATATTCTAAAGACCAAAGAAAGTGAAAATGCTAGATCATTTGCAGGGGAAAAAAAATCAGTATCTATGGTTGTTCATACTTTTGTTGTAAATGATTCTGCTATAAAGTACAGTACATTGAGAAAAAAAGATAAAGATTAGAAATTCTGAATTTCTTTCATCCAAGATGGTCAGAAATTTAACATGTTGACTGCTACAATGTATTATTTTTTTATTCCCTGTAGGCCAATATTCCCCAACAAATCGTATCTATCAATACAAAATACAATATTTTACTGAAGAGAAAAATTATAATATATACTAAATAATACTGTGACATGCTGACAGTACACTTGACAAACAATGGCAAATTTTAAAATTTAAATAGCGGTACATGTCAATTTATACTATTAGAGAAAGATAACATATGCCACTGTCTGTCGGTGTTACGTAAAAATATTTATTTTGTGAGTACTTTCAAAAGTATATAACTGTCCTCTTCAGGCAGAATTGTTCGTAGAGAACAAAACATTTGAATTCAAAAATAGAACTGAAATAGGAACCAATGTTTTTATAAATCATTGTGCACGGCATTGAAATTACATAATTTTGTAAGTTGTATATATGTATTATTACAAAACTACAATTATATATAAAAGAAAAACATTAAAAATAAAACTGGATTAATATAATAATAAAATAAGCAGTAAATAAACAAAACTAAATGTATAGCAGTGCCAATGTGCTGAGTTCTTTTTATCACAAACCATAAGATTTACAGCTTTATGAGGTTAAATAGTGCTGTCCACAGTTCTGGTATATCTAGCATGGGGAGTTACATTGTGACATTGTTGAGATGTAAAGGGATTCCAATATGAATAATGTTTTTCAATCACCACAGTGTTTTAGAAAGACAGTTTGTGACCAAAGCAGCTTGAATTTACTCTCTATTGCTTCTTTTTTTAGCTAATTCTGTTGTGCATTTGTTATGTACTGTACATCATCATCATGATGTTCTGCAAGACTGAGTTGGAGCATTCTGGTAGTGGCTCCAATATATAATAGCTTCGACCCAGTTAGCGGATTTTGTAAGGGTGTAGTATATACCCCAGAGTTTTCATGGAGTGTAATTTTGTCTCTATCATTACAAAGTATCCTATGCAATGTGGGTTAGGGTGCTAGTGGCAAAATATAGCCAAATTTCTTGAAAACGCGTCAAATACATAACGAAGAGGGACCCAGATATGGAATGGCTGATGTTGCAAAAATCAACTCCTTCTTATGATACAAAGTGGATGGTGGAAATAACATGCTTTTGACCTGGTTGACTAGGGTATTTGAACTTGGCCAAAGAATACCCAGCACTGCAAACTGCTGATTTAAGAAGGGAAAGTTTGTCATCTACAAACAATTGAGTGGAACGTCCTGCATATCAGCACTATAATAGCAGAGTTTCTGTACCTGGAGGGTTGAAAAGCCATATAAGGCATGTTGAAAGGAGGTTCATCAAATTTATGATATACAGAAAATAAGATGCCATTGGGAAAGCTATGTATGAGCAGATCCAAAAAGATCTTTGAATCTTTTTCCTCCTCTGTAGTAAACAAAATAGCTGACAGTGATTGTATAAAATGCAGTAACTTTATTAGCATGGGAAGGCCCCAATAAAAAGTGCCATCAATATACCTCAAATATAGAAGAGGATAACATATGGTGAGAGGGGATCTAAAAATTTTGACCTCCATGGTTCTCATGACTAACTCAGCCAAAAGAGCCAATAGAAGCAAACCCATAGACACTCCCTACTTTTGTAAGTAAATGTTTCCATTGAAACAGAAATAATTGTTTTCAGTAATTAGTAACAACCCTAGTATCTGTGGTATGTAACAACCATTCTCAATTAATAAGGTGTTTTCAAGCATGACTGACTTCTTCAAAATGGGAAACAGATGGATTAAAGTGACCACATCTATTTTAAAAAGTTGTGATGTGGTCACTTTATATCCATCTGTAAGCTGCACTGGTTGCAAACTTCCCTTCTAAAATCTGTGGTGATAGAAAAACATTATTCATATGGGAATTCCTTTACATCTCAATAATGTCATGATGTAACTCCCCCATGCTAGATATACCAGAACTGTGGAAGGCACTATTTAACCTAATAAAGCTGTAAATCTCATGGTTTGTGATAAAACAACTCACAGCATCATTGGCACTGCTATACATTTAGTTTTGTTTATTTATTGCTTATTTTATTATTAATTATGTTAATCTGATTTTATTTTTAATGCTTTTCTTTTATATATAATTGTGGTTTTGTAATAATATATAATTTTATAAACTGTATATATATAATTTTAGATGCCATGTACTGTACATGCGAGACAAATGATTTATAAAAATACTAGTTCCTATTTGGGTTCTATTTTTGAATTCAAATGTTTTGTTCTGCCTGAAGAGGACAGTTATATACTTTTGAAAGTACTCGCAAAATAAATATTTTTACGTAACACTGAGAGACAGTGGTGTATGTTATCTTTCTCTGATATGGAAAGTTCAGTGTGACACACCAGGATGCCACGTGGCATTCAACATCTTAATCATCAGAAAAATGAAAAAGGTGTTAAGCATGTAGACTGAAAATCAGTCACAAAAGAATGCTCCTTTGATTGGCATCATTATCCATGAAAGATGTATTAAAATGGTCAAATAGATGCTTCATGAAGTAGTAGCTAAAATAAATTATATTTAAAGTCATTTGCTGCATTTGCAAAAAATGAATTTGAAGATTGTAAGAGAGTAATTAAAGAATGAATATTATGGAAACTGTTGTGCTACTTTAACAGAAAGCAGTTAAAGTATTTTAAAAAAATAAATAAGTATATGCATGCTATAATGATTATTTTTATCATTATACTTTTTGGTTCAAAATAAAAAAATTATTTTTGATTATTTTATTATTAAAATATGATTTTGTTTTCTCATCATATATATATTTTCAATCCCCTAGCCTTATATTGCCTTTTAATATTCATGGTAGTTTTGTAAATGCAACTTCTGCAGATATGAAGACAATTGTAATTTGTAAAATATGGGGTAGTTATAATTAAACAGGAAATGTTAAGAGTTTTGTGTAGAAAGAACTAATGGATCAAATGCTGTCTCATAGCTAGAAATAGATCATTGGGAGGATGCAGGGGCAAGCTGAAAATTCTGACTGCTATTTTTCTTTTCCAGCCAACACTAGGTCTATTAGCTACAATCCAAGGGAAAAACATTAAAATTAGCTTAAGTTTGCATGATGAAAATGAAAACGTACATTATAAATACTGTATGTGGAACTGATGACTGAGCTGAAGGGACTTAGTCATATCATATCCTCTTTGCAATCATGGTGGCATAATTTCCTGACTATGGAATTCTGATTTAACAAATAAAAAGTTAGTGCCAAATTTAACTCTATCTATGCAATTTATGTTAAATAAGTTGACAAAGAAATTCAGGCAATACAGAGGAACTGAGACAAAATACAATGATTTTGAGTAGCAACTCTCCATAGGCTAATAATATTACATATGGTAATTTTACACATGTGGATATGTTCAAATAACCAATAAATCAGACTAATTGTTCCACTCTAAATGTCCCCATCTCCCTGTTGTAAAGCATGCATTTGATGAACAACACACACCAGCAAAACTGACTTGGCTATCTCACATGTAGTGAAATACTGTCTTTTAAGACAACTAACAAAGAAAGCTAAATAAGTCAGGTAGTCATTTGATTGTCATTTGGTTTACTTTCCTTGCAAGTTGTTTATCAAGACAAGGTTCCTTGTCTTGATAAACAAGGCTCCAGTATGAGCAATACTCCATACTGCATAAAAATCGTTGTATGCAGTATGGAGTACTGCTCATATCAGTATCAATGTGCAAAGGTTATTATGTTAGCACTTCACAGATAAAACAGTGATTAACCAACCATTTTCACCAGCATGGTCGCATCATGATCATTAGACTTGGCCTTCTGATTTTATTGAAAAAATATATATATTTTTCACTAACAGTGATGTAAAAAATATATAGGTGATACAAAAGCTCACCTATATATATGTTTTCCTAAAGAGGTAACCATTATTGGACATGATTGTTATTGGAAATTAGACTGTGTTTGATGTGTTGTGTGCACGCATGTATGTATGAACAGTACATATATATTCATACATACCTATATGGTATTTGGAAAAACATGCACATTTATTATGAAGTATAAGCATATATATATATATGTGTGTGTATATATGTATGGTCTAATGATAAAAGATGACATGAACTTGCTCATACCACAGTGATTTTTAGTTAATGCAAAGGAATTTGTTGTATGGGTTTTCTCCAGACCAAATAGGGTAGCTGAGTGTTCACCACCCCATTTAAGTAAAAATGGGTTTTATCAGTCCATGGAAGTTTCCAGGATCATGAATTGTTAATCATTATTCAAGCTATGAATATTCAACATGTGAGACTACTGATGGAAAAGAGTTGGGAATACGACAAAGACTTGGTAATGGCTTTTGTAGATATTGAGAAAGTGTATGACTGTGTTCCAAGGCAAATGATGTGGAAGACCCCAGAGAGTAAGGGTGCCTAAGCAAAAATTATAAATCAGATACAAGCAATGCATTCGAGAAACAGGAAGTTACAGCAATGGGGAATGAAGATAAGCCAAGAGAAAAGCATCATGACTTGTTCAATGTGGATTGGTGATATACTTTGTTACCCTTTATAAACCCTAGAGTTGTTCCACAACTTACACAAAAAGTTATGGAACATTAGTTCCAAAATTTTCTGATAGGAGAAATTTAGCAATAAAAGTTATGAAATTGAAATTCCATGGTTAGGAAAGTATGCACATGAAATTTGATTACATTTAGTTTAATAATTCTTTCTACACAAAGTTGTAAACATCTGTTTAATTATAACCATTCTGCATATTATTGCTGTTATTAATAAGAATAATCTTTCCCATAAGAAAGTATATAATTTTGAAGAAAGGAATATGCATTACACTTTTTTACCATTTAGCCACAAACAAATTTAATGCAAAACAATATTCATAATTTTGCTGCATCTATTTACAGATAGGAAAAATTATAAGAAAAGTAGAGATGGGCAAATATTTGAATATTACATTGATAAAAAGTAAATCTGAATACTTTGAATATCTCCAATATTGCTCACACATACCAAAAATAATGAAAAAGGCTAACTCAAAAATTAAAAATATCCTCTATTAACACATGCATGACAAATGTATTGCAGATGGTCCAATAAACATATTTGCCACCATAAATATTTTTTAAAAACAAACATTTTGAAGTTTGACCAAATAAATTTTAAATTTCTTTTTGTGTCAATGATATCCCTCTTGTATCTACCACTGTGTACAGATAATATAAACATCAATTAATCTGAAGTTTGATTAAGGCCAAACAATCTGCAGATTATATCAGGCTAAATATGGCAACTATCATCTCCAGTTGGTGCTGTGAATAACCAGTATGGTTATATCTAAATTATTAATAGTTCTGCAGGTAAAAATTGCATGGAAGTTCAGGTAGCGTAACTGGCAATCAACCACTTGGTAAGCAAGAGTTGCAAGTTTGAGTCATGCTCTGGGCCAATTATTTTCTTCCAGAACTTTCTAAATTAAAAATAAATTATTAAATTTATCAAGACATGGCACCTAAAGCCTACCTATAGGAAAAATTACTTAATATTTAATTATTAATTAGTAGCCATATTATAGCCTGATCATTTGTATACAGATAATGACTCTTTAGCACTTCTGGTTTAATTTGTGACAAGAAACAGACTAGATGCTGAACATTTTTGAATTCTTGTTTTCTTAAATAAAAATCTGCATTAGGTGAAAAGGAGAATAAATATTATTTTAGTCTATTGTAGTTGGGAAGAGAGTATCTAACAAATGCTACTTTAAAACTCGAATTCCAAATTCAAAGTTTAAAATTTCATTTCTTAAAAGTTTGTAAATTGTTTTCAATTAATATTAATACAGGGTGTCCATAAAGTCCATGTGGGATTTAAAAAATTTACAACTTTATTAATATTTGTGATAGAGAAATTATATAGAATGTATTGGAAATAAGAAAATCTATATTTTTTTTGTATTTTATTAAGTTTCAACATGCCACCATCATTAGTAATACAAAGAGTAATATGATTTTGTAGTTCTATAAAAACATTTGCCAATTGATTTACAGTAATGCCTGAAATCACATTAGTTATTTTAGCTTTCAAGTCTTCTAAAGATTGAGGTTTGGTTGCATACACTATTGTTTTCACATATCCTCATAAAAGAAATCTAATGGAGTCAAGTCTGGCAAATGTGCAGGCCAAGAAAATGGTCCAACTCTTCCAATCCGTCATCCAATTTTACTTAAAACTACATACATAGCTTTCTAATACTTTTTACAGATTTTTTTCTATCACAAATACTAACAGTGTTACAAATTTTTTAAATTGCACATGGACTTTATGGACATCCTGTATATTGAAATAAATAAAACAAGTTTAACTAAATAAATTATATAATGTAATTATTTAATATTTATTATTTGAATGGTGAACTTAAATCAAAGTATTTGAGATCTGGTTAATATTTGAATTTGAAATTCAAATATCTGTTATCTAGAAAATGATATTTGCCCATCTCTTAAAAAGTAAGGAATTGATCTTGAAAGGTATCCTTATAAATTACTCTTCTGTTATATTTCATCAATGTATAAATTTTATAAAATGCAAAGTTTCTTCATATGTGGATGATTTGTTGAATAAATTTCTAATGAGTCTTAAACACAATAAGTTGAATTTTGAAACAGTCCTACAGAAGAGGGGCTATATGACAAAAATAACAATAAAAATAATTGAAAGTTTGATTTGAACTGTTGATTTATTATTGTAAGTGTAATTTTGTTATAGTCTATTTTCTAAAAGTTTTTCTCCCCTTAACTTTAACAACAGATACCATTCATCAAAAGAAAGTTTTACTTTATGCAATACTAGACTCTGTACCATTTATAATTTAATGTGCATATAATGAGATAATAGTAGACATAAAGATGTAAATTTTTGAAACCATTTAAAAAATAATTAAATGAAATTTCCTGATAAAGCAGAAACATTTTAAATCTTTAAATTCACTTGCTCTTATATTATAAAGAATTAAATAATAATAATAATTTTCCGAAAGCTGTAAATGTTAATGTCAATATTTTTATTATAAGTTTTTATTTGAAGAGTTTTCTTTTAAAATTTATAAGTTATTCAATAAACTTTTAATACATTGAAGAGTTGTTGGATCAATTCATCAGTAATAAGTAGAGTAATATTAACCAAAAATATATTGAAAATTGATTAAATTATTTTGATGATATTGATATTTCAAAGCTAGCTATATGTTTAAAAATACCTTGTATGCAATACAATTTTTGTTAAAATTTTGTTCTTTATATTACAGGCATTTTAAATTCCTGTTAATTATGTACTGATAATTTTACATAATTTGAGAGATTTTTATATTTTGCTTCAGGTCACACAGTAAAGATTAAGATAATTCCATGTTTTGGAATTCTCGTGGATTTTATTTATGTATTTTTTCATTGAAGAAATCTGTTATTACAATCTTATGACATCTATCATTATTAAAAATTAAATTAACTCTGTTAAACATAATTATACATTTCATCCCTCAATTTACTTAGTGCAAAATATATATCTATATCTGGTTGTACAGGTAAAATTTAAGCATTTTGAGAAAAAACTTTATTGACAACTAGCTGACCCAGCCATGCATTGCTGTGACTCAAAATGTATCTATTATAAATGTATAACACTTCCCCGTGGGGGGAATTTCAAAAAATCCCTTCTTAGTGTACGTACATTCTCTTGACATACCCTATTAAAACGCAATCAAACACGCATCTAAAATAGTATAATAAAAGCTGAGGCACTTCTTCACAGTAAGCCTTAATCCTGTCCATCTCCCCCAGTGGGGGGAATTTCAACATGTATATTATATAAAAAAACGTGTGTATTTGAATGCAATGTTCTGTCAAAATTTCAAAGGAATCAGTAGGAACAAACGAACGTTATATTTTATTTATATAGATAGATAGAAAATGATCTGCTTTAGTCCATTCTCACAGAAAAGCAAACTTAGGTCGTCAGAGTTAGCGCCATCTGTTGGACATAAAAGCCTTAATCCATATATGCCACAAACTTTTGCGGAAGTGTATTAAACAACTTCCCAAAGTTTCATGGCAATCGGATAAATGGTGTGGTAATGCATGAAGGACAAACAGACAGACAGACAGACATACATTTGTTTTTATATATATATAGAAGATGATTACAGTTCAGTCTTGTAGGTAATCACCATCAATATCAATGTGAGAGCTGGACTTGATGAAAATTTGGAGAGAAAATTCATTTTTTTTCTTTCGAAAGCTTTTTCAATTTTATTACCGGAGGATGATCACATCTCTCTCCCAGAGTCATTTCCTTTCCCAGGGAACTATCAAATGTGTCACTGGGAACTAATAACAAAAATTCACTATTGGTGAAGAATGATATTGGTATAAAGGAGAGACTCGAGGACAAGAGGTGGTCAAGAGTCCACGAGTGCATCAACCTAGTGCCCTGAAAAAATGAGAGGTATTATTGTCATCCAGGCTACCAAGAATTTCATACTCTGTGTTCCTTTAGGAACACCTTCAAGCTTCACCCACCGATACAGATTATTATATCATCTGGTTCTCCATTGTTTCAACCACCAACCAAGGCAAAGGAAAATTTAACGCCTCCCTAACTGCTCCTGGATTCCATCCTGACCAAACGACCAACCAACCAAAGTTCATCTATCAGGAAGTCTGCACAATTATAAGTGTATCAAAGGTATCTATACCAACTCGCAGTTTCTTGTAAACTCTCACTTTCGACCGTTATTCAATATATGAAGCTGTATTCTTTTTCATTGAATTGAATCGGTTATTTTAGTTGTTAACCTTGTATCCAAGGGATTCACTTCCAATCCACCGTCTCTCAACTCTCCTCCATCCCAAATGCAGTTTCCTGCACATGTGACCGCTTGTGCAAATTCTGAATTTGTGGCCATTAAGGTTTCTGTGTCTAGCCTAGAAGACACAGTGGTGTCAGTCCTGACGAGGCACTAAAGAGGTGCCGACTGTCTGGTCACATCAATCACATTTCACCACCTTTGCTTAAAACTTTCAGCTCTGTGAGCATTATATGCTTACAGAATTGAAAGTTTATTTTTCTGGAGTTTATCTTTGAAGAAAGTCTCGAGCATTGGGTATTTTCATTGAACTGTATATTGGCAATGCAGTTCTGCAAGGCACAAAAGAAAATGGTAATCAGTTGGCACCAAGTCTGGGCAGTAAGAACCTCCTAACCCAGATTGGACACCTTTTCTAAGGTCATCTTTGCTTTATGTGCTGGTACATTGTCATGTTGGTATAGACTTTGTCAATTTTTGGAGTTTATGGGAACACTCAAGTTGTCCTAATTCTCTGGTAGTCATGTATTATTGTCTATCAGTTTCAGGAGAATGTTGTCATCAATGGCTACCAGGATGGGAATCATCTTGAAATGAGAAATATCCATCCTTGAATTTCTTGAATCTTTATAGCAGTAAAACATCAAAAGTACATCTACCAAAGAGCCTTAATTTCCAGTAATATTTAATATGAAAAATTTGGACTAACATTTGGTGTTTTGAACTATAGTAATTGTAGAGTCTGCCTACTGACTGTGTCCTCACCAAATGCCTTGCAGATGAGATCCTGAGCTTTTGTTACATTGCATGAAATGATAGAGAAACAGTACGCAAATGTGTTTTTTTCAAAGATTTCATATTGTTATATTGTTGGAAATAGAATGTCTATGTGAAGAAATGTCCCTTGGTTACTCTACTTATATACCGACATCAAACATTCTAGAACATTTTTTCCAGTTGTTTTTAGAAAAAAAATCGAAATATCTAAATTTTACCTTTACAGCCTGATATATACAAACATACACAAATTCACAGTTTTCATTTATTATTGATGCACTAAATTTTATAATGTGTATTTATTAAACTTTTAATGTTACTATCTATTACATTTCTGGAGAAATTTATATTATTTCCTCTAGAAATGCAATAATATAAATTAAATATACTTTACATTATTATTCTAATGATGATGATGATGATGATGATGGAAACAAATAAGCATAACCAGTTGTCAACATTCAGCAATCATGAAGTTATTTTAACATATAAAACTTTTATGATTTTCTCAATAAAAATTGCCCTTGCTTTCAATCTGTACAAAATATTTTTATCACCTTTTCTCTGGAATATTTAATTATCCTTGATTTTCACCTGAATTTAGAAGTTTCTTCTCTATAATTTTTTCAATCTAAATATGATGTTATTAAAATATTAAAGATACATATTTATAAGCTATTTTTATGTATATTTTTAACTCTTTCCACTCTTTAAGCACTAAGAGAGCCTTTTTAACAAGCCTATTATATGTCATGCCCACAATAGGGTGGGACAGGGCCTGACATATCCAGATGAACTATTCCCAAAAAAATTCCTGAAATTTGATCCCTGGTTTCCCAGACTGTCAATCTGCTACCTTAACCATTCAGCCGTCTAGCTGTCATTTATGAGTTATTGCTGAGTAATAAGTGATGTAAAGCTCAATATTATGTAACAGTTTTCCTAAAATGTTCAACATGTTTAAAGGTTCATGCTAAATTCAATAAAATTATGTTGTTATCTAAGGATTATAAATAAAATTACATCTACTTACATATTTACAAATTTATTCAAGGATATTTTATTATATCATAAATAAATATTGAAAAATTTATACATAACTCATTTTATTAATTTATTTTTATTATTGATATCAAATTACTTAAATGTGTCATAATCATACTTAACAAAACTATACTATCTACTATGTAAATTGAGAGAGAAATGTATATTTACCACTAATTAAAATATATAATATATTTATTATTATTCAATAAATTATGCAAATTAATAAAAATAAAAACCTTAAAGAAAAATAATTTATAAATTTAAGGAACAAAATAATTGCAGAATTTTATAATTGAGATGAAAATATACTTGATGAAGATTATAACTAAAAGTAATAAAAAATGTATTAAAACAAGTACAGTTTAAAATAAAATATATAATAATTTGAATAAATTTTCAAAAATATAAAAAAAAATTATAGTAAAAATTTTATAAAAATAATTCAGTTGGTTTGGAATTAGTTGAGAAAGACTTACATGCCTAATGATTCAATTGAATCTGGGGTTCCTGGACTATTATGTCGAGAACTAGCTTTTAATCTTCCAATCTTCAAGCTAACTTTACCAATCACTGTCTGTCAAATGAGATTTGTTCTGATAAGTATTAATTCCTTAAATTTCAAACATCTTAATGTAATTTAGAAATGTTTTATTTTGTAATATAGTGTTAAAGTATTAAACCTAATCTGATAAGTCTAATCTTGTTTCTTATGAGATTTGCAATAGAAAAGTTTTTGAAAAATAAGACTAAAACTGTCTTAATTTGATTTTATTCATTTTATCAGTGTGTTTTGAATATTTCATAACTCTACAGTGTTACTGAATAAAGACATCTTATAACAACAACTTTCCAATACTGGGATAAATTAATTTAAACACAGATAAAAACACCTACACCAGCATTCCTCAAATTAATACATTTTTACTAATGTTTTCATCTGTTTATAACAGACATCTTAAGGTCTATATAACACTGAACAAATGGCCAAATTAATATCAAACAAACTTTTATGAACAAATTACAAATTCAGTTTCAACTTTGTTCATAAAAGCTTCTTCGATTTTAATTTGTCCATTTTGTTTGGCATTATATATACCTGAAGATGTCTGATATAAACAGATGCATTAGCAGAAATGTGTTAATTTGAGGTATGCTGGTGTGGATGTTTTTGTTTGTGTTTAGATGTCTTTATGAAAACTATTCAGTTGATTTAGAACAGTTGAAAATTTAGAGAATTGTTTAAGTTTTGGAGCTTTACAGAGTTATTTTAATGTTTAAAGTGAATGAACTTGAAAGTATTTGAATCTAAATGTTTGTTTTTGTAATATTCCAATAAGGCATAACTTTTATGAATCTTCAAAGTAAGTTTGGAGTTGTGAAACATTTCAAAATTTCAAGTATGACTTTAATGAAAATGCCTTTTTCTATTACATTATTTAGATGCATAATTATCAGAATTCATAATACAGTAATTTTTTTCCATGTTCAACTTCAATTGTGGGTATCGAAAAATATGTAGATGGACTGATGCCTTTCATATTAAACTAGGAGTGTGATTTTTCACTAATATGTACACTTTAACAGTTACTGTTGGTTTGATGTCCCTGAGATGAGTTGTAGGAACTCAAAAGCACTTAGAAAATAAAAATAGCATGTAATGTAGACTCCAAAAATGATTATCCTTTGGTATATATTACACGTTTTATATTATTATTATAAACTACACATACGACAAAGAATATAGACATTTCAATTTCTGATAAATTTTTGAATAATTTATAAGCAGAAAAAGTATTCAATTAATTGCCATAATTGCTGTAAAGTAAAAATGTCACAACTATATCTAGATTCAAATACACAGAAAAATATAATTTTAGTAGCTTTTATCATATGGTATTTTTATTATATATTTTGGAAATACAATTATAAAACAATCTTAATGTTTACCTTTAGAATAGCAGCTGCATGTTCTTGGCTGGAATTTTTTAAATCAATATTATTGACTTCTAATATTTGATCACCTTGCATAAGTCTTCCATCAGCTTCAGCAACTCCACCTTTAACCTGAAATAAAGTTTCATTAAAGATCTGAAAAAAGTAATCAACTTGTTAATATTAGCAATGTATAATAAAATATATATCTAAGAATTATTCTGAAATAGCTGATAAATCTGTTAACCCTTTCTTTGCTGGCGATCTACAGCAAATAATTGAGTGGAATTCGTCATGCGGCGCATTTTTTGCAGTTTTTGGATAATTTTTAAATCGCGATATTTCGCTTTAAAATCGTGCTATGTTTAATCTGGTTTTAGCGTTTGATTAAGAACATATTACAGTTTACGATTGTTTAATTTTTAGTTTAATAGAAATTTAAAATAATATTAAAATTTGAAGCTTACGAACAAAAGAAAAAAATAATTAATTTACAGAAAATCGCTAAACTTTGTATATTTGTTAGTTAGATACAACTGTATTCTTTTAAATAAAAGAAACCGCAGCTCTCTAGCTAGAGCGGGGGAGAAGTTATTGCCATTATTTACACTATGTTTCTAATTACTTGGCAGGGAGAGGGTCTATTTTACCAAAATATTTATGGCCCAGGGGTGGTCACAAAACACTTTTTGGCTTAAACAAAGTCAATCGACCTACAGAATAGCGAATCAAAGCTAAGATCGCTGGAAAATCGAATATAACGCAAAATAATCGAATTTTTTGATTAATTACGCCGAAAGGCGTATGCCGCATCACGAATTAACGGCAAGTCACGTGACATACGCCTAAAGGTGTATAACCGCATGGAAAGGGTTAAGAAATGGAATAAAGTAAAATAAAAAATTAAATTTAAATCTAAGCAAAATTTCATTCATTTAATTAAAATTTATTACAAATCATAAAGAAATTCCAATTCTTGTTACAAACTTTATTGATAAATTTTTTTTATCAGATTATCTATTCAAGCTTAGTTAAATTTAATATCACTGTCCATTTTATTTATAAAATAATGAAATTTCAATTATAATAATAAGATTATGCAAATATATATATATTTGCATAATCTTATTATGATATTTGAATATACGTATATATGTATATGTTAGGGTCAAAGAATGAAAACACTCATTGAGCAAAAAAAAAAAAACGTCCACAATGCATTATGGTCTCTTTAAATTATCCACAATGCAAAATTCATGTTGTGGCACTTGAAAAAACAGCCACAATGCATTGTGACCAACTCAAAAAGACCACAAAGAGAAATTTGCATTGTGGTTTTCATGATATTTGACCACTATGTATTGTGGTGATTAAGAAAAGCCATAACACGTTCTGAATGTTAGTTGATGCAACCATGATAGATGGTGATTTAACACACAGTGGTTTGTAACTTTTAAAATATGGTTTCTAGCCTTGAAACATGTTTATTTACAATTTTTAATGCTGAACATTAGTTCTACAAGTTTTCCTAGAAATTTAATTTTCATACTTAAAAAAAATTTCAACGAAATAAAATGAATGGAGAAAAATACACATTTAGCACTTTTAAGCAAAACAAATAAATCCAAAAGTCAAACTACATATACTAGTGGTGCTTGATATATTCTACATGTAGACATAAAAATCAGCTGCTAAAGTTAAAAACCACTGTGCAATAGATTTATTATGGTTAAAAGCCATCACAAGTTCTGGATGTTAAGTAATAACAAGGTGATGATAAGAAAATAAAACTTTCTTTTTCGTTATGATTTATCGTCAATCATCTTATATAAGTTGGTAACAAAATCATTCACCACATACAGAAATGTAACTTGGTTACTTCTCAACATTTAATCATTCGTGAAAATCTGTTGCAGTGCTTGAGATGCCAACATTTTCGAACAACCAATTTACTAAAAATAATTACTTTGTCAGGAACTTTTATTAATAAATCAGGCTTTTTTTATGAGAATCAAGAATGTTGCAGAGTTATTTATTTTTACAAGAAATATTACTGTGCCATTTTGAGTTGCATTTTATGTTCTTTGAGTGACATTTGCATTTTTTATTAATATATTATCTTTTACAGTGACACATCATAAACCCTTGCTTACTTCCAGATGTTAACATGGATGCTGAACAAAGTGTTAATGAAATTGAGGGTATGTCCTGAATGTTAATAAAGTTATGCTCAGAAATTGTAAATTCATTACCAAAAAGTCTATCAAGAAGACCTTCCTTGTTTCCTAACTGATAAAAACCTGATGGATTAATGCTCATAACAGCAGCTAAAACATTTCTGGGAGCTCACAACCTGTCCATCGTATTGTGGTTGCATCAGCTAACATTCAGAATGCATTATGGCTTTTCTTAATCACCATAATGCTTAGTGGTCAAATATCATGAAAGCCACGACACAAATTTCGCTTTGTGGTCTTTTTGAGTTTGCCACAACATAAATTTTGCATTGTGGACATTTTTTTCACTCAATAAGCATTTTTGTTCTTTGAGCCTAACATATATATATTTATATATACAGGGTGGGCCAGCGAAAACGAAACGGCAGAGTGTTCGTGTTCGTCCAAGCAAAGCGCTTGGACAGGTCGATTTTACTCTCGAGGGGACATCTTTTGCAATAAAGTTTTTGCCATTCTGAATATTAACTAAACAAACATTTTTTTGAAATAAATGCTTGTTTAGTTAATACAAAATAAATGAGTTTTTAAAATTTTTTGTTGTCTGTTGTATTCAGAATCGTATAAACTTTATTGCAAAAGATGTTCCCTCGAGAGTAAAATCGACCTGTCCGAGCGCTTTGCTTGGACGAACACGAACACTCTGCCGTTTCGTTTTCGCTGGCCCACCCTGTATATATGTTGCAGTATTACGAATATATAGATATATATAATATATATATATATATACAGTCGACTCCGCATAAGTCGACACTCCAAGGGGAAGTGGAAATGTGTCGAGTTATCCGATGTGTCGACTAAAGTGAAGTTGGAAAAAAATCCACAAAACTACAATTAATAAAATACAGTAGTGCTTTATACAGTAACATAGACTTACAAAACATTGTGTTCTCCATTTACAATTATTCTGTAGATGATAAACTGAAAAATTCATTTAGTGTTGTTTGTTTTGAGCACTTAACTATCTCGACTTTCTTTTTCAACGAACATGAATGCCTTGAAAACATCATCTTTGCAATTGTCACTTGTTGGCAAGTAACGTCTAAGGATTCTTAATGCCTCTGGCATGAGAAAATGCAAAATTGGATTCTGGTATGACATTGATGTAGATTGTATATTTTCTTTTTGTTTATCTGTTATTATTTTATACATAAAATGTTAAGGCATTTTTATTAATATGTATATATATTAATAATATTAATGTATTATTATATTATTAAATATATTAATTATATATTAATAAATAAATGGACTCCCCTCCTGAAAAAAATGAGTTTGCACCACACGTGTGGAGTGAATTCATTTTTTCAGGAGGGGGTATCGACCTATCGGAATGTGGGACAGCAAAAGTATCTTAACTTATCCAGTGGTGTTGAGTAAAACGATGTCGAGTAAACCGGAGTTTTTTAACATTAATGCCTATGTAAGTCGGCCGGAACCACAGAAAACTGACTACTTAACTGAGGGTGTCGACTTATCACGATTCGACTGTATATATATATTTTTTCGTAAAATATTATAAAATATCTCATTTGCTCATAACAAAGTTCATTATGTGAAAAGCTGTATAGCCCATGAATTAGTTATTAGCATATAGATCTGATGTTGCAGAAATGAGAAAAGTAAAAATGCTTTATAAAGAAATTGGTATTATGACTATGAATTATGTTCAATAAGAAGCAATTTCTTTAAGACTATTTTAAGTAACATTGTCATGAGAAATTTCCTCCTGTTATGTTTCAATACCATTTGAGTAGTTCTATCCATTGCAGCTAACAGGAGATTTTTAGCTCAGTTTGGCATTAGATCAACATCTTTGTATGGTTACTTGGATAGAGAAATTTATATGGATTAATCACTAGAATCTGAAGAAAGAACTAATTTTAAATGTAAACTCAAAAAATGTCTATATGAACTCAAGCAGATGTTGGAATCAATGCTTTTTTGATTTCTTACAAAAATGAAATATGAAACAAAGTTCTACAAATCTTTGCTTATTTTATTTTAATTATTATATAATTAAAAACTATAATTATAGTAATGGTTTAATTATATAATTAAACCAGTACTAGTAATTTAGGTAGATTGACTGGTAACAAGAACTTTTGAAAGTCAGATCTAAATAACTTTTAGGAAGAGGTCAGAAACCATTCCTAAAAGTTAGGTGATTTCAAAGTCAAATCTAAATAAGCACTAAGAGCCTGTTTGTGACTTTCTTGGTATCAAAATTATCCAACCTAAATTAAGAATCTTTATAAATCAAGAACTATGCAAGAAAAATATTAGAGATTTAATATGAAAAGAGCTACAGCTAACCATTAGGGTAGCAAAATAGATTAGCAATGAAGGAAACCAATTACAAATTGATGTTCTGTTCCATTCAGATTTGCTGTTGAAACTCTGGTATATTTAGCAATAGTATTTAGTCCTGACATAATGTTGCTATCAGTTTATTTTCTCAGGGACTAATGAAACCCACTGAAAAGTAATGGAAAACAGTTAAACAATAAATCTTCTGAACAGCTCTATGTAATTTGCTATAAATTTTAAGGACTTATTATACCACAGTTTACAATTTGGAATGCCAAAGAGATTTTATTAAACCTATATTTACATTTCACGCCATATACCCTTCCTCATTTGGTTATAATTCAAGTGTTTTCATATTTTCCAATTTGCATTTAACATTAAATTTTAATTCACTATTGGTATCTATCTCCTAATTTTACTGACATCTAAAGGTCTATTTGTTGTCAGCAAATTACATATAGCTATTCAGAAGATTTATTACAATATTGAACAAAAAGCAAATAATTATAAACAGTTAAATTATGAAATGTTAAAAGACACCTTAAATCTTAGTTAATTTACTATACCAAAATTTGAATCATATTTTACTAGAATGATATAATGATGCTGATTATGCATCATTATATTTTTGAAATAAATATTTAAAAATTTAAAAATATTTTTGAAATAAATAATTTTGTTGTTTCAAGACTTTCACTAGTGATTTGAAGTCCACTTCCATTGATACCTCAACCGGATGAAGTCTGCTTGTTTCTGACATAGCAATTCTGAGAATATGGGACAATGCAGTCAGTTAATCAGTATCTAGTCTTGGATTTCACAAGCTTCATGGCAGAAAAAGCTGTCTCACAAAGAAATATAATACCAAATATAGAGCATAATTTTAGGGCCCATTTTCTCAGATGTCAGTAAAGTTTCTTTAAAAGTAACTTCCATAAATCAGCTCCAAATGCATCTGTTGTGTTGAAGAATGGATCACATTAGAGTTCACAACTCTATAATTCTGCTAGCCAGCACTTCACTGTGCACTTAAATGGGTTATTAAAAAGTTCTATTTGTGGGCAAAATATCTCAAAACCTTGAAATCAAAAACAAAACTCAGAAATCAACAGTTCACTGTGATCTCTGTACTTCATGAAGTTAACACTCTTCCTCAGAAAGCTGTTTATGAAGAAAATGAAACCTGGCATTCTTTTGTAAAGATAGTTCAAGAAAAAGCCATCAACATAGTCAATTTTTCAAATGATTAGTTGTCTTTTTTCCTTGTAACTGCTAATTTAGTACATTCAAATACTGTTATATCTGTAAGAAATGTAAAGTCCTGAATGAAATTAACATCCTTGAGTTTCTTTTGAAGATTGAACATGGTAAGTTGTCTTACAGGAAACTAATAATTTCATTCTTCAGTTAAAAAGAAACTCACTAAACACTTTCCTTGACTAAGCCAACTCATTTCAGCATGAAGCCAGAGATCACCATAGGCAGAATCCATTTCCTCTTAAATAGCAAGGAACTTCTTCCAAGTGAGAGAGCTTTGTCCTCCTCTGATTAACTCGGTTATTTTTATCACAGTAGTCATAGTGTTATTTTGGATCATTGATTTTGCACAGATAACCTCTTTGTAAACTGTTCATTTTTAAACTATATTTACAATACATAATATATTGCATGTTGTAAATATGCAATATATTTGCTTCAAAAGCCCAACAAAATCAGTGTTAGTCCCAACCATAGCTCTGCCATCATTGGTACAACTGAGAAACTAAAATAACCAGAAGATTTTACTTCGTCAACAACAAGTGCATTGACCTTTTGTGCCATTAGTTGAATGAGTTCCTCACAGGTGGTTTGCAAAGGTAAGAAGGATTTCCTTTGCCAGAATTTCCATATTTCAAAATGTGGCCTACTAAAAATGAATCAAACTGGCTTATGAGGTCAAGCAGCCTTAAGAAATTCTCATTTTACAATGATCCAAACCTTTCTTCTGCTCCTCAAATAGCCAAGCCACATTCAGCTAACATATGAATAATAGCTGTGAAGATCGCGAATGTGGTACACAAAGAAACTGGTAAGACATGTTCCAGTAATCACACTCTTCCTGAATTTGTTTCTCCAACATTTGCCCCAACCTTGCGAGTTAAGTATGTTAACATAAAGTCTCAGTGAGTAGTGCTTTTTTCATGATTATCAATTACAATAGTATTTCAACAGTTACTGAACCCTTCTCTTATAACAAATTTCGAGAAATTTTTGGGAGCAAACAGTTTACAAACAAAACAATAAACTTATCCTATTGATGGTGAATACACTTTCACCATCAATAACCACTTTCTCTTGTATTTCTCACCATTGGCTTTTGTCCCAACAAAAAGTTTCTGTGAACAATATCTCACTGGTTTCCACTACTGAAATGCCAGTAAGACTTGTCAAATGGCCCATTATGGTGTTGACAGTCACTGGGTCCACAAGCAATCCAATAAGCCATATCATCAGCAGAGAAATCACACCATAACCCTGGATCCTTTGCAGACAGAATAATTTCATCACCATGGCACTACATACAAAAAATGCACATGGAGACATCACCAGCACTATGTAACAGACAATGAAATACAAACTCAATTATCACCACCAGTCCATCACGTGATAAATAAACAATAGAAAATACATGCATAGTCAAAAGCAGCACTATATACACCATTTGGCTATTTTCACAAGTTTCACGACATTTCATAAGCACTTCCACAAAGTTACGAAACATTAATTACATTATTTGTTGTCAGTGTCATAAAAAAAGGAATCAGCTTGCTTACAAAGTTACAATGTTAGCACGTGTATTGTTGCCTGTTGGCACACTGGACGCTGAGTGATAGGTGGAATTTATTTCCTTTGATTTCATGACCTTTGGCAGAGGTCTGCATTCTCTGAGCACTCTTGTTATTATTGTATAAATCTGTATGTAACTTTTTCATTTAAAATTCAACAATTACAAAATATATGAAATCTATATTTAAAAATTTATCAAGTATGTAAGAGATACTGTTCTGTTCATAAAGAATTGATTGTTCATTTTATTTAATTTTGTATTTAAATTCTGTACGTAAGAAATAATATATATTTACCACTTCTGATATA
This sequence comes from Centruroides vittatus, assembly GCF_030686945.1. Lineage (NCBI taxonomy): Eukaryota > Metazoa > Arthropoda > Arachnida > Scorpiones > Buthidae > Centruroides > Centruroides vittatus. The sequence continues at coordinate 1,215,969 of NW_027122216.1, read as the reverse complement.
AAAACTCCAGGTCCATTCTTTCTGCCCACAATACTAAGTCCAAGTCCTCTACCAGATTTTTTATAAAGTTCAACTTGTAATGTATCATATTTTTTCCCATGATTAGAACCAGGTTCCCTGTAAACTGTTAATTGCACTATAGATGGTGACTTTTGTAAAGCTGTAATAGCATATTCATGACAAACATTCCTGAAGTTTTCACCATTTAACTGAAAAAGCAAAATTATGAATTGTAATAAAGAAATTCATTATAATATAAAAAGCTTTTGTTGAATATTTCAAACTTTAAGAAATAATAAAAACTAAAGAATAATAAGAAGAAAATGTCTCCATTAGAATTTTATTTAAAGATTGTTCAATAAATTACATATTTAAAATTGAATGATAATTCATTCAAATAGAAATTGTTAAAAAAAAATTAAGATAAAAGATAAAAATTATCAAAATGAAAAATAATTTTCTTAAATTATAATGAAAATATCCTGAAAAAAGGACTCAAGCACTTGCTGTTAACAAGATATTAATGACAAGTGGCTAGTAAATTATTAGCTTCATTCTAAATGCAATCAACATTTAATATCTCATTTTATTCACATAAATAAATTGACTAAAATATTACATCACTAACATAAGGAAATAGTATTTCTGTATAATTATGTACAATATTAAAGTAATACAAAGAATGTATTACTTTAATCATCACAATTTTTTTTTTTTTTTTTATATATATAAACCAGACAAGTTTAAACCTAAACAGTTATAAACCTATACTAAAGATGAGTAAGAATTTTCTGTGGCTAGTAGATTTAAGTTGGATTTTTGGAGCTCTGTTTATACACTGTATTCATATAATATTTTAAAAAAGATTGATGTTGAAACTATGTAAAATAAAATAAAATTTGCACAAAAGCTTTCATACAAATTTCTTAAAATTTATATATTACAATCAAATATTTCATACTGTAAAGCAAATATTTATATTGAAATGTTTGTATAAAATTTATTTACATAATTAATCTAATGTTGTACCAAAGGTTTGCAATTTAATATACTTTTCTAACTTTTATATTATAAATTATATTTCTTGGTAAATACTTCACTCAAAAACTTTAAATTATTTTCCAGTAACAATTAATTTGGAAAAGTTTTTTGACTAATGTTTTCGATCTTCATTTCGAGATCATCTCCAAGTCTTGATTCTATTATATATTGGTTGACGGAATTATATACTTTGTAATTTTATATATTTATTGTTACTTTTATTTCTATTTTATATATTCTGAGAATCTCTTTCATTTGAAAATTATCTTAAATTTTTCATAAAGCATCATTCTTTGATTTAAGCATTCCATCAATGAATATAGAATCAAGACCTGAAGATCTCCAATGGAAGATTGAAAACTTTAACCAAAAAAATTTTTTTGAATTAACTGTTACTGAAAAATAATTTAAGGCTTTTGAGTGAAGTATTTACTGTACCATTCCAGCCAATAAGTGGTGTTTTATCTCCTTTATATTTATTGATTTTTTTGCTGCTAAAAATAAAGGAAATACTCTATTGATATTTAAGACATTACTTTATAAAAATGAATAAATAAATTAGTTAGTTTATTCTTTTCTAAATTTAAATTTAAAATTAATCTGCAATTTTTCAAATTTCCTTTAATTATGCTTTATTTCTCCACCCTGGTACCTCTATCTTATTGTGATGGTTTGTATGTCTCAATGACCCTGAGGGCTTAACTGGTGGTAGCCATGGCCACTGGCAAGGTCACCCTTGCTGGAAAGGTTGCAGTTGAGAGGTCAGACGAAGGGAATACCCTGGTCTCCAGATTGGCAGTTGGGCAAGGGCTAACAACCTCTCTCCACAAAAAAAGCTCTTGTTAAAAATGGACAAAAGTGAAAAGAGGCTTCTATGCCTCATGTTAAAAGATGTGAACATGAGGTGAAATTCAGTGTATGGAATGTTCAGGGCCTGTCTGAGTTGAAAGAACAACAGCTGTTTAAACATAATGCATGAAGGGAAGGTGGATGTATTGTGTGCAAGTGTAAGGGCAAGTGCTTGGATGAATGGGAGGACTTTTTACAATAATCTCTTCTGGTGTTCCTACAGGAGAATTTAGCAAATGTGGAGAGAGCCTCTACACACAAAGATTGTGTTAAATCTTATGTGTGTGTTAACGATTGAGATTGTATGCTCAAGTTGGGTACAGTGTGATTGAAGCAAAAATTAAATTCTAGAGTATTCTGTTAGATATCTTGAATGACTGCAAGGCAAATAAAAGGATTGTGTTGTTATGCGATATGAATGTGCATGTAGGTGTATGTGATGGATGTTCATGGCCATATGTTGGTAGTATGGTTTTGACAGAGTGAATGACAATAGTAGTGCACCTGAAGAAGCAAAAATTACAGTATAGAGAGATTGTATCTGCCAAGCTAAATGAGCTGAGTGTGGATGTTAGACAAAACCCTGAGAATCTATGGGATGATGTAAAAAGGATGATACTGTGAAGATGAGCAAATGAGTGAGAGGCACTGCATGGTGGAATGAAGAGGTTGCTGAAATTGTAAAGGGATAAAAGAAGCCAGAGATGAGGGGGGAGTAAGGATGAGTAAAGAGAGTGTAACTGTGAATGCAATGAAATTGTAAAAAATAGTAAAGAATGTGTTAAAGATGAAAGAGCAGAGAAATTGGAAGTGACATTTAAGGATGACCAGGAAGCTTTCTGGTGGTAATGAGAAAGGTGAAAGGTAATTTGTAAATGAATTTTCCTGAAATGTTAAATGTCAATTTACAATATAATTTTACAACACTTAATTTTGTTTTAATAAATTTGGTAAAACAGGTCTAAATTTTAAATTTTATGACATGTTTTTCTTTTCTTTATTTGCAAAAAAATTGAATCACTTCCTAAATTTTTATTGCATATACTTTTTAAGACAATTCTAATAATCTGAAAATTGGATAATTTGAAACTTTTTCTGGATCCATAAGAATTTAAATTAACAATAATTCACTATTTTTATTATTTATTCAATATATTCATACTATTGTTATGTTTCATTAAATGTACCTCTACAATCTGATCTCCTGGTTGTAGACGACCATCAGTTGCCGCAGCTCCATCTGGATAAACTTCATGAATAATAATAGCATTCTAAATTATCAAATAAAATTATGTATTAAAATTATTAATATGTGTAATATTTTAAATTATAAGAAGAGGAAATTTGATTAACTAGTATAGTGAAATGATTTTAAAGCAAATTTTAAATTGACTCAAAGTAAAAATTTATTAAAATTAAAAATAGTCCATTCACCAATAGAACATTAAATATTTTATCACTATTGTAAATTGAGTGTTTTAGATATAATAGTCTAAGATTTTAATGATACAATATACCTTAAAAAGTAGTTTAAGTTATAAAGTATTTCAAATAATATGTTCTTAGAACAAGAAAAAAAATTACAAATTTAGATTTTAATATTTTATGTCTAAATAATTAGAATAACAAAGAAAACTTTTTACAATGAAAGTAATATTTTATTTAAATCTATTTGCAGGTAAAAATATCATTTCATTCTTTCTTTATCCAAAATATTTTCTTATTTAAATTTCAGTTATTTAGAATTCTGCATATTTTAATTCTGATACATATGTAAGAATAGATGTTTTACAGTAATTGTGCCTTAAAATAATCTAATAAAGAGGGTGTCTCAAAAGTGATTCTGTTATTTTGAAATTAGATGTATAAAAAAAATTTTATACTGGCATAATGGTTTTGAATAAATCAAAGGTTTATGACAGTTTTTTTAGAGGCTGTAGTTACATGAACTATGCACATTGACATGCTTGAACAATTCCTCTAGCTTCTATTTCTTTAAGTTGATATTCTTCACATGATAAACTTTTAACAGGATGGAAAACCATGCCGTTATGAAATGTCTGGTTTCCCAATTGTTGAATTGGTCTTAGTCTTGTATATATCCAAGAATTGTAATAGAAAAGGCAAAGTATAAACCTGAACATGGATGTAAGTCATGGTTGTACTTCCATCTACTCTGTCTATATTCAGATAGAAATATTTTATTTATTTAAAATTCTTAAGCATCTTCATCAGTAATGCATAACATCAGCCCATCAACTTCCTGGCTGTCTTTCTCCAAGACAAAGCAGTTAGTTAGTGTTTGGTCACTGTTTAAGTTAACATGTTTTAACAAATTAATTTTAAAAATTCATAATTTTAAATTACCTAAAAAAGAAAAAAGTTTCATTTAGTAGTGTTATGTAAATTTTTCTGTAAAAAGTCTTTAAAAATCAATTTTAAAAATCCATTCCATTTCGATGTAATTGTATTTGAAAAGTTTTAAGAATTTTGTGTTTAACCTACATTTCAAATATGATTTTATTTTCCAAATTCTTTTTAAATATGTTAAAAAAGCTTTTCAATTTGTGTGTGTTCTAGATGCACTCTATCTCACCAGATATTGACACTAATGCAATGTCAAAGTGCTTGTGAGTCTTGTTTCCTCTTCTTCTTTGCCTTTAATCCAATGAAGACTGGGTTGGCCATGGACCAAACACCTCCGTCTCTTTCTATTTTTCCACTACCCCTCTTCAAACACCATTGTTATTTTATCAGTCCTTTTTCTTAGGTCTTCAACAATCTTGCCCATCCACCTCTTCCTTGGTCTTCTCCTAGGTCTTTTTCCCTCCATCTTCTCCAATACCAACTTTGGTATTCTATTTTTGTCCGTTCTCTTGGTATTTCCAAACCATCTCAGTCTAATTTGTTCTATATTCTCCCCCAATATTCCATTCCTGTTCATTCCTTTATTTCTTCATTCCTTATCTTGTCTCTTTTGGTCTTATTCAGCATGTTCCTGAGGAATTTCATTTCTGTTGCCTGGATCTTTTTGTCTTGTCCCCATGATGTAGTCCATGCTGCAGCTCCATAAATTAATATTGGAACAAAGTATAATTTATAAAGGATCTCCTTACATTCGAGTGGCAGTTCCTTTTTCCAGATCAAGACTTATACTGTCATTCTCAGAATATGAGTCTTGTTTGTTATTAAAAAATTTTAAACACTGACAGGAAACTTGTTTTTGCTATTTATAGATAGCCACTTTTAAAATAACCTGTATTTAAACTAACAGTCCATGCTTACATTGTATTTTTTATTTTAACTATTTTAGTGCCACAAGTAAACTAAATATTTTCAATATACATTTATAGTCTTGTATATGTAAACTTAAACAAATTTAAGTCTCAAAACAAATTTCAATGTAAATAGATTAGTCATATTTTTCAGATTTCAAATATAATTACCATAACTGATATACCTGACTTCTAGTCTATTCGATATTATTTCATTCAGAAAATTTAGTAGGCCTAACATAAGAATAACTGACATCTTAATATATTTTAATATCAGTTTTATAATATTAATATTTCTTAGAAGGCATGTGCATTGCCAAGCTATGCATAAAGAATCAAGATTAAAGAAAAATACAAATAAAAATTATTTTCTTTTATTGCCACATGATTTGCCTAAACTCATTGTTTTATTTCTATTAGCTTTACTTGTATTACAGTAGACCTTCAATTTAATAGATAAAATTTTTTGTTTTAAAGGAAAAATTTAGAAACTATTTTTTATTTACAAATAGAGACTGCTAAAAGGTTGGATCAATGAATTAGTAAGGTCAATGAATATAAACTGCTCATGTACAGTACTGTACATTATAATAAACTGTTATCATGATTTATGGTTAAAATATTAACACATTAATGTCCAGTGTTATGTTAATAAGATAGCTACTTTTTCTTTTTTCCTGAACTTAGTATCCATCAGATGGCTTATATATATATATATATATCACTGATTCCAGACTACCTCATGATCACCATACTTGCAATGGTCATTGTAGTACACAAATGCTTGGTTTGTTATATTTGTGCTGAAACTTAGTGTCATATAAACAGGACACTGGTAGTGTTACCACTCGTCCTGTCTTCACCCAGACAGTCCAGGTAAACTATTAATTTTGTCCGGGAATTTCATAGAAATTGTGAAATTACGATGAAACAAAATTCTTGCAAATATTGTTATAAATTTACACCATTTGAACAACAAAAGACCTCACACTCACTGAAACTCATCTGCCATTCCACCGTGTTACTCTGTTTATGCTGACGTATGACGCACACCTGCTTGTCGATCTTTTTTTTTCTTTTGCATGCACGTTACTCCTATGCAAGTCTCTAGTCCCTAACTGTAACTAATTTAGAACCAGCGTGATGATGGTCTGTTAATCGGACTGAAAACATTTGTTTTTCAATTATATATTTTTCTCAGCAACAAATTAAGGCGTTTTAATTCTATGCACATTATTCTTCGCATTGTAAAATAACATTGCGCATGCATCAGAAACTTCTGTTCAAACAAACCTGACCCGCTGTCCAGGTCAGCGATTTTGTAAAGTTGGCAACAATAGAGACTGGGCTCTTCACTTACAACAATATCAGATTTAGGTTATCTTTCAATTTTGCAGAAATTGAATACATATTGTTCATAAACTTGGATGATGCTGTTGATTACTTCTTTTTTGAAGAATTAAAGACTGAACTAGCCACAATTCCCCAATGTTGAGGAACTTATTGAAGAAAATGAAGTTCACAATGAGGAAATTGATGTTCAGGATGTCCCTAGACATTCAAAATTATTGTGCCAGTTAATGATATATCTGAATGTGATCAGCCATGATTATTGTTCAATTACAACATGTTCATAGGGAAAGTGGATCTCTGTTACTTGTTCTTTGAAAAGCATTCAATACAAATAAGAGGAAAAAGTGATACAGAGATCTATCTACCCTTTTCAGAGTTACAGGAAAATAGAGAAGAGAGAATTAATCAAATTTATGGAGAGAGACTGCAATACCATATCCGAAATTGGAATATGGCAATAGAGTTTATCTGGAAGACCATCTTCTACATCCATAACATCAAGAACAAAATTATGTACTTCCAGGAGTAAGATTTAGTGGTAAAGGTCATTTTATGAGAAAGAGGAACACACAAAGGAGATACCAAAATGAAGATTGTAAAAGTAAACTCTCACATATTGTGAAAAATCTGATGTGATATTCTGTTTAAACTGTTTTGAGAATTATCATGGATAGCAAAGATAATTTTTACACAGAATGTGTAGTAAAAATCAAATAAACACAATTAAAGTTTGTGTTTACATTACTGCAAAATAAAATAAAAATTTAAAAACAAGAACATTAGCAGATTTGTGACAACATTTGAAATTCACCTGTAAATGTTGATATGATATTGTTTCTACCCAGTATCCTATTTACAGGATGGTTAATAACAGAGACGTTATGATATCCCGACTAGATTTCTTTGAGGTAGTTATTTTAAGAAGTAATTATAACCAAAAAAAAAAAAAAACTAAATTTACAATTACATTTAGGATGTGGCTCTATGTGTCCTCCATTTTCATGTTCTAAAAGTAATTTTTCTTAATTACATTGTTCTAACTTTATTTTAAAAATTCTTAAATTGAATTAAAACAATTTATGTTCTATGATAATTGTATTATCATACCACAATAAAAGGTCATCTTTTAGAAGCTTTAATGCATGTTCAAGAAGAACTTTTGTATGAAAATTTATTTTGTAATTGTTTTGCAATGTTGAAATAGTTAGTTCTTGATGTTTTCTAAGAAAAATTTATTTTTAAGTTTGCAGCCAAGTTTATTAACCACATAAAAGGCCAGTAGCTAAACTAGCCATCTAATCAATAACAACTAATTTTGTACAATATATTATTATTGGAATAATCTGCACATCATTTTGAGGACAGTAGCCATTGTTAAGAAGTTAAAAATAAGATTTTTAATGGACAAAGTCATTGTTTGGAGCTTATTTTGTATGCATTTTTTGTTCAAACAGAAACATTTCTGAAAATTTCTGTTGTTGGGAGGTGGCCATTATTGAAGATTTAACTATATATAACATTTTTCATATTTTCTGCCATTTTTTATAATGTTTAATATTTATAATTAAAATTGAATGATAATTTTGTGTTTTAACTTTAACCTCCCTGTATTCTGGTTGTTCCATATTGTGATTTTAGATATATGGCCATTCTGGTTTAGAGTTAAAAATTAATAATTGCTTATCCTTTGTCAATTCATTAAGATTATTATTAATGGATTCAGTATTCTCAATATATTTTATAGACGTACTTCATTTCTGAATTTATATTTCTTTCAATTTATTGGATCCAGAAGGACTTTTAGAAATACTATAACATATATAAATTCTTTTTAATAATTAATGATTTATTATTATTCAAATATACAATTGTTGCAAAAGAACTGAAACACCTTAAAGCCGGCTTGCATGTGAAATGTAATGAATTTTTATTTTTCACTACAACATTACAGCACAAGGATACATCATTAAACAACAACTTCATCATAAATGTTGCAATCAGAAAATGTTAATTCAAATCAAGTAATGTTAGGGATGGTTGAACAACTAATGTATAGCATTTGTGATGATACTACTCTTCAATGAAGTATCCTTGTGCTGTGATATTGTAATGAATTGTTTATTTTTTCACTACTATTCCATATGTAGAATTTGATTATTATTATTATTATTGCATGCTGGCTTTCAGATGCATTGATTATTTTGCAACAGAATGTATATCATTATTTAATAGACATTGTTAAATTTCTTTCCTGTCATTACCTGTGCGTGTAGCAATGATTTGTATTATGTAACCTTTGTATTATTTTTTCTTATATAAATAAATGGCCATGATGTGGCGCCTCTATGGAGCCCGCCACTGTTCGGTTTGGTATAACTTTGCAACGGACCAACGTATTCGTGTACGATTTTTTAAACTTATTTGTAAGGTATCCTGCTCACTATCTGCGAACACATAACTTGCAACAGTGATAAATTTAACAGACATAATTTTTGAGACCATTACATTTTTAATAACAAAAGTTTTAATGGAAAAATAAGCTATACTCAATGACAAAAAGTCATGCACCAAGAACTTGTGTGGGAATCCAATGAAACTTTATTAGTGTAAACATAATAATGGTGGTAATAAGTAATTACAATATCATTTGTAAAGAGATAATTTCCTACGGAAAAAATGTAAAATTTAAAGAAATCTTTAGTACCTTGTGTAACCTCGTCTTGTTTGGATACATGTAGCAATACAATTGGATATGGAGACATACAGGCATTATAAGCTATCTTACAACAGATTTCCCTACAGATGTTGCAACTGCTGTTCAATATCTCTCATATGTAGATGGCTAAAGATGATATCTCTCATCTGATCCTATAAATGTTCAAAGAGCAACAAATCTTCAGATATTATGGAGACATTTCTGTAAAGCCTTAGCTGTATGCAACTGAACATTATCTTGCTAAAAAATGGCTGCGTGTAACTTTCAATGAAAGGCAACAGAGAAAAGTGCAGAATTTCCCATATGTACTGCTTTGCCATCATTGTTCTTGTACCATTACAAGGAATGACTGATTCTCATACCAAATGGCAAAGATACTACAGTAGCTTGTATCAGACAGTCATCTATTCTGGTGGTTTGTCTGGGGCATCTGGAACCTGCTGCTAAATATTTGTACTCTCATAAATTCACAGCACTCAACACCTCAAAATCAGGTCAGATTAAGCAATCAAGCAGTTTGGCAAAATGGCCATCCTGCTTCCCCCAGCCCACCAATGTGACCTTTCTCAAACTTTGTCAGCTGTGTTTGACTGTGCCATATACAAATGATGGCATTTGAAAACCTCCAAGCACTAATTACCCTGAAAATTCTGAACACTGAGCCTCTGTGAGCCTTTTTATATGATACTGGAGTAGTGATTCTAAGGCAGTCTGATGTCATTACCTGATGTACAGTCAAACCACAACAGGTAATCATTTACAAACCTGTCTGAGATATACAGGGTGTCCCCAAAAAATATACTTACTCTTAATCAGTCCAATAGAAGAAATAGAAGATATCAGTTCAAGATGACTAATGTTTTCTATAATGCCATAAATTCTCTAATGTCAATATGTCAATAAACATATAAATCAAAACTTAATATATTAGTAATGATCAGTCAAAGAGTGAATACATTTTTTTGGGACACCCTGTAATTGTATGCCAAGTTTTGCAGTAATTTGATAATTTTTTTCTGAGTGCATAACTTTTATGCCAATGAGTGTATAATTAAATTTTAAAATAAAAGCAAAATATATTATTATAAATTATATTATATAGTTTAAAAATTATTAAATTTTATAAATATCTTAAATTCAAATAAAAAAGCAATGCATACTGTAAATTTTATACAAGCTGAAAGTAACATTCAAGCACAAGTTTTTTCAATTATTTCATGCATACAAACAAATACATAATTAATTTTAAAATAAATTAACAAAATCTAGCAGACATCCAAACATCATAAAAGCACAAACAAGCATATAATATATATATATATATATATATTTATATAAAATTATTAAATGTCTGCCTTTTTATTTTTAGTTGTACTAAATGTAAATTATTTAAATGAAAAAATTTGTTTGACTTTCAATATGTAGTTTTAAAATATTTAATTTTGAACTACTTATTGACTTATCTACATATAAAGTGATTAAAAATAATTAAACTAAATAATTTTAAAAGTTAATGCTTTTTTCGACACTTACAAGAGGAGTATCATTGCCACCCACAATATTAAGGCCCAATCCTGTCTTCTCTTTATTTATTTCTATTGTTGTTTCTTGGCCTGGTTTGATTTCACACGTCTTAGGATCAGCAGGAGGTTCAACAGGTTCTTCTGGTAATGTAGATGTGCCATCCAGGAGAGAAGAAGAAGGCAATGTTGGCAATTTAGGAAAATGGGATGTCCGTGATGAAGTGTAATGGGAAAAATGAGAAGACAATGAAAATGTGTGTGATTTTGTTCCACCAGATGTTCGAGTTCGGCAGTTTATAATTGATGATTTAACAGGAAAATGACCAAATTTGGATGTTGCATTCCCTATGCAACAGAAAAATAATCAACATATTTTTTCTCCTTCCACATATATATTTTATACCCAGATAGATATAAATAATAAACCATGCACATTGCAACATTTACAATACAAACTATATCTCACCACTGTAATGCTAACATATCATTATACACTAATATAAATAAACAAAAATTAATTATACAATTATAACACTGAAGGGACTAAATGAACGTGCTGGAGATAAGAGGAATGAAAAACAGATCATAGTATCAGGGCAAATTACAAATATTAAATGTACAAACATTTCATTCTAAGTTTAGGTAATTATTAAATAGACAGACAGAAAAACAGAAAAGAGTAAATATCATGAAAAGATTTAAACAAAAATATTTCAAAACTTCAAACACAACATATAATTCTAAGCATATAACATTAAAAGATATTGCATGATCAAGATTAAGATATTTATAATTACATAAAGATTTTTAAAATACAAATATAATAATTTATTAATATCTCTGTAAATTTTTAAAATTAAGTTAAAACATCAAAACTTATTCAAATTTTTTAATCTTTTCTGTTTATTGCAAGTTATATCCATCCAAAGTTTGAATTCAAATAAAAGTTGGAGATCAAGCAATGTCCACTTTATGAAATATTAAAATAATTATTTCATGATTTCTTAAACAATAATAGAATTGGATAATTTTCTGTTAGAAGACTTGAAAATTTATTTGCTTTTAAACATTTTTGGAGCTCTTTTTGCTTGTAGAAGATCTGAGGATGGCAAGATAAAGATTTGAAAATGTGAGTTTTAAGATACACATTAATTATATATAATGCTAAAGCCTTTACATACGATAAATTCTTAAATTTTACTGTAAATTATTGTAAAATCAAGTTAAAAATAGCAATTAAAAACACTAAACTTGTAAACCTATAAAGCAAATTTTTATAACAAGTGCAAATGTTTTTGCCCATGTTGAACGGACGTCATCAAGCAAACTAATCACCAAATGCTGAAACAAACAGGGATTGCCAAACATGTATGCAGAGGGAAAGTGACATAAGATGAGAGAAACAGGGAATAGTAAGATTTATTTCAAAGAAAGACTTCCATGCTGTGGAGAAGGAGTCAACATCGCAAAAATTAATAGTGGCTTTTTGCAGGTGGCTGATTTCCTCCCTCTTCCACAATGCTAAAGACTGTCTGAACATATAACTTCAACCAGGCATCTGCACTATCCCTATCATCAATCATAAATCCAGCTGCCACTTAGAATACATGGGTGCTACAACATGACCTTTAAACACCCACCTTAAGGATCATCAGACATCCATTACAAAAGGATTAGGGCTATCTATGCCTCCAATCTTGACATCAATGTGGAATTCCTCAAAGCACGCCTCTTACATAACTCTTCTAGGCAATCCTTTCTCAAACATCTCAACATGTGGAAATATATAAGAGCAACCACAAAAAAACCACTATTAATTTTTGTGATGTTAACTCCTTCACCACAGTGTTGAAGTCTTTCTTCAAACTATAAATCTTACTATCCTACCCTTCCCATTTCTCTCATCTTATGTCACCTCCCCTCTGCACACATGTTCGACAATCCTTTATTTTTATCAGCATTTGGTGATTAGTTTGCCTGATGATGCCTGTTCAACACGGGTGAAAATGTTTGCATTTGTTATAAAAATATGCTGGTTTGTAGGTTTAGTGTTTTTAATTCTAAGTTAAAAATATTACAATTATCTTTGCACGATATCATTTATCAATATTAAACAGTACTTAACCCAGTAATAAGATACAGTGGTGCCTCATATAATGTACTTAATCCGTTCCAGATGCACGTCCGTTAAGTGAAACGTCCGTTATACGAAACGCATTTTCCCATAGAAATACATGTTAAAACATCTAATTCGTTCCGCAGCATAAAATAACCTAGTGTCTCATAAAAAAATGAACATGGGGTGCCTTTTTTTATTCCTCTGCGTAACTCTGTGCGAGCGACATCCGTTTAAAAATTCCTGCTGAACGTGTTCCTAAATTCCGGTGGGAGTGGGCACTGTCGAACGGCAAAAACGGCCGCTTGTAGCAGTAGTTTACAGTGGAAAGCAACATGGCGTCCTCCATGGCTCAGATAGTTTCGTTTCCGGGTCCATTATGTGGTTTTATGAATGAAAATTTGGAAATTGTGAAAGTGTGAGTTAGCGCACGTGGTGATGTGTCTTTACGAATTTTTTTCGAATGGTAGCCGAATAATTCAAATTTTTTTCGTGGCTATTTTGAATGTTATTTCAACAAATGATCCATTTTATGGTTAAATTTTACAATTGGGACCCTTCTTTTGCCTTTAAAAAATCATATTTTAGAATTATAGATTCCTCCATCACATTACTATCGATAGTGCAGGCACTGCCATCTTTTTTTCTTTCCCCGTCATTCCTAAATGCCTACGAACAGCAGCGCACTCCCGTAGTAGCGGAGACGCAGAGTGACCGCTATTAAAGAACGCACCCATGGAGCAGTCACCAATTATGCCGGAAAGTCTGTTGTTCGCAGCCAGTCCGTTGCTCGAGTCATGTAACGGCCAAACAGAAAGTCCGTTGTTTGCAGCCGGTCCGTTGCTCGAGTCACGTAACGGTCAAACAGAAAGTCCGTTGTTCACAGCGTCCGTTATTCGAGGCGTACGTTATACGAGGTACCACTGTATATTAAGATGTTTTTAATCCTAAAAAACATTTTATTACAAGAACAAATATTTTTGGCAATTTCAGTTTTATTCACATTCTCTACTTTTCTAATATAAAAATAAATATGAAATGCTTTGAATTTGATTTATGTAAAACCTGAAGAAGGTAATTGAAATTGCTAAAAAAAATATTCTCAGGATAAAAAGAAATGAATTTACTTAATTATCTAAGAAAATATAACCCATTTATATCAAACCAGCACTGGTTTATAAATTAGGTTGAAATGTTAGATTATGCAAAAATGTATATTTATTTTTTTAATATTTAATAATCTCTTAATTCCTAACAAAAATAAATTTTGCTTAGTAATTCACAATAATTTATAACTGAGCCTTTTTATTAAGGATTCTCTATTCACCAAAAACTTCAATTGATTCAAATCTTTTCATTTTGCTAACACACAACTTTTCTATGTGAATTGCTGCAATATGACATCAATACTTATATCTAATAAAAGTACTGTTAATCAAACAAATTCTCTTACTGTTTCTAGTGAGATGCATTACTGCTGAGTAAACTATGAATTTGGAAACAATTATTCTAAAAATATCAAATATTAATATGAATAATGACGATACTAATATATATTAAATCATTTAAAATTTTTTTGGTAACAGTAAATGACAATTACCAAATTGGAATAAAAACCTAGACATGAGCTCCATCAGGCTAATAAAACAGTTTTGCTTTGCCTCTTATTATATTTACTTAACTTAATTACTGCCCAAGATTTGTTAGCTTTAGCTACAAGATAGTCACTGGTTTTAAACACCAATGATCTCTCCCTCCAATGTTATGTGAGGCATTCCCCTTGCGTAACATCACGCACCAGAGAAGGCAACAGGGAACTACTCTGGTTGTAACTTCCCCCAGGATACACTTTGACGCCTTAACAAACCACTTATTAACCTGCGCCAGGTGCTCACCGACGTCAGGATTTCTGATATGGCACGCAGAGAGAGAGAGAGAGAGAGATCTCTCCCTGCTTGTAAATGCATTGCTTACAAAGTTTAATCAATCCCCTTCAGTCTATTGCCTTTTTTTTACTTGTATCATATGGTTTCCAATGTGTGATGTCTGATGCCTTTGATACCCTTGCTCACATGTCATCATTCTTGTTTGTCCCTATGTGTTAAGAAATGTTTTACTTGCACTGTAAAGAATTCATACATTTTCCAAGATTTGTAAATTCGTGAATGTTTATGCAAATTTCAAGTTTTCTAAACTTGTAAGGAATTTATGTTTTTAAAGAATTTATATACATTAAAATTTAAAAAATTTTAATGTATATAAACTTTTTAAAATTTAAAAGAATGCAGATCTTAACCATTTACTATTTTTAGCAATCATTCAAAAATTGTTTGATGTGATTCTCTTCTCTAAAAGACATCATTCATTTTTTGAATTTTTTTCAGCTGAAGCTGTTCTCAAAGTAGAATGAAAATGTTTCTCAATAAAATGAATTTTTGGTAACCTGAAATAAGCATTTGTTTTCTTTATTGGTATGTTTATGTTTCTTTGTAAGAAATTTTTAATTAATTTTAATTTTAATGTTTCTTTTGTTTTATCAATGTCACAACCATCTTTATTTTCTGTTAGCTATCAACTTTCCATTTTTGTTTACATCAATAAAAGTAAAATAATTTTAGCTTTTTCAATTAGAAAATTTTTCTTGATTTTCTGAATATTTTATGCTACAGAAACAGAAAATATTTCTGATTTTCTTTTTTTTTCTGCATTATTTTTCCAGAAATGGAACTGGAGTTTTACAATTTAAAAGTAATATTATTTTGACATGTCAATTCATCAAATTAATTAGCCAGGCAAATCAGCTAGACAGAATGCCCTTCAAAATGGGCCTAGGTAGAACACCAAATTATGTCATATGCAAGTAACTGTAGGTAAATAAAAATATATAATTACATCCTAACAATTAACTTTTATAACATTAATGCACAATTATTATGTTATTATGTTTTTCTAAAATTTTTCAATTAATCATCATTATAGTCTACAGTATTATATGTCTTTATGCCAAGATATCTAATCACTGAAAAAATTTAAAATTTTATAAAAGCAGTATGTATGTAAATGATTTTAAATTTTTTAAAAATTTGATTATAAATT